>NC_137775.1:4247872-4697872 GCF_963455305.1 Plecotus auritus | reverse complement strand
TCGATGTTTCTCTCTCACTGATGTTTCTAACTCTCTATCCCTCTCCCTTGCTCTCTGTAAAAAATCAATAAAATATATTAAAAAAAGGGGGGGGGTAACCTCTACTCTAGGGATGTTTCTGAAGATGCTCTCACTGCCAGACACTGTCCCTACCCGCTGGGTGCTACTGTCCTCCCACAGCTAGTGACCTGGATGGTGGGAATGACCTGGATGGTGGGAAGATAGTCTTGTTGTGAAGGTGGTTATAGGCTTCCTGACGGACAAACTCAGCGAGCTGTCTTGCTCTCCGGGAGCAGGCAGGCCTGGAGAACCTAGAGCACTCGGCACTCGCATGCTGACATGTGTGGGAGCACGTGATTATGGTATAGTTTTTACCAAATGGCCTTTAGAAGCAGCGTCACCCTCATGACGACTGTAAATGATTAAACAAGTCCGTGAGGGCTGGGAGGCATGGGTTCCAGAGGCAGCTGACCAAGCTGCTCAATTAAAACATCACTTTTAAGAATATGTTTTATTGATTTTTTTAGAGAGAGAAGAAGGGAAAGGGAGAGAGAGAGAGAGAAACATCAATGAGAGAGAAACATCAACATCGATCGGCTGCCTCCTGGTGCCCCCTGACCAGGAATCAATGGGTGCATGGGTCGATGCTCAACCACTGGGCCACACCAGCCAGGCAAAACATAACTTTTGTTAACTTGACGTTTTAATATTGCATTAATTTTTATTATATGATACTACTTTAACATTGCAATATTTGCTTTGGCCCATATTATCTAAAATAAATCCATTCGTACATTAAAATCTACATTTCTTCCAAATTTCTGAATATAAACAGGGATTGTTGTTTTCATATTAATTTATAAACTTGTTCTTCCCATTCACCAGTGTAAACAAGATATGATTTGGTTACAGTCATTGTAATGATAGATGAGACACATTGGGGACATTTTCCCCCAATGGGCATGGACTGTCACCCATGCTTCTGACTGGACACTGGCACTTGGCTGGGGAAGGCAGATTGTTAGCCATAACCCCTCTCCCCGAGGACCCATTGTCCCTCCGGCCTGTTCTGTGGGGTCTGAGAGACTGGCAGGAATTCCTAGGGTCTGGGAAGCAGCTACCAATTCTCTGGGTCCAATGCCAACACTGGGAAGCATATTCTGGGTCCAATGACGATGAAGAAACCTCCATCCAGGAGAGCACCCAGAGAGGAAGCAGCGCTGAGGTTTGCAGCTTTCCAGTTGTGTGTGTGCAGCTGCACATCCCACTGACGCGGGCAGCTTTAAGCCCTGGTCCCAGGCCCGCCCGCCGGCTGGCTCTCCGGGTGCGAAAGGACGTGTTTTAAAGGCCCGATAGGCGTCTCACAATGCCCGCAGGGGCTCCGCTCAGTGAGGTGGGCAGGCTTGCCCGCGGTCATTCCCAGGCGGGCAGGGCACTCACGGTATCTGTTTGTTCACCATCATGTCCTCGTCACAAGCACAGCGGACACACAGTAGGCGCTCATGTTTGTTGAATGAATCAGTGACAAACGACAAAGAACAAGCTGTGTTTTCTCCCGAAGGCACAGACGTCTCTCTACCAGGGGTGGGCAAACTTTTTGACTCGAGGGCCACAGTGGTTATTTATTTATTTATTTATTTATTTTTATTTTTTATTTTTTTAATTGTTTGAAGTATTACAAATAGTAGTACATATGTCTCCTTTTTTTTTTTCCTTCCCCATTGACCTTCCCCCGCCACAATGGGTTCTTAAACTGGACCGGAGGGCCGGAACAAAAGCATGGATGGAGTGTGTGTGTGAACTAATATAAATTCAAAGTAAAGGAGCGGAGGGGAGAGCAAGAGAACCGGATAGAACAGCCGGATCTGGCCCGCGGGCCGTAGTTTGCCCACGGCTGCCTAGCCTCTCCCTTCCAATGTGCAGAGACCGCTCCCCCGACCACACTGCCCACAGACGGTCATGTCTGACCGGCGGCATCTTCAGCCTTTTCTCTTAAACGCTCCCTTTGTATGTTGGTTTCTCTTTATTCTGGGAGGAGTAGAGAGTGGTTTATGATTGTTCTGACTCAAATGAAAATGACAGTGTTAAAAAAAGGGTTTCTGAGTAATCTATAAATTGAACAGGTAAATCAGCCACAAAATAGAAATCGTCGCAGTTTCATTTATCCCTTCTTTCCTCATCCAAACAGTGCACAGGTGATTCAAAACGCTGTGGTCAAACCTCCTTGATGCAAAAGGTCAAGCCTTGTCTTAGATAAATAAAGGAGGTCCCCTGGGAAGATACATCTATGCAATATATAAAAACCGCATTTACTGCCAGGCAGTATCTCATTGAAAAAATCTAGAATACTGACCACACAGTGTGATCTTCCCCGGACCCAAGTTCAGGAACAGGAAGGGTGACCAGCCAGGGAGTCCCTGGAAGTCTGCGGGCTGACACCCCCGACAGGAACACACGCCTTTCTTCAAGAGCTCATAGGCACGTTACTCAGATAATGACTAATACTTGATACATGAATGACACTGAAGCCATTAAAACACTGTAATCTCTAGAGCTAGTAAATTATTTTATTTTATTATAGGTGTGCCATTATAAACATTTTTCCCTGTATGCCTAGCTGGTGTGGCTCAGTGGGTAGAGCACTGGCCTGTGGACTGAAGGGTCCTGGGTTCGATTCCGGTCAAGGGCACATGCCCAGGTTGTGGGCTCAGTCCCCAGTAGGGGTGTGCAGGAGGCAGCCAGTCAATGATTTTCTCTCATCATTGGTGTTTCTCTCTCTCTCTTCCTTCCTCTCTGAAATCAATAAAAAAATATTTTTAAAAATTTGTTGTCAAAATTGTGGTGTCTCCGATGTTCCACCAGAACATTCCACCATTGCAGGGAGGTTGCTCACAGACACTGGGGTCAGAGAGGGCTGTCTGGACAGGGCCATGTACAGTCACGGGGATCACGGGCCACCAGCCGCTGTCCGGAGCGGGGGGCCCAGTGCTGCTGCGAGGCCACCGCGTCAGCGGCATTGCTCTCAGCACCCTCTGATGGCACCCCAGCAGGCTGGGTGTGGCCTGCTGGGCTCCAGGCCTCGGGTCATTGCTGGCGCCAGTCTGACCTTCATTTTAGGCCCTGTCACATGGGTCACCGGCCAGTTTCTATCCTGCGAGCTCCTGGAGGACCCAGATGTGCTTTGCACTTGAATTCCCAGCATCCACGTGGCAGGCATCAGCCAGGGCCCACTGCGTGAATACACTCGCAGGACTGGCCAGAGAATGCCCACAGCAGTTTGGCTTAAACCTGAACAGAGCTATTGTATGAAGCTCACCTCCTTTCATTGCTTTCCATGTTCTTCTGACCCCTACATACGCAGCACATTTGTACTTCATGAGCAATGGTTGCCCGATGACCAGCACCTAGCTCACTTTTCCCATCCCAACCTCGTTTTCATGCCTCGCCCATGACTTCGGTGTTTCCTCACTTTCTGGTATTGTCATTTGTTTTTGTAAGACGCACATTTCAGATGTTACTAAAACAATTCCTTTCAAAAGCACTTGTATCAGTGAGGTTAACCAGGACCTTGCTTTTCTTCGTTACCTTTTTGGGTAAAGCTAAGTTACTCAGTGCTTTACAGGTAAATTTATAAACTGCTACTTGGTTAATTTCTTTGTTCTCAGCAACACGCTCACGCAGCGTGATGGTGAGTGGGCCCCGTTCATGAAGTGCAGACACGTAAGCCGAGTGTTTAAGGAGAAACAGAAGTTGGTTAAGTAGCAAATGGTGTGTACGTGGTGGGGGTGGTTACAGGCAAGCAGAACAACAGGTGCAAAAGCAGGGAAGTCAAAAGAGGAAGTAAAGACCAGGACACGGTTAGTAGTTGATTGGTGAGATCAAAGGGTGTGTGGGAGTCCTGGGCAATGAGCCTGGACAGATAGGAAGGGGCGGGGCACGGGGGGGGGCCCTCTGTCCCGTTAAGGAGCTTGGACTTTCTACTTCGTGCATAATGGTAGGATGGCGATTCCCAGGGGGCTCTCGGGGGTGAGTGACACGGCCAGATATAAGTTCTGATGGGCTGCTGTGGCAGAAGCGAGGCAGACAGCTGCAGCGATCAAGAGCAAAAGGACGAGGGGGACCCTGTTGACTGATGACTGCACGTGGGATTATGCCAAAGAGACCCCGAAGCCACAGGACGGGGAGCCACAGACAGCAGAGCCTGGGTCCTGGACTTAGTATCTGGGAGGGAGCTGCTCAGGAGTCACCCTCTTGGGGGCATCTGAACTGCGTTTTGCATAAGCGTAATACAGAATTCTACTGTGTTTAAACCACTGAGACCTCTGATTTGTTTTTAGGTATTTCCCCAGCTTTTAGCCTGTACTGTGGTACAGGGGTAGAGAAATCCATGGCGATACTATTTGTCCAATATATCGGGGACAGAAAGGAATCGATTCAGCAGGTACGCATTTGGTTCAACCATACGCTGAACTTGAGGCCAGCGGGATAGCAAAACCAACTTGTCGAGAAACAATTCTCGAGTTTCTGCACGTCTTGAGAGCAAGCACTGACTGCCCTTCCTCTCAGACGGTCTTGCCAGGGATGTTTGTGTAGCCAGCAACCTTCGAAGGAAATCCAAACAACTTTCGAAGAAAAAAGACAGTGTCTCCCTCTGGAGAAAGGAGCAGGCTTCTGCGCGCTGTGAGATTCGAGTTCGCTAAGCTCGGGGTCCCTCTTCCATGAGGCACCCCCCCCCCCCCCCCCCGCACAGGCATGTTTCACCTGACCTTCGTTTGACCTTGTGGGAACTAGGGTTCAGGGGACCAGCATAAAACGGCTGATGCTCTGGTGCTGTTATTGCTGTGAGTAATCCACGGCCTTTTATCTCCGACCTAGCAGGCTTGTCTTTTACCAGGACCCTAGAAGCTCTGGCAGGGTAACTTGATAACTTGGAGGCAGAGAAAATCTCCTATTCTTTACAGTCTGGACAGAGCTGTCCAGAGATGGTTAGAGATACAGATTTGGGGCCCAGGATGGAGCTCTCATCAGATTACAGGTGGGTTGAAGTCATAGGGTTGGTGAAGTAGTCATGCTAGGTGAGAGATGAGAAAGTAGAGAACCTTGAAGAACACAGAGAGAGGGAGGGAGGGAGGAGGGAGAAGGGAGAGAGAGAGAGAGAGGAAAGAGAGAGAAGAGCATATGGAGCCGACCAAGACAGAGAGATCTGAGAAATAAGAATTTGAGCTTCAAACAGGAGTGGTTAGGAATGTTAATTACTTGGAAGTCAACAAGATAAGCACGCTGGATTTGAAACTTGAGAAATCACTGGAGACGTTAGTGTGACTAGCTTCCAGGGAATGAAGACAAAGTTCAGAGGGCCATGGACTAAAAACCCCGTAGGTGGTGAGAATGGGAGGACAGTGCAAGCCATGTTTCAAGAAGTGGGTGGAAAGGAGAGAGGATTATAACTAGCGAGGGGTCTAGGGTTCTGGAAAGTGGTTCTAGAATCACTCACACACACACACACACACACACAGGTATATCTCATCCTTGTCTACAAGCTTTTCCAATCGGACAACAATTTACTTTTCTAAACCAATTTCACACCAGTTTCCATCATGAAGTACCAGTATACGTCTAATGGATTTACTAACTCCATACTTCTTCTCCCAAACATTCTGCTTATTCCTACTTAGTGCCCAGACAAACCCCACCCACCAGGCAAGGCCCTATTAAAACCGCCCTTTCTTCATTCAGGGTTTCCCTGCGGTCCTCATGCACCTCTCCTCCGCTAACCATGTAGGCTCCTATTGCCCATCTCCCTTTCCGGGCACTTTTTAAGGTTTCCCAGCTGTGCCTCAACTCTTACAGTCCAAACACACTGAGTGGCTGAGAGCCTGGGCTTGAGGAGCAGACAGGACTGGAACCAGGCACCGGCTCTGCTATGAATGACCAGAGCAGACACAGGCAATCCCCTAAGTCCGCAGTCTCAATTTCCTCTGAGGCAGACGGAGCGTCTCACCTTACAGGACTGGCGGGATGTTTACATCGGTGCATACAAAAGGCTTGATATGGTGCCTGGCTCGAGTAGGTATGCAACTTTGTCCTCAAACATTTGCTGGGTAAATAAAACATTTAACTTTTGATTATCCAGGACAAGTTTTATAATTTTTTTTGCTTTAAACAGCTTTATGACTTGGAAGAATTTAAAAGGAGAAAAAGCAGAGAGAAGAAAGCCATCTTTTGCATGTTTCCAGACATTTATCCTTTCTCATTCTCTTTATTTGTTTTTGGGGATTCTACTTTCTGGCTGGTGTCATTTCCCTTCAGCCCGAAGAACTTCCTTTAGCATTTCTTATAATGTGGGTTTCTTGATAGTAAATTCTTCAGTTTTCTCTTTTCTCAAAATGTCTTTGTTTCACCTTCATTCTTGATGGACAGAATTCCAGGTCCATTGTTTCTTTCACTTTCAAGATGTTGGTCTGTTCTCTTTTGGCAGGAATAGTTTCTGATCTCAACTCATCTGTTAGTCAAATCATTGTTTCCCAGTGTGTAATCTGTCCCTTTTCTCTTACTGCCCTCAAGATTTGCTATATATATTGGGCTTTCCACAGCTTGACTATGGCATGTCCTGCTGAGAGATTTTTTTCTGTTTACTCTGCTTCCTGTTCATTGATGATCTTACAGTTTTCACTTTTTCCTGTTCTTCACACTGGATAACTGTTACTGATTGCTCTTCAAGTATACTTACTTATTACTCTCATTTCCATTCACCTGATATGTCTATCCAATAATTTAAAATTTTCAGATATATTTTTCAGTTCTGGAATTTTTTTTTCTTCGATCATTTCAATTTCTCTCCTGAGATTTCTTAATTTTTACTTATTGAAAGCACATTTTATTTAACTTCATTGAGGAGTGTTGTAATAGCTGTTTAATATCCTTCTCCGCTAGGCGCAGTATCTGGAACACCCTGGCAATGGACTTAGTGGATTTTCTTTTCCTTTGATAGTGTCTTCCATTTCCTTGGTTCATTATGTGTTGGGCAGTTTATTATTATAACCTGGATATTATGAATGTTAAATTGTGGGCATTATGGGTTCTGTTATTTTTCTCTCGTGGTTATTATTTCTTTTGTTAAAGCAGGTCATTACCTTATCTGTGCTTGAATGGCAGACTCTGTTTCTGGGTGACAGTCCACGCTCAGGTCAGATACCATTTCTCTTTGCTCTCCTTTTGGACTCCCAGTATGTCTCTGTTAGTCTGTTTGTGATACCTGACTTGTCTCTGGGGCTCTGTTCATTTATCTTCATTTTTCTTTCTGTTCCTCCGAGTGGATAATTTCCATGGACAACTTCAATTTCATAAATTCTTTCTTCTACCAGTTCAAATCTTGTTACTGAGGCCCTGAAATTTTCATTTGTTATTATACTTTCACCAGCTGAATTTCTCTTTAGTTCTTTTTTTATGATTTCTATCCCTTGATATTCACAATTTGGTGAGACATCATTCTCACACTTTAATTCTTTAGACATTTTTTTTTTTAGTTCTTTGGACCTATTTATAATAGCTGATTAATGTCTTTATCTAGTAAGGTCAAAATCTGGGTTTCCTCAGGAACAATTTCTATTGGCTGCTTTTTTTCCTTCGCATGGCCCATTCTTTCCTATTTTCACACGTGTTCCAGTGTTTTGGTTTAAATTTTAATACTTTAATGAGTTAAAATGTAGCAACTCTGACCTAAGATTCTTGCTCCACCCCTCCAATCTGGGTGGTTGTTGCTGTTTTTCTGTTTAATGGCCTCCTGACCAAATTCTGTATTCTTTGTTGTGTGCTGCCAGGTAAGTCTCCGCTCAGTTAGCTTCGTGGCCAGCTAACAATTAGACAGATTTCCTTAAGTGCCCCGAACCAGTAAGCCTCTCCCCTTTGCTGATGGGCTCTAGATGTGTTGGGACATGCCTTCAGGATTTCAGCGGTTTACAGCTCTGACTTAGCTTTCAATTCCTGCTTACACAGAACCTCAAGGTGAGCCAGAGGTGAGCCTTCTCGGGCTTTCTGGGCATGCACACAGCCCGACAAAGCTCCCTACATACACATCCCCAGGGACGCAGTGAAGGCCTTCGAAGCGCCCGATGAACATCTCAATTCTCAGATTTCTCAGGGTTTGTGGCCAGCCTCTTTGTTCCAATCGGTATTTCTGCCTCAGGCAGCTGTGCTATTAAACAAGTGCTGCTGGTTTCTTTTTCTTTAAATTTTATAAATGCTCTGGTGTTAAAACTTTCCTCACTGAGCAAGCTGAGTCAGGTCAAATAAAGATAAGCCCTGTGAATGCACTTATCCAGGGAGCTGCCAGCCAGGTCAAACAGTGACAAATTTCTAGGAATGTGGCTTTTTGGGGAAATCTAAGCCTGTCTTGCTTCCTGCAGGCTGCTGGTTTTCTCGGTTCTGAGTCTGTTGGTATTCAAAGCTAACAGAGCTGGGAAGAATGAGGGCAAGTTAAAATGCCACAAAACTTACTGTTCTTACCGATTTTTAGCCATTTTTCTTGAATAAGTGCTCTTCATTGTTGCAAATCTTTGGTTAATTTCCAAAGTTCTGAAGATGTTGATTTTTTTAAATGAAAGGGAGTGATAGAAACACCAATGATGAGAGAGAATCATCAATAGGCTGCCTCCTGCACACCCCCACTAACATCCCCATAGAGCTGGCAGATGACTTTAGGGCAAGATAAGGCATTCAGTGCTTCTTCTGAAAAAATAACAAAATGAGCAATAAAATGGCAATAAATACATATGTATCAACAATTGAACCTAAAAACAAAATAAATGAACAAGCAGAACAGAAACAGACTCATTGATACAGAAAACATTTTGAAGGCTGCCAGATGGTGGGGGGGTTGAGGGGGTAGGCAAAAAACGTGAACCGATTAAGAAGTACAAATGGGTTGTTACAGAATAATCATGGGGATGTAAAGTACAACATAGGAAATACCATCAATAATATTCCAATAATGATATGTGGTGTCAGATGGGTGCGAGATTGATTGGGATGACCACTTATAAGTTGTGCAATGTCTAATCACTGGGGTGTACACCTGAAACAATTACATAATGATGTATGTCAACTGTAATTGAAAATAAAAAATGATATTTAACAAAAGATAGTCCACGTGAATCTAGAGACTCCAAGGAATACAATCTATTTTTGAACTCTGTCTACTAAGGTCTCTTGATGGTCATTAACTTATGTATGAAGTTAGAGGCAAGTTAATTTTATTTTAGGATTTTACTGACACCTAGTGGTAAATAGGGATGTCAATTTTATATATACACTGAGTGGCCAGATTATTATGATTATTATGATCTCTGAACGCATAATAATCTGGCCACTCAGTGTGTGTGTGTGTGTGTGTGTGTGTGTGTGTGTGTGTGTATATATATATATATATATATATATATATATATATATATATGTATATATATATTAGAGGCCCGGTGCATGAATTTGTGCATGGATGGGTCCAGCCAGCCTGGCCAGGGGGAGGGGACATGGGTGGTTGGCCGGCCTGCCTGCTGGTCAAACTCCTGGTTGAGGGGACAATTTGCATATTAGCCTTTTATTATATAGGATACACACTGAGTGGCCAGATTATTATGCGTACAGAGATCATAATAATCTGGCCACTCAGTGTATAAAAGGCTATATATATAAAAGACCAGTAGGTATGATGCACACTGACCACTAGGGGGCAGACGCTCAGTGCAGGAGCAACTTAGCAGAGTGCCCTCTTGCACCAGGACCCCTCGGGGGATGTTGGACTGCCAGTTTTGGCCAGATCCCTGCAGGCCAGGCTGAGGGACCCCACCTGCAGGAGGGACCCTGCTCACTCCTCAGACGCCCTTCAAACCTGGCACCGCCCCAGGTGGGGCAGGCTGGGGAAGGACCTCGGGAGGTTGGTTCCAGGGTGTGTCTGGCCTGTCTCACCCAGTCCCATTGCACTGGCCACCTTCTAATTAATTTCCTTTCCATGTGCATGAATCCGTGCACCAGGCCTCTAGGATAATATAAAATCTTAGATGATAATATACACTATTATAAAAATAAAAATATACAGTATTTATAAAAATTATAAGTATACATAGTGATAAAAATATATTCGTGTTTTTAAAAAAGATTTTTAATTGATTTTTTTAGAGAGAGAGGAAGGGATAGGGAGAAAGAGAAACATCAATGTGAGGGTAGAACATGCCCCCTGCCAGGGATTGAACTGCAATCTGGGCATGTGCCCTGACCAGGAATCAAACCTGCAACCTTTCGGTGCATGGAATAACACCCATCCCACTGAGCCACACTGTGTTTTAAACTCTATTTCTGAATGGACTGAAAATTGCTTAAATGTTATCTTTAAGTTACCTTGATCCTAAAATTTCAAACTTGTAAGTATCTTGATTGATTTTATTTATAAGTAACTTACAATACCATTACTGTATCTTTTAACTTATATGTTTCAGTTATTTTCATGATTATGAAAAATAAAAAAATATCATCTAAACTATCAATTTATTAAATTTTAATTTGTAAGTTAACTGCAATCACTAAAACACAAATGTAAGTATGCCCTAATTCAAAGTGACAATTATAGATACCAATCTAATACCATTAAGAATACTTTTTAGTGGTAGTGGCATGCTATTTGTAACATTCTTGTTTGTATTCCTGACTGTGAACAAGCTTGTAAATGTTGGTTCTGATCAGACCTAGGAACTATGACTAAGAGACAATAGGTGCTAATTAGTCTATGGGGCAATTAAACCCATGTGGAGCCTTTCAGAATGCCTTCATCCGAAATAAACTGAGGGAAATGGCTATGACTACTGAGCTATGGAAGACAGACACAAGTCACGATGCCTACTACACTAGAGAAAATTACTTCTACCTCACTGATCTATTTTAGTGATCTGAGAACTTATGTCAGGGATAACAATCTCTATAAGTTTATTACATACCATCCATTTTATTATTATTTAGCTTCTGTTAGCTTTGTGTTAGTTGAAAGAACAGAAAGGAAAAAAAAAAAAAAAAAAAAAAGAAAGAACAGAAAGGAATAGAACTCATAAGAAGAGTATTAGCAAATATGGACAAAGCTGATGCAAATTTGAAGATTTTTATGCATTTAATCCATTTGCAGAGTTGCTAACAGTTACAAAAACCTAGACATATGGAACCTAAACATATTGCCTTATGATTTACCATTACATACTTCATGTGTTTGAAGAAATTTTTCATAAACTTTGAGAAAATTTAAAGTTTCCATTCAATATTTTTTCTCCAGATAATATATAACATATTTCTCTGGGTTTTTTCACAGGGACAATACCCTAACATCTCAATTACTTTTGTTTCTCTCTAGGATGGAACAGGATGGCAGTTAGGCTAAACCAATTTCAGAGTGAGGTCTACAGATTTCTCTCTCTCTGTCTCTGTCTCTCTCTCTCCATATATATATATATATATATATGTATATATATATATGCATATATATGTGTATGTGTATATATATATATATATATATATATATATATATATATATATATATATTTAAAATCCTCACCTGAGGATATTTTCCCCATTGATCTCTTCAGAGAGTGTGGAGCGAAGGGAGGAGGGGGGAGAGAGAGAAACATTGATATGAGAGAGACCCATTGACTGCCCCCTGCACGCACCCCAACAAGGGTCGGGGATGGATCCTGCAACCCAAGTACATGCCCTTGACTGGGAATCAAACCCGAGACCCTTTGGTTTGCAGGCCGATGCTCTAACCACTGACTAAAACTGGTGGCCAGGGCAGATTTCTGTATGTGTGTTTATATATATATATATATATTAATCTTTATTGTTCAGATTATTACAGTTGTTCCTCTTTTTTCACCCCATAGCTCCCCTCCACCCGGTTCCCACCCCACCCCATGCTCTTACACCCCCCTCACTGTCCAGATCCATAGGTGTATGATTTTTGTCCAGTCTCTTCCCGCAACCCCCCTACCAATTTCCCCCTGAGAATTGTCAGTCCACTCCCTTTATATGCCCCTGATTCTATTATATTCACTAAATTATTCTGTTCATCAGATTTTTTATTCACTTGATTTTTAGATTCACTTGTTGGTAGACATGTATTTGTTGTTCATAATTTTTATCTTTACCTTTTTCTCCTTCTTCCTCTTCTTAAAGAATACCTTTCAGCATTTCATATAATACTGGTTTGGCGGTGATGAACTCCTTTAGCTTCTTCTTATCTGTGAAGCTCTTTATCTGACCATCAATTCTGAATGATAGCTTTGCTGGGTAGAGTAATCTTGGTTGTAGGTTCTTGCTATTCATCACTTTGAATATTTCTTGCCACTCCCGTCTGGCCTGCGTAGTTTCTGTTGAGAAACCAGCTGACAATCGTATGGGTGCTCCCTTGTGGGTAATTAACTGTTTTTCTCTTGCTGCTTTTAATATTCTCTCTTTGTCTTTTGCTCTTGGCATTTTAATTATGATGTGTCTTGGTGTGGTCCTCTTTGGATTCCTTTTGTTTGGGGTTCTCTGCACTTCCTGGACTTGTAAGTCTATTTCTTTCACCAGGTGGGGGAAGTTTTCTGTCATTATTTCTTCAACTAGGTTTTCAATATCTTGCTCTCTCTCTTCTTCTGGCACCCCCATAATTCAGATCTTGGTATGCTTGAAGTTGTCCCAGAGGCTCCTTACACTATCTTCATATTTTTGGATTCTTTTTCCTTTTTGCTTTTCCGGTTGGGTGTTTTTTGCTTCTTTGTATTTCAAATCTTTGACTTGATTCTTATGTTCCTCTAGTCTGCTTTTGGATCTCTGTATATTATTTTTTATTTCAGTCAGTGTATGCTTAATTTCTAGTTGGTCCTTTTTCATATCCTCGAGGGCCTCACTAAAGTTAGCAGCCTTTTCTAGAAAATTCTTGAAAAACCTTATATCCGTGGTTTTAAACTCTATATCCAGTCGTTTGCTTTCCTCCATTTGTTTCATTTGTGACCCGTTTCTTTGTCTCTGCATTTTGGCTGCTTCCCTGTGTTGATAGAGTGGCTGTGTGTGGTAGGTGTCCTATAGGGCCCAGTGGCTCAGCCTCCCCAGTTATCTGAGGTGGACACTGTTGGTGCACCCCTTTGTGGGCTGTGTGCACAGTCTTGTTGTAGTTAAGCCTTGATTGTTGTTGGTATCCCTGGGAGGAATTGACCTCCAGGCCAATTGGCTGTGAGGATCAGCTGTGTCTACGCTGGGAGAACTGCTGTGCTGGAGACACCCTTATGGGGCAGGACTTGCTTCAGTGGGGCTTTGGTGCTCACTGAGTCTGACCCCTGAGTGTGTCCCTTATGGATCTGAGGAGTTGTAATCTGGATGGTCCTACTCTGACCACTGGGTACACTGGCTCTTGGATCTCCAAGGAGGTGCTAATTTAGCCTCTGCTTGAGGCCACCCAGCAGGAGCTATGGAGAGATCTGCAGATTCCTGTTCTTTGTTTGGGTTTTGGAGGTGCCCAGATGAGGCTCTACTGTGAAGCAATGCAAGCTGCTGTGGGGCCTTGGGCCTTCTTTTGGATGTTTTGGGTCTCTCTGACTCAGCTGCAGTTTGTAAGGTAAGTTTAGATTTCAAAGGGCCAGGCCATTCATATGCAAAAGCCTCTGCACACAGCTTGGGTGGGGTGGGGTCTCAGGGCGGAGCAAACAGCAATGGCTTCCTGTCAGCCCTGCCCTAAGAGGCCCCTGGGTCTCAGTGTCCCTTGGTAATCGCTGTAAGCACCTGTGAGAGAAAGCCGCCCTCGAGTTCCGCCCACTGCCAGACAGTCCAGTTTCTCCTGGTATGAGTCTGGGTCCCCAGAGTCTTGTCCGGAACTGGAGTTCAGAGCATTCTGGAGCTTGTATCTCTCTCCAGATTGAGAAAGCCAGCCGCGTACTCAGTTGCTAGCCCTCTCCGCGCCTCCGTACCTCTGCACTTTACTTCCGCAGCTCCTCTGAGTCTCAGTGTGCTTTTCTCTTCCCTTCTAGTTGTAGAATTTCCACTCAGCCAGCCTTCCTGAGGTTCTGGATGATGTCCGTTTTATCTTTTAGTTGTAGTTTGGAAGTGGTTGTGCGAGGCAGCAATTTCAGGCGTTTACCTATGCTGCCATCTTGGTTTCCCTAGATTTCTGTATACTTTAATAAACTGAATGAACTTATGGAATTATAGAGCACAAGTCTGAATGTTTTAGCAAAGCGCCTGAGAAGTGCTTAGCGGATTGGATTATTGTAAAGAAGGGTTAGAATTTGTAAAAGATCATCTCAGCTCCATTTTGAAAGCATTTTTAAGATTGTAGGTATTTTAAAGTCAATAATAGTAATAATGATCAGCTACAACCCTAATCAAAAAATATTTTGGTCTTCTTGCCAAAATCAATCTTATAAATTTTAGCGTGATTATGAAGACTGTTGCACAACATGGAACTAACCCAGCAATGGATAACAGGTGCAACTCCCATTTTAAAAATGCTGTTAATACAATAATTTACTTAAAGTTATTCCTTGTAACCCACAAGGACTCAAGGTTGTTTAGAAGAAAGCCCACTAGATGAGAAGAAAGAAGATCTGGGTCCCAGCTTTCATCCCATCACCTGGTAGGCTCGTCACTTAAATCCCCGCGCTATGGTTCCCTTACTCGCAGCCCTAAGTCCATGTATCTCCACCGACAGGCGGTGCAGCAGGCCCCGCATGGTGCCTGGCACACAGCAGGCACTCAGTGAGTGTTTGCTGGCTAACCGCACTAATGACTGAGGCTGAAAATTACATACTGTCACTAATACTTTCAGAAGGGGTGCTATGAGGTGTAAATGATACAGTGACGGATGGGAAAATGGTTGGAGAACCATATACTGCTACATAGTCATATAGCACAAGTCCTTTTCATAATTGGAGAAAGATATCCTTCTCCATTGTTAAAATATGGGCACATTTTTGGAACCTAATTTAAGAAGAAATTGAGGTCAATGTGTCAATAACTGCAAGTTATTTCAAACCACTACAGCTTATATAGCTATAAATATTCTGAGAGAAATAGGCTCCATCTACGCAAAAGCTCAGAAGACTTCAGTGACTGCCGAAGAGTAACATGAGCCCTAGCCAGTTTGGCTCAGTGGATAGAGCGCTGGCCCAAAGACGGAAGGGTTCTGGGTTCGATTCTGGTCAAGGGCACGTACCTTGGTTGCAGGTTTCTCGGCCCTGGTCAGGGTGCATACAGGTGGCAACCAATCGATGTATCTCTCTCACATCAATGTTTCTCTCCGTCTCTCCCTGTTCTTTCCACTCTCTCTAAAAATCAATGGAAACATATCCTTGAGTGAGGATTAACAAAAAACAAAAACAAAAAAAAGAGTAACTTGACTTTAGAGAGAAAATATCTGATTTTCAATAGTGCCGCTAAATTCTCCAAACAAGTTCAGATTAAAAAGTCAAATGTGAATTTTCTATAAGATACCAAAGCCATAATTCATAATATCTTGCCATATTGTAATAAGCGTTGAAAGGTCTGCCTGGCCGGGTGGCTCAGTTGGTTGGAGCATCGTCCCGTACACCAAAAAAGGCTGCAGGTTTGATTCCTGGTCAGGGCACAGACCTAGCTTTTAGGTTCAGTCCCCGGTCCCGGTTCGTACAAGAGGCAACTGATTGAAGGTTCTCCTTCACATCGATGTTTCTCCCTCTCCCCTGCCCCTCTATCGAGAATTAATTAAAAAGAAATCTTGCAGCACACCGGTGTGCCTCGGCATACCAGATGAAAATAGCTGCTACAGAGAAGGAAAGCTCGATGGCCGACATCGCTGATATCTAACATTATAGATCATATTTACTAAAAAGACCCCAAACCCACAAATTAGAAAGATTAAGGAAAAATACGTTAGTTATATATAGTGATAATGGGAAGCTTGTAAATAAGCATAATTCTCATTAGTTATAACTTCTTGATATTCTACTATTAAATAAATGAAGTATTTAAATTTTACTTATTATTAGTTTTATTTCAACATATTCTATTTGCCCAGTCCATTAGAGAAAAAGTCACGTTGACTAAATTCAACATAATTTGCATAGCCTGCGGGCCTCCCGTCATTACCTGGTTGCTTGCAATGCTGGTGGGCTGCAGGGGGGTTTCACCCCTCCCAGGATTCCCTGCCTTGCAACTGTTCTTCCCTCCCCAAGGACCTCCTCAGTCCTATCCGATCTTCTTCCTCCTCTTCCTCCTCCATTAGCTTGTCGTATGGGGCATCTGCGCTTGGAAGCGGCCTCTGCTCCTGGAATTCATAACCCATCACGGGGTCCCTCACGGATCCAGGACCACCAGGCCCCTCCTCGGGTTTCAGAAACGGATGCTTGTCCTCCTTTCGCTCGTACGTGGTCAGCCTCCTCTCAACGACCTCACGAATCAACACTGAAAAATTGCATGTACAGAAGTCACTGTGATTTTCTGTATATTAGTGGTGAGAATGCTGACTTGTGGATGCACAAAAAACATTTACCAGACCCATCCCTTCCCCATGTCAAAGTCTTTTATACAGAAAGCGCTCTTCCTTTCCGAGCCACTTAATGAATCGAATATGAGTTATAGTCAATGCCTTCTTAATAAGATATCACTTATAAAGTAACAACAAAAGAGATTAATTCTGAACAAAGTATAAAATAGAAAAATAAAAAATAATATTGAGGGTAAAAATTTGCGTGTTGGTTAATTAATATAACTGATGCACTGGAAAATTAAGAACTAAAACTGTAAAGTTAACATCTTTCTTCTGTTTAGTCTTCCTACTGAAAAACCTGAGAGATGACTTTTAAGTAAAGTAACTTACTGTCAAGCACTGTCCTTCCCACCATGCTGTGCTCCATGGTTTTGTCAACTTCGTTCATTAGCCATGGAAGGAAGTCGAGCTCAATATCTATGACAAAAAATTAATTATAACCACTAAGTAATTTTTATGAATCATCATAGATAGGAAGAATCTGCTTTCCCCCCAAGGTTACAAGGTCAATATTGTCAAAATTGTTTTCTTAATACAGAATGTGAAATAAGACTCACACAGCACAGGCTTTGCCACGTTCTCTCTGTGTATGCTGGCCCACTGCCTGTCCATTGCAGTAGAAATAGTATTTTCAAAAGTAAGAGGCCTTCCTTTAGAGTTGACTTTACAGGTGCATTGAGGTGGAGTAAGGAGGTGGGGGAGGGTGGGGCTGTGGACTTGGGAGAAGAGCAATCTACATGCAGTGCCAACCTGGGATTGAGCAATGCCTGGAAAAACACGCCCCCACCTTAGCCTGGGGCCAATGGCAGCTGATCAAGGCTCGGAGGGTACAGGTCAGAGGGCATCTGAGAAGAAGGCCTCTAGAAACTGGGGGTTTCCACAGTGATAAAGCTGTTCAAACTGAAATGGAAATCCACTACTGTGTAAGCCTTTTATTTATTTTTATTTTTTAAATATATTTTTATTGATTTCAGACGGGAAGGGAGAGGGAGAGATAGAAACTTTAATAATGAGAATCATTCATCGGTTGCCTCCTGCACATCCCCCACTGGGGATGGAGCCCAGAACCTGGGCATGTGCCCTTGACCAGAATCGAACCCGGGACCCTTCAGTCTGCAGGCTGATGCTCTCTCTATCCACTGAGCAAAACCAGCTAGGGCTGTGTAATCCTTTTAAAAATATGGTCCATTCTAATACACATTTTAATGTTCAAAAACAGGTTTTTTTTAGGGTAGGAATCTAATTTTTATTTTTTAATTAGATGACAACAGTGTGATAGAATATTATATTCACTACTATAAATAATTTCAAGCTAGGCATGAATCTCTGTACAGGCTTTTAAAGGACCTATACAGACTTTTTCAGAACCTCATGCTAACCCAGCAAGGTGGAGGCAGGCAGCGAGGAGAGCGCTGGGCCTGCAGTGGAGGGTCTGGTTGGTCTGAGCCTCCCGCCTCCCGGGGGAGTGGTCAGGAGCAAGGCCATGGGAATTAATGGGAATTAACCTGCCTTATCCACCCCACAGGGTTACTGGGAGGGTCACGTGGTATCATGTATGAAAAACACGATATAAATTAGAAAGCACAATATAAATGTAAACTAATAATATTAGTGTGTAATCTGACCTCTGCGTATTGAATTGAATATGGAATCAGTGAGAATGCACATTACTAACATCTGCCCCCAAATACGACTAGCCATTTGAAACAGGACCTGTCCACACAGCATTGTGGATTTAAGCACTTCTGAGCCTGAGGAAGGAGGGTGGCAGTGAGGAATGGCAGCCTGACACGCCACTGGCCAGACGAGCTGAGGGGAGGGGCTCCCGGGGATGCTAACAGTTGGGGTCTTCAAGGCAGAGATTGGCCAGTCGCCCTATTATCTCCAATACCTCATACAGCGCCTGGGACAGTCTGGCACCAAACTCAATAAATAAGTGACCTTACTCGCTGCCCTGAAAAGTTGTGTTTGTTTTTTTTTAATATGTTTTTATTGATTTCAGAGACAAGAAGGGAGAGGGATAGAAACATCAATGATGAGAGAGAACCATTGATCGGCTGCCTCTTGCATGCCCCCTACTGGGGATGCAGCCCGCAACCCGGGCATGTGCCCGTGACCGGAATCGAACTGGCTCCTGGGGTGACATTCACCCAGTGAGCACAGAGGCTGGGCCAGGGGTTTCTGATCAGAACAGTAAGCCAGCTGAGAAAGAGTTAACAGCAACAACTTAAATACACAGTGCTTTACAGCTTACAAAGTTTTGTGTGGATTATGACATTTAACTCCTAAGTAATCCTCATTTCACAGTAAGAAAACTGAAGGTCATAAAGCTATTTAAGGATGAGGCTGGGTCTCAAACCCAAACTTTTTCACATCAAGTCCATATTTCTTCCTACTATCCAATGTTGCTTCTGAATAAAGGCAAACTGGCATCCTAAAATCAAGATCTTTATAATACACTCATCAGTGACACCTTTTACCTAAAACAACTGTAATCGACTTTTACATCCGCATCAGAGATAGGAAGATTCCATTTGGAAATAAAAGTGGGCAGGAGATAAATCTGAACTGTGAAGAAGACGCTTATTGTAACAGGGTTAAGCTAATAGAAACCTCCACCAACCTCTTTCAACAGGATCAAAAAAGTAGCCCCCATCCTTGAGGCTGTCGAACACGGAGGGGAGCAGGTCGGCCAGGTAGCGCTGCGAGAAGGCGCGGGCAGCGATCTTCTGCGAGGTCTCCTTGTGCTTGTGCATCACCTCCCACTGCTGCTGCTTCCGGCGCTCCTGCAGGACAAGCCCCAGCAGCGTGGTGACTCAGCGGGCACGTCTGCCCCGAAGCGAGTTCGAGGAAGAACTGGACTTACATTTGTATCCAAAGAAGGGACAGCAAGATGTCTATTAAAGGTTCCTAGTTTCCATCAGGATGGTAATGAATTTCAACAGCTAGTAGGTACTGAACTCAGAGATGGAGCTTATGGTAAAATTCACCTCCTGGTCCATTTTCAAGTAAAATAATTTCAAGATATACATGTTTGTATGGATATCAAAGGGTTATAATAGTTATATGTATTTTTACATAGCAGTGTAAGTAGTGCTGATATGAAAATTATAGTTGCTCAGATGTCTTCAGTAAAGAACTTGGGCCAATGAATTGTCTCAGTTGTAATGACTTTTTGAAGTCATAAAGTTCCAAAAATGATAAAACCTCTTTTTTGTTGCTGCTGCTTCTTGTAGACCATACGGTCCCTGTAAGGGTAATGGGCCATATTCTCTACTCCATGCACAAGTGGGCGCATGATCTATTTTCTAATTATGTCTCTTTCAAGGTTTAAGCAAATGTAAATATAGATGATTTGTAGTTTTCATAACGTATTTCCTAATTGTAAATAAACTAAAAAGTAAGTACTCTGATAAATTTCACCGATTTTTTCAACAAAGCTCATTTTGCCAGTGTTCATTTCATATTTGTAAACCAATAACGTTGCATTTGCACAATTTAACCATACGCCGTATGCTCTCTACACAAGTCAGAAAGCCGTACGCTCTGCCCACCGGGGAGGGAAACTGAAAGCCCATTTCATTAGGCACCGAGTAGACTACCCCGACAACGAAGCCTTTCTGCGCAGCAAGTGGGGCGCTTTGGGGAGCTGCGTGAGCTGTGCCAGGTGTCCCGGCGCTGCTTCATCACTCCTTCTCCCGGTGCGAGCCAGGGCGACAGTAACTGCCAGACACACCGAGCCTAGTGTCTCCTAGCTGGAGGTTAGTGGCACATTTTACAAATTGGATTCTATAAGTCTCCTTATGAAAGGCTGTAAAAACCTATACTTGTAAAGATGTTATCCAGGGACCCAAGTGGTTCTGGTGTATCCCTAAGGATATGAGAGGGTCTAGGCCAGCCTTGGGCAAACTACGGCCCGCGGGCCGGATCCGGCTGTTCTATCCGGTTCTCTTGCTCTCCCCTCCGCTCCTTTACTTTGAATTTATATTAGTTCACACAAACACTCCATCCATGCTTTTGTTCTGGCCCTCCGGTCCAGTTTAAGAACCCATTGTGGCCCTCGAGTCAAAAAGTTTGCCCACCCCTGGTCTAGGCGCTGAGAGAGACCCAGAACTCTACACAGACCAGACCCTCTGAGTCTTATCGCCCACCCATTCACATACACTTACCTTTTCTGTCCACCTTTCCTGCCGCTAACTTTTGGCAAATCGATCTGTTCTTCCACTGGGGCTCTTGCTAGCTAAGAGTGCCTTGCAGTTGGGACACATGTCACTTAAATAACTTAGGAATCGTTGGTTCTCCATTTAGGTACAGTTACATACGCTGGGATTTAAAAACATGACTCAGCTCACAAAGGATCTGTGATCCGAGAACAGGAGAGACCTAAACAAATACTATCCGTCTTTTCTAGCACATTTCCGAAGACCTTTCGCTCTGTAACAGACCACGTGTCATCGTGAACACACTTTGCTGCACAGCCAAGGGCTGTCCAAGGAGGAAACGGGACCTACTTTCTCCTCTCGGTGTCGCCTCTCTTGCTCCTCCAGCCTCTGGACCTCGGCCAGCTCCACGTTGCGCAGCTCTTCATAGGCGTACTGAGTGGCCCGCAGGTCGGCCAGCTCCTCCTCTTCCATCACCTCCAGCAGAGCCTGCTCAATGGTCTTTCCCACCAGGACTTCCAGCATCGGTTTCACTTCCAGATCAAAGTCAAAGAGCTTAAATGCACAACACAAAGCAAACGGCACATTTTAATCATGAGCCAAATGCGCAATGATAAAACTCCCAGAACGGCAGCAGGAACACCACCCTATGTACGAGCGTCTCTGTGCGCCGGACCTGTGCCGGGGCTTTGTCTGTGGTCTCCAGTCCTCACAACAGCCCTGCAGGCACACAGCGGACCATTCTGTTTGTAGCAGTGGTTCTCAACCTTCCTAACGCCGCGACCCTTTAATGCAGTTCCTCATGTGGTGGTGACCCCCAACCATAAAATTATTTTCGTTGCTACTTCATCACTGTAATTTTGCTACTGTTGTGAATTGTAATGTAAATATCTGTGTTTTCCAATGGTCTTGGGCTCTACAGCAGCGGTTCTCAACCTGTGGGTTGCCTAAGACCATCGGAAAACACAGATATTTACATTACGATTCACAACAGTAGCAAAATTACAGTTATGAAGTAGCAACGAAAATAATTTTATGGTTGGGGGTCACCACCACATGAGGAACTGCATTAAAGGGTCGCGGCATTAGGAAGGTTGAGAACCACTGGTTTACACGCAAAATTAAGTCAGAGTTACAAAAAGATCCAAGCAGTCTTCAAAAAGAACCCTGATACTCCACAGTTTTAAGGTCAGACTCTAAAACCCAAGGGAAATATCCTTTTCGTTCTTATTCCCTGCCTTTTCTACTAAATTTTTACTGGTTGTTTTTGATAACAGTTGAAAAACCAAGGAACAAGAATAATGGGCATTATAGTGATTCATTTCTAGGATTTAAAGGCAAAACATACTCTTCTATGCAGCTTATGAAGATTTATTTGATTTCTCAGTTTCAATGATGGTTCTTTCAAGTTCCTTCAAGTCTTAACCTCATTTAAGTCGTTCTGCACAGAAGCATTGTCTTCTCTTCTTACATTTCAGAACACATTCCACAATGATATGAAAATGTAATTGTTTTAGAACTTTTTGACATAGATTATCTTCATAAAAGTTATGTAATCTATAAGCAACTAATAGAATCTCTTAGCTCAGAGATATTATTTTTCCTTATTTGGTACAAGTCTACTTATACTCATACATTAAGCAAGAATGCAGATACATAAAAGCAAAAAACATTGCTAACAATTTTTATCTCTGATCAGCAAAGAGGGGAAATCAGGACATAGCATTTAAAATATTTCTGGGTACTTCAGGATAAAACTATTAGAGATAAATTTGGAAAGAAATCCAGTGAGTAGAATCTTTTTGATTGTGCAGTGGTTTGTATTCCTATTAAGGTTTTAACTAAACCTAACTTTACCTATTTATAATGAAGACAGAAGGAAGTCCGAATAACGTACTATACCTCTCCTTCTAGGATTTGGGTGGCCACATCTTGGCCAGTTTTGGCAGGAATAAAGAGTGGTGTTGGTGGTTTGTCCAAAAATGCATCTGTCTGGCATTCCATATCAGCTTCAATTATGCGGTCAGCAATTTCTTCAAGGTATAATTCTAAGAGAATACCATATACATTGAGTTTGACATTCTGGTCTATTTCAAGCATATATCTGTATCTGAAACTTCAGCTCCTTCAAAATAGAATTAAATGGATCAGAAAATAAGTCTTAGAAAGTGCTCAAGTGGGGTATTCAATTCACATGTTGTACTAAGCATTTTTATATATTTGGAAGACAAGAGAGTCAGTCAGGCTAGAATATACTGAACATCAAGAAAGCACTGAGCTTTATATTTGAAAGTGAAACTAACACCATAGATGTATATAAGATGCAAAGCACAATATGACATGGAAAGTTAATAATCCTATAATTGAGTCCTAAGATAGTAAACATATAAAGATTTGAAAATTCCTGTATATTTAAAAGTGTTATGCCCATGTATAGTCTCTGAGATATAGGAAATACTCAACAAAAGGTGGCTACTGTTGTATCTCCTAATATTCTGATGATCTAGATCAGCCGTGGGCAAACTACGGCCCGCGGGCCGGATCCGGCTGTTCTATCCAGTTCTCTTGCTCTCCCCTCCGCTCCTTTACTTTGAATTTATATTAGTTCACACAAACACTCCATCCATGCTTTTGTTCCGGCCCTCCGGTCCAGTTTAAGAACCCATTGTGGCCCTCGAGTCAAAAAGTTTGCCCACCCCTGGGCTAGATAAACGTTAAAACGAATCTCTCACAGAAGGACAACTATATTGGCTATCACACGGACTCATTCTAGACTTGGCCTCCAGGTAGGGAAAAAGCGTAACGGTTCTCCTCCTTTCGCTCTTACCGCCCGGAGGCAGCTCGGATGAGCGCACTCACCATCGTGGCCGGGTGCAAGGTGCCCCCTGAGCGGTTACGTGGTCGTCCATGGCAGCACCAAGTACTGTCTGATTATCAAGATTCTGTCAACCACCCGGCTAGACCCCTAGGTCCGGAAGCCCCTCCAGCCGAGAACAGTCAGAGCGGCAGGAAAGGCCTGGCACCGCCGGCGGAGGCCACGGGGCCCGGGGCACAGAGGGGAAGGAGAGCCGCGGGGAGGACAGACGAGGCCGTGTGAGAGGCGGAGGGCTCAGCGCTGCAAGGGCTTTCCCCTCTCAGGAGGCAAATAAAATGCCCAAATGGAACTACAACGTTCTCCTCTCCTGTGGGTCCAACCGTGATTCATGTTGGACTATAAAAAAAGTGAGAAATAATCCCAGTTTGAAAATAAATATGGAAAAAGGGCTAAGAGAGAATTAATCTGGTCATAAAGTTCTTTAAAAAAAATCTCACATTGCCATGTAGCCAACGTAATAATAATATGTAATCTAGGAATGTTTTTAATGAATTGCCTCCTACTAAGTGGCTGGGGAAGTACTGGGGAGCATACAGATACCTAAGCAACGGGAAGGCCAAAGAGCTGAGCCACAAGGAGCCGGCGCCGGGCCAGCCACCCACCTGTCTGCACGTCCACGTGCTTCCTGCCCTCCACGGGCTCCGGCGTGCGCGGTCGGAGCTGCTCCTGGGCGCGTCTTTTGGCGGCCGCCCTCTTCTTGGTCTCCTGGAGCTTCTGGACGTGCTCGTCCACGGCCTGCCCGCGCTGAGAGTGACGGAAAAGGGCCTACAGTTTAGAAACTATTTCTCAAAGCAAACGCAAGTGCATTGCAAAAGTGATTCCTGGGGAGCAGCAGAGCGCCCGGCATCGCATCGCGGCTGGCTCCTGCGCGGCGGGACCTGGGGATGGAAATGTCGTTTGCACTTGGCCAGGGGACTAGCAAGGTGTCTGACAAAAGCAACTTGAAAGTACGACTATTAAGTGGAATAAATCGTGCAGAACCTTATCTAAGAAATCGTTTTTCTCATTCAAGTATTTGCAGCAGGATTTCCTCTCGTGCCTAGTAACCTAGTATACTGATATAACCATTCAGGCACAATAAACTTTAATATACAGGTAAGAAATTGAAAAGCGCTACGATTATCTTTATTTTTCAACTACAGTTGACAATAATATTTTATATTAGTTCCAGGTGTACATCATAGTGGTTAGCTATTTGATTTGGGTATCAGGGCAATGGTGGCCTCATAAAATAAGTTGGGAAGTATTCCCTCCTCTCTTATTTTCCAGAAGAGTCTGTGGAGAATTGGTGCAAATTCTTTTCTACGTGTTGGGTATAATTCTCCAGTGAAACCATCTGGGCCTGGACATTTCTTTTGGGAAATGTTTAAATTAGAAATGCAATTTCCTTAATAGTTAATAGGACTATTCCTTTTTCTAGCAATCCATTTTTATTTTATTTTATACATGTTTTAGTCTGCAAGAGATTAGAAATGAAAAGCAACAAATAAACTGGCCCTTCACTTTACTCGAATTCTACGCACCTGCCGTTCTGGATGTAGAGCGTAAGTGTTGCCCCGGATCACCCTTCTGTCATACATGATGTTTCCGAACGGCAGGGGTTCGTCAGGTCTGTGAGAGAGCAAATTCTAAATACCTGCTGGTACCTGGGAGGTCAACTCGTTTTTATAAGACTTAGACTAAGATGGAAATATTGTAAGGAAACAGATTTTTGTTTGAGCGCAGTCCAAAAATTAAGGGGACAAATGGCTGCCACTTAGGGAATGCTGATGATATGCCCTTCACATGTATTATTTTATTTATTGCTCAAGATAAGCTTAAAGTTGGGAAATATAATCCTCATTTGAAAAAAGAGGAAGTAAACTCAGAAAGAAGTCTACTAGTAAGTGGCAGAGCTGGATTTGGGCTGTAAAACTTTAAACTACTTACCATTAAAATCTGAAAAGGGGCCTGGCCGGTGTGGCTCAGTGGTTGAGCGTCAGCCTATGAGCCAGGAGGTCACAGTTCGATTCCCACCCTGGGCACATGCCCGGGTTGCAGGCTCCATCCCCAGTATGGGGTATGCAGCAGGCAGCCGATCAATGATTCTCTCTCATTATTGATGTTTCTCTCTCTTTCTCTCTCTCCTTCTCCCTTCCTCTCTCTGAAATCAATACAAAAATATTTAAAAAAACAAAACTGAAAAGAGGTCTACCCTAAAGAACTGACAAAAGTTTGATTCAAGGACTAAAAAATTACATTACTAGAAATAGGCTTAATAAAATAAGTTAAACTTCTCATTGTTCTTTAACTTCAAAGATCTTTTAAAATTATATTGTTTTAATTTGGAGTATAATGATCAACAGTGAAAAATACAGTTGATATTTTCATCCAAGGTTCTTTAAATGATATTCTACCTATGGTTATAAAACCAAATATCTAACTACACCAATAACAGTCTCTATCAGAAATGATGTTGAGGGGGGTACCATGCTGCTTATGTATCACAGATCGAAATCCCATTGGGTAACCTGACTTCGTATGACTGGAACCCGTGCCATCCTCCGGCACGTTCAGCTCGGCCGGCCGCCCCTTCACTGAGCCCTCCCTTCCCAGCCTCTGTGACACACCGCATTCCCCATCGCCTTCTGCTCCTTCTCCCACGCTCTTTCTCACCGTGCTGACAGCACCTCCAGTCCTGGAGGATTTCCTTAGGGCTCAGCCCTCCCGTGTCCTTAGTTAAATTCATCCATTCTCAGGCTTCACTTAGGACCCGTATGCTGAAAACTCCCAGTTTTATGTTTGGCTCAGAACTCTCTCTGAGCTCTAACCATGTACAGCCAACTGGTAAGTTCGATGACATCTCACTAAGATGTCTCACAGGCAACCTTACTGAACTAACTAGGATTCCCCCACTCCACCTCGCTACTCCTTCAGTGTCTGTTTCATTTGGCTTAATCTAGAAGCCTGGGCGTCGTCACAATTCCTTCCTATTCCCCACTCCCTACATCCAGCAAGTCCTATTGATTCTAACCAGCAATCTTTCTCACATCGTTCTACCCATTGCTCTACCCCACTATCTTTTACCTGGACTACTGCAAAAGTCTCTTAACTGTCTGGAACAAAATTTCTCCCTCAATCTGGCCTATAAATTGTAGCCAGTCAGCTGTTAGGACGGAAAAATCCAAACATAACTCTTACTTGATTAAAGCCTCCGAGTGCTAATTAATGTAATAATGAGGGCAAATTTTAGTTGAGTTTTATGCTATCAAAAGCCAAAAAGAGTCCTAGCTGGTTTGGTTCAGTGGATAGAGCATTGGCCTGAAGACTAAAGAGTCCTGGGTTTGATTCCAATGCCCGGGTTGCGGGCTTGATCCCCAGTGGGGGACATGCAAGAGGCAGCCGATCAATGAGTCTCTCTCATCACGGATGTTCCAATCTTTCTCTCTCTCTCCCTTCCTCTCTGAAATCAATAAAATATATATATTAAAGAAAACAAAAAAGGAAATGTAATTTTAAAAAAGCCAAAAAGAGCCTGGCTGGTATGGCTCAGTAGTTCAGTGTCGACCCATGAACCAGGAGGTCATGATTTGATCCTGGTCAGGGAACTTGCCTCATTTGTGGGCTCGATCCCCAGAAGGGGGCCTGCAGGAGGCAGCCAATCAATGATTCGCTCTCATCATAGATGTTTTTATCCCTCTCTCCCTCTCCCTTCCTCTCTCTGAAATCGATAAAAACATTTATAAAAAAAAGCCAAAAAGAAAAAAAAAAAATCCATAACACCTATTGCTGGTGAGGAGATGGAGAAAAGGATATGTTTAAACATTCTTGGAGAAAAGGTATATTGTTCCATCATTCATATTAAAAACATACACGACCTAAAAGCCCACTCTGGAAATCTGGCTCATAACAACAAAGAGGTCAGCCCTAACCGGTTTGGCTCAGTGGATAGAGCATTGGCCTGCAGACTGAAGGGTCCCGGGTTCAACTTTGATCAAGGGCACATGCCCGGGTTTTGGGCTTGATCCCCAGTAGGGGGTGTGCAGGAGGCAGCCAGTCAATGATTCTCTCTCATCATTGACGTTTTTATCTCACTCTCTCCCTCTCCCTTCCTCTCTGAAATGAATAAAGTATATTTAAAAAAAAATAAAGAGTTCAATACATGAAGTTGTTTATTGAAATCTCCTCCCTCTCTCTCTAAAATTAATAAAAACACATCCTCCAGTGAGAATTAAAAACAAAAATGAAATTAGAGCTTGTAAAAAAGTGGAAAAGGTCAACTGCAGATTAATATGTGTAGTATGATTCTATTTTGGAACTAAACCTTCTAATTGAATGTGCATATGCTCATATATATGTGTGTACCAGCAAGGAGGTGTAGAATCTAAACTAATAAAAGGGTAATATGCTAATTAGACTGGGACACCTTCTGGGAGACCTTCTAGACGTCCTTCCGGACAAAGCCATGGTGGTGGGGCCGAGGCAGAGGCAGTTAGGGGTGATCAGGCCAAGAGGGGAGGACAGTTGGGGGTGATCAGGTTGACGGGGGGGGGGGCAGTTGGGGGCAAGCAGGCCAGCAGGGGGGGTAGTTGGGGGTGAGCAGGCCAGCAGGGTGGGGGCAATTGGGGGTGAGCAGGCTGGCGGGCAGGGGGTCAGTTGGGGATGATCAGGCTGGCGGGGGGTCAGTTGGGGGTGAGCAGGCCGGCAGGGGTGGCAGTTGGGGGCGATCAGGCCGGCAAGGGGGGGCAGTTGGGGGCAAGCAGGCCGGCAGGCAGAGTGGTTAGGGGTGATCAGGCAGGCAGGCAGGTGAGCAGTTAGAAGCCAGCGGTTCTGGATTGTGAGAGGGATCCCAGATTGGAGAGGGTGCAGGCTGGGCTGAGGGGACCCCCCCTGCACAAATTTCGTGTACTGGGCCACTAGTAGTAATATAAGATTGTTAAGTTTGTTTACAACATGGAAGTGGGAGTAGAGGTGAGCAAGAGATAATTAACATTGCCTTTATTCATCCTTATTTTATATTTTTCCTTTGTTTCAAAAAGCATATATTACTTTTGTAAATTGCAAGTCGCCAATAAGGATAATTTTAAACTGAAAAATCAAATACACATATACACTGAGTGGCCAGATTATTATGATCTCTGAACGCATAATAATCTGGCCACTCAGTGTGTGTGTGTGTACATATGTGTGTGTGTGTGTGTACATATATGTGTGTTTGTGTGTGTGTGTGTGTATAGACATATATATATATATTAGAGGCCCGGTGCATGAATTTGTGCATGGGTGGGGTCTGGCCAGCCTGGACATGGATGGTTGGCTGGCCTGCCTGCTGGTCGAACTCCTGGTCGAGGGGACAATTTGCATATTAGCCTTTTATTATATAGGATATACACTGAGTGGCCAGATTATTATGCGTTCAGAGATCATCATCATCTGGCCACTCAGTGTATATACCACACTCCTTCCAATGGCTTGAATCAACAGATTAGTTCAATATAAGCAAGGTCCTGCAACTTATCAACTAATTCTATATTAAAAAAAAATTATTCCGAATGAATCACCAATGATTCTTATTTCACCTGTTGGTCAGATTTAATAGTAATGACTTATAAGCAACCACTTAAAGGCACCAGAAAGTGTTTTTGTTGTTTGTTTATTTAAAGGAAAGGCAGGGTCCCTACCCTTTATTTTTATTTTTTAATTTAAAAAATTTTTAAAGTTGATTTCAGAGAGGAAGGGAGAGGGAGAGAGAGAGATAGAAACATCCATGATGAGAGAGACTCATTGATTGGCTGCCTCTTGCACGCCCCCACTGGGGATGGAGCCGGCAACCGGGCCTGTGCCCTTGACCAGAATTGAACCTGGGACCCTTCAGTCCACAGGCCCATGCTCTATCCACTGAGCCACACCTGCTAGGGCCAGAAAGTGTTTTTGAAAGAAATGCCTTTTGAAACGGAATCCTTTTACAATATAAATGATCTCTCTCCAAGTTTAAAGTTTCTATTTTGGTTTTCTTAAAAGTGTAAGTATTTATTAAAAATGCCTTTGGCAGAATAAGATGATTATGAATTTGGACTCAGTTTCTGAAATAAGCATCGAGAGTTCCATTGCTGATGCCCGGCCATTAATTCAGCAGTTTGTACTGAGTGCTTATTGTGCCTCCGGCATGGTCCTGGTGAGACCACAGACAGGAAGGTTCCTGCTCCCGTGGAATCCGCATTCTTGGGAAGTTCTGATGATTCCAAAAGTTGATGCTTACGGGAGGAACTTCAAGAGAACCATCATGATTACGGTCCTTTTAAAATACAGATATTTGAATATTAGCACATGCTCATCAATGTAAAAATACAATTTGGGGTCGAGCATGAAAGGATCACCTGATTTTTTGACCAAAGACTGGCGTGGCTCCCATTTTGGACATGCGATTACTGTGTGACACTTCTGTACCTGTTTTCTTATTTGCATCATGGAGTTATAAAACCAACCTCACAGCCCTGTGGACTCGTAAGAAAATGTATGTAAACGACTGTAGTAAGGAGCTTGGCACACAGCTGGCCAACAGGAAACATTAGTTGGGTCAAACTTTGTGAAACAGGTCAGCAATTCACGACCCCGAACAGTGGACGAAGGGAGGACACCCAGGCCCCTTCTGCCCTCGCTCCTCCGCGCGCCTGGGAACGGTCAGGGAAGAACCTGGTGTCGGCGGCGCGGAGGGGCCGGAAAGCGCGGAGGCAGGTGTCCCGAGGGCGACGGGGCCAGAAGGGGGACACGGCTGGAGACACACAGGGGCTGTGGGTTCACTCACTGCTGCGTCAGGCTGTCCCGGTAGCGCAGGCGGCAGGGTGGGGCCCGGGGCCGGCTGGTGTAGGTGTAGGTGCTCATGGTCCCAGAGGCTACGCCGGGCATCGAAGCGCTTGGCTTTCAATGGAACTTGGCTTCGGAGCAGGCGGGCGCTAAGGCGTCGTGGGACCGGAGAGGTTTACGTGGTGCCAGGGCAGGGGTGCCAGGCGCCGGGAGGGGAGGAAGAAAGGCAGCGGGCAGGAAGGGAAGTTGCCAGGGCGAGACGTGGGAGCCACACTCGGCAGGCCAGCGGGAGCACAGAGCCGCCGGCGGCGCCCGCAGCGGTTGCCCAGCAACCCCGAGTTCCGCCAGGGGGCGGGACCTCCAGGCCGATTCGAGGGGCGGGTTTCGTGGGAAGGTCCCTAGGGCCGCGCACTTCCGGCTCTTGACTCCGCCCACCGTGCCTCCCTGGCAGGTGCGCCTGCGCGTTAGCAGCTCTTTGGCCAGGAAGATGGGCGTGGCGCCCTCTGCTGTGTCCTCGGGGGATGCGGCAGCGGTCCCGGCCCCTTTCTGGGTGTGGCTCTGGGGGCCGGTGTTGGCGCCATTCCCCCAGGCCCTCGTGCTCCCGTTCCGTAGGGGCCTCCCCTCTTGTTCCTCCGGCTGCCCTCCCGCTGTCGCTGCCCCGGGCTGCCCACGGAGGCTCCATCGCACACAAGTAGCGCCCAGGCTCCCCTGGGGTCTGCCAGCAGCGCCACCTCTCCCACCTCGCTCCGCAGCCTTGCCTGCATTCCCGCCTTTCTTTCTTTCTTTTTAAAATATGTTTTTATTGATTTCAGAGAGGAAGGAGAGAGAGAGAGAGAGAGAGAAACATCAATGATGAGCGAGAATCCTTGATTCGCTGCCCTGGGCGGCATTGGGCATGGAGCCTGCCCCCCCCCCCCCCCCCCCCCCCCCCGCCTATGCCCTGACCAGGAACCTGGAAGCTGGCCTCCTGGTTCCTGGGTCCGCGCTCCATCCCTGAGTCCCCATGCCTGCCGCCTTTCTTTTCTTCCTCCTGCCCTTTGCCCGCACCTCCGAGGACGCTGGGTCCACCCAGCGACAAGGGCCGCCCCACAGACATCCTTTTGGGAATGGGGTGGGCGCTTCGTTGGGTCTTGGAGGCTCCTATGCCTTCATGTGCCGGCCCCGGCCCTGAAGAATTACGTATCATGGGGTGGGGCTGCGCATTTAAGCTTTGGTTTCGTGTTAACAATATTGTCTCTGTGTAAGTGAAGTGTGTGCTTCCCTGAGAGACCTAATATGAGGAGTAGAATCTATAACCATAGATTATTCTTCAGAAGTGTTGCTGATAACTGCTGCAACTAAAAAAAATAAAAAAATAAAAAATAAGAAGTGTTGCTGTTGTCTTCACTCCCCAGTGAAGTGCCTAAGGCCTGTGGACCAGTCTTTTAACTGCAAGTGGGTGGTAGCAGAAGCACATGAATTGACAAGGTTTTTGCCACAAGGTGTCACTAATGCTTTGTTAGCTTTTAGTGGATAAAATAATCGCAGCACGAGCATACCTTGCATTAAGGAAACACTATTTTAAAAAACTCACATTTTACAAAGTAGGCCCGTTAGAAGGTAGTCATTTACATGGTGGGAGGGTTTCCTTCCGAGAGCCAGGCTCTGGGGGATGTTTGGTGTGTGCACATGGCACAGGGGAAGGGAGCCTGGGAACCAGGCAGGGGTGTGGGTCAAGAGCACTGAACTTGGAGTTAGGGACTAGCATTGAACCACAGGTTTGCACTCGCTAGCTGGGTGACCTCAGGCGAAATTTAAATGGTTCTTTGTCTCCTTGACAAAGACAACGTATTTGTTGTTATTTTAAAATAACAGATAATAGACACTGCTTTACTTGTATTACACCATTATTTTTGCATATCAAAAGCAATAACGTGTATAAGAGTGTTTGGAAAATTGCGAAGTATTATGTAAACGAGATCTAAAACAATTTTTGTAAAATGTAGGCCTACCTTCATAGCTATGTAGGTATTACATTAGACAGTTACGTTGGTGAAGATTCTTGGTTGCACGTGGTAGAAACCCATCGGAACTTGCTTGGCAGGAAGAGAATGTTTGAAGTTTACCAGGGTAGTTCCTGTGACTTCAGGAATGGCAGGGTTGTGGGGATGGGGCTTCAGTCACCACTGGAGTCAGGATTTGAATGACACCAATGTGAGCACCCCCATCCTGCCCCCCATTAAAAATACTTGAAGATTTCTGCTACCCAAGGCAGCAGTTAAAAACAAAAAATTCAGCCCTAACCGGTTTGGCTCAGTGGATAGAGCGTTGGCCTGCAGACTGAAGGGTCCCAGGTTCGATTCCGGTCAAGGGCATGTACCTTGGTTGCGGGCACATACCCAGTAGGGGGTGTGCAGGAGGCAGCTGATGGATGTTTCTCTCTCATCGATGTTGCTAACTCTCTACCCCTCTCCCTTTCTCTCTGTAAAAAATTAATAAAATATATTTAAACAAACAAACAAAAAATTCAGTCTGGCTGGTGTGACTCAGCGTTGAGCGTCAACTTATGAACCGGGAGGTCATGGTTTGATTCCCGGTCAGGACACATGCCTGGGTTGCGGGATTGATCCCCAGCAGTGGGCGTGCAGGAAGCAGCCGATCAATGATTCTCTCTCATCACTGATGTTTCTATCTCTCCCTCTCCCGTCCTCTCTGAAATCAATACAAATATATTTAAAAAAAACGAGAAGCTCAGTGATGAGGACTTTATGGTCCACCAGGATTTATAAGACCAACCTATTCATGTCAGACCAAAGCGCAGGCCTTCGATTGGCCTCCGGACGCTGCTGCCATTGCCCAGCAAACGTATGTCTCACATCACGTGCTCTACTCCATGTTTCAGAAGAAATGTCATGTTTGATGACCTCTTAAAACTGACTTGGTTCCAGTATCTGTTCATATTGGCTTAACTCTTTACCTGGTGGAGATACGATGCTCTTGCCCCCCACCCTTTCTCCAAGTGAGAGCTTGAAGGGGTCCGTGTATTGATCCTTTTCCTGGGCAGGTGTCACATACTTTTCTGCATCTTTTCTGACTTTTGCCGGACTTGTGGTACTTTTAGCTGGGCAAGACTAGTGAACGAACGGTGTTTCAGTTCTCAAGCTTCTCTTTAGCTTCCTTCCCCCGGAACTTGTGAATGTCCCAGCATTATCTATTGGCGGGGGGGGGGGGGGGGGGGCAGGGGGGGCAGTATTTCATTATGTACATGGGATAATAATGTCTAGAAATGTCGCTGATCTGTTGTTTTTCTGTTCCTTAAAGAAAATCTCAGAACCTCAGACACACTATCATTTCCTCTTGATCTAAGAAGTTAAGTGACTCACTTCAGTAAGAAATATATCCTTAAAGGCACAGAAAAAAAAATACTAAGAATCATAACATTTCTAGTTTCTATTTCTGGGTAACTAGTTGCCCCAGAAATGAGTGGCTTAAATAATAATCATTTTATGCTCCCAGGTTCTGTGGGTCAGGAGTGTGGGAACAGGAAGCAGGGGGCATGCTGGGTCTCTGCTCCAGGAGGCTTGGGAATGACTCCACTATTAATGTTGAAGAGAACCTCAAATTTTTTTAAAAAAATATATTTTATTGATTTTTTACAGAAAGGAAGGAAGAGGGATAGAGAGTTAGAAACATCGATGAGAGAGAAACATCGATCAGCTGCCTCCTGCACACCTCCTACTGGGGATGTGCCCGCAACCAAGTTACGTGCCCTTGACTGGAATCGAACCTGGGACCTTTCAGTCCACAGGCCGACGCTCTATCCACTGAGCCAAACCGGTTTTGGCAAGAGAACCTCAAATTTTAATCAAGTAAGCTAAAAGGAAAATTAACTTTTATTCTCTTGACAGAAAATATTACAAAATCATTTTTAAAATTTTTAAATGGATTTTTAGGGGCGGGGGTGTGGAGAGAAAGAATGGTGGATTTGTTGTTCCACTTATTGATGCATTCATTGGTCGCTTCTTGTGTGTGCCCAGACCAGGGATCGAACCCAAAATCTTGGCGTATTGGGACTACACTCGAAGCTACCTGGCTAGGGCTACAAAATCCTAATCTCTAGGAAGAAGTGACTAAAAGGGGTGTGCATCCTAAAACTGTACAAAAGGGAGCGTTATCGCACTGTCTCTGAGTCTGTAATGTCATTCCTGGGGGCAATGTTAATAAAAACATTATGTGATTTTGAGGGGGATTTTGTTTGTTATAAAAATACAGCTTCGTTAAATTTCCACTTTATTTAATGTCAGCTTCATTAAACTGACAGCGTGTGATTTTGTTTCTCGCTCTGTGTAAACATTAGTGTTCGCTCTTGAATCTGTGCTGGTGACTTTTGCATTCTTTTTTCTTACAGGAGGTCGGGCTGGAAGGAGGGGAGACGAGACCGACCTCGTTCTCTGCGAAGCTGTTGTGTGGATCTGAGGCGCATATTCAGGGTTGGAGCGCGCTCAGAATGGGGTGTTTACGATCATTTCCTTCCATTTACGATCATTTCCTTCCATTTACGATCATTTCCTTCCATTTACGATCATTTCCTTCTGATGGAAGAGCTTCCTCCCTCTCAGGTCGGAGGGAGAGGACGCTCCCACCTCCCAGGGCACACGGTGACTCAGAGCGTGAGAAAAGGGCGCTCAGGTCCGGGGACGTTTCCAACACAAAAGCCACGCTGGGCTTTTTGAATGAAAAGTAAAATGTGAAGCCAGAGGATGGAAACTTCTTGTAAGGAGACATAAAACCCCCGCCCTCTTCCTATTTTTAAAAATGAGAGTTGTTTTTGTGAAAGGCTCTGAGCCTCCCTCCAGTGGACTTTTTTTTTTTTTTAAATAAATCTTTATTGCTCAGATTATTACAGTTGTTCCTCTTTTTCCCCCCACAGCTCCCCTCCACCCGGTCCCCACCCACCCTCTGCCCTTACCCCCCCCCCGCCCCACTGTCCTTATCCATAGGTGTACGATTTTTATCCAGTCTCTTCCCGCACCCCCCACACCCCTTTCCCCCCCCAGAATTGTCAGTCCACTCCCTTTCTATGCCCCTGACTCTATTATATTCACCAGTTTATTCTGTTCATCAGATTTTTTATTCACTTGATTTTTAGTTTCACTTGTTGATAGATATGTATTTGTTGTTCATAATTTTTATCTTTACCTTTTTCTTCTTCTTCCTCTTCTTAAAGAATACCTTTCAGCATTTCATATAATTCTGGTTTGGCGGTGATGAACTCCTTTAGCTTTTTCTTATCTGTGAAGCTCTTTATAGGCCCTTCAATTCTGAATGATAGCTTTGCTGGGTAGAGTAATCTTGGTTGTAGGTTCTTGCCATTCATCACTTTGAATATTTCTTGCCACTCCCTTCTGGCCTGCATAGTTTCTGTTGAGAAATCAGCTGACAATTGTATGGGTGCTCCCTTGTAGGTAACTAACTGTTTTTCTCTTACTGCTTTTAATAGTCTCTCTTTGTCTTTTGCTCTTGGCATTTTAATTATGATGTGTCTCGGTGTGGTCCTCTTTGGATTCCTCTTGTTTGGGGTTCTCTGTGCTTACTGGACTTATAAGTCCATTTCTTTCACCAGGTGGGGGAAGTTTTCTGTCATTATTTCTTCAAATAGGTTTTCAGTATCTTGCTCTCTCTCTTCTTCTGGCACCCCCATAATTCGGATGTTGGTACACTTGAAGTTGTCCCAGAGGGTCCTTACACTATCTTCATATTTTTTTATTCTTTTTTCTTTTTGTTTTTCTGGTTGGGTGTTTTTGCTTCTTCGTATTTCAGATCTTTGACTTGATTCTCGTGATCCTCTAGTCTGCTGTTGGATCTCTGTATATTATTCTTTATTTCAGTCAGTGTATGCTTAATTTCTAGTTGGTCCTTTTTCATATCCTTGAGGGCCTCACTAAAGTTATCGGCGGTTTCTAGAAGATTCTTGAGTAACCTTATAACCATGGTTTTGAAATCTATATCCAGTTGTTTGCTTTCCTCCATTTCTTTCATTTGTGACCTGTTTCTTTGTCTCTGCATTTTGGCTGCTTCCCTGAGTTGATAGAGTGGCCTCGTGTGGTAGGTGTCCTCTAGGGCCCACTGGCTCAGCCTCCCCAGTTACCTGAGGTGGACACCCTTGGTGCACCCCTTTGTGGGCTGTGTGCACAGTCTTGTTGTAGTTAAGCCTTGATTGTTGTTGGTATCCCTGGGAGGAATTGACCTCCAGGCCAATTGGCTGTGAGGATCAGCTGTGTCTACGATGGGAGAACTGCTGTGCTGGAGACACCCTTATGGGGCAGGACTTGCTTCAGTGGGGCTTTGGTGCTCACTGAGTCTGACCCCTGAGTGTGTCCCTTATGGATCTGAGGAGTTGTAATCTGGATGGTCCCACTCTGACCCCTGGGTACACTGGCTCTTGGATCTCCAAGGAGGTGCTAATTTAGCCTCTGCCTGAGGCCACCCAGCAGGAGCTATGGAGAGATCTGCAGATTCCTCTTCTTTGTTTGGGTTTTGGAGGTGCCCAGATGAGGTCCAGCTGTGAGGCAATGCAAGCTGCTGTGGGGCCTTGGGCCTTCTTTTGGATGTTCTGGGTTTCTCTGACACAGCTGCAATTTGTAAGGTAATTTTAGATTGCAAAGGGCCAGGCCATTCATATGCAAAAGCCTCTGCACACAGCTTGGATGGGGCGGAGTCTCAGGGCAGAACAAACAGCAATGGCTTCCCGTAAGTCCTGCCTTAAGAGGCCCCCGGGTCTCAGTGTCCCGTGGTAATCGCTGCAAGCACCTCTGAGAGAAAGCTGCCCTTGAGTTCCACCCGATGCCAGACAGTCTTGTTTCTCCCCGTATGAGTCTGGGTCCCCAGAGTCTCTCCCGGAACTGGAGTTCAGAGCAGTCAGGAGCTTGTGTCTCCCTCCCGATTGAAAAAGACAACCATGTCCTCAGTTGCCAGCCCTTTTCACGCGCGCACCTCTGTACCTCTGCCTTTACTTCTGCAGCTCCTCTGAGTCTCAGTGTGCTTTTCTCTTTCCTTCTAGTTGTAGAATTTCCACTCAGCCAGCCTTCCTGTGGTTCTGGATGATGCCCGTTTTGTCTTTTAGTTGTAGTTTTGAAGTGATTGTGCAAGGCAGCAATTTCAGGTATTTACCTATGCCGCCATCTTGGTTTCTCTTTCAAGTGGACTTCTTTGAGATGAATGGAGCAGAAGCGATCAGACCGGGGGTCAGTGACATCATTCTAGCCCCTCAGCTTCCTCCTCGGCATGTGCTGCCCCGGGTTCAGTTTCACCGGAAAAACAGATGCAGGGAACCAAATGGTGTTAGAACCCACGTGGTTTTAGTTTAAAGCCTGCACTTTCTTTGCCTTGATCTCTGATCAAAGGTAAACTTCACCCATTTTGATGGAACTTCTCTGCGGATTAGAATTTTCTCAGGTCTGTGGAATGGAACAGAGTCATTACAGAAAGAAGCCCTACAACCAGCCTTGAACACATGCCCCTCATCCCGCAGGCTGGGATGGAGAGAAAGAGCTGTGGTCAGCATGTGGCCATCAAATGCCCACTTCCTCTCGCATCAGCATGTGGCCAGGGGCAAGTTCCATCCTTTCCTAAGGCAGAAAAACATGGATATGAACATTCACCTCATGACATGGTGACAATTAAATGAAACAGCAGTGAACTTCAAACAAAATAAAGAACTCCCCATCTAGTTACAGCCCCTGGCACCCACGCAGAGCTCAGAAAATGCTTCAAGTGAAAAAGGAAAGCAAGGAGAAGGCCTGAAATCTCCTCCCGGAGTCTGAATCTAGACCAGAGCAGAAGAGAGGACCCAGGGGAAGGGGGAGAGCCAGGGGCCTTTGGGGTGGGCGCTGAAGGAAGGGCAGTCAGCAGCAGCCTGGAGAAATCCTAACTCAGAGTTTTCTACGAGGCCGAGGTGGGAGCAGGTGAATGGCTATAGGGAACCACTGTCATATTTTTGGGGTTGAGTCCTTTAATTCCACAACTGATATGGTGCTGGGATTTCCCCCATTTCATGGGTGAAGAAACTGGGGCTCAGACTGCTGGGCGCCCGGCCCACGGTGGCACATGTAGGGTGTGGGCTCTGGGGCTGTGAATTTGGGTCTCATCTCCTCCAGAGATGCCGTCGCTCCAAGTTTCCTCTCTGCTTTCTGCAGCTGTGGCTCGCCGGGCCCCCTCTCTGCCGCCTGTAATAGGAGGGGGGCCGCCCTCACCCCCGGGTCTTTCCTCCCTGACATGGAATTTGTACCCAGGAATGGACACACGCAGGATCTGAGTCTGCAGTTAAAATAGTGCCAGAAAGTGATTTGTTTCTACCTCTAGCAAAATGTTTGTACGCTGATTCCTCAGCAATGTGGCCTCTGCGGATCGAGAGTTAAGATCTTACATAATTCAATTAAAAATCTCCAAGTATGTGAGACCCAGATGACGTGGGTTTCTGTCTACTTGACCTTCAGGGGGAGGGCGGTACTGGCGCTGCCTTAGGGAGATGCAATCAGGAAAATTCAGCAGGATTTATGTTTCTAACGGTGCATGAGGACGGCAGCGGGCCTGCGTTGGCCGATCTCGCCTCTGGCCGAGGACGCACGAGGCCTTCACGGTGGTTTGCTTTATTAGCACGAGGAGCCGTGGCTGCCACGCCCACTGCCCAGGGACCCCGTGTCGCCTCTGTGTGGTTTGCTGAGCAGTTTTGCTCAGCTCTGGCGCGAACAGCCCCCCCTTGGTTACATCTGCAAGTCAACGTTTCTGGACCACGTCGTGGGTGGTGCTGGGGGTGGACTCAGTGTGTCATGCAGGCGGTCACAGTGAGTCACAGAGTAGCCTGTGGGATGCTGGCCATGGCATGGGGCAACCCCCTCCCCCCCTGCCCTCTGTATAGGAGGAGAGAAAATTCCCTAACTTCCCCCAGGGGAAGAAATTCTAGTCTGTTCTGTCACATTCCAGGACACTGAGTGCTGAAGTTTTCCCATCTCGTCTCCTGCTTGGTAAGAGGGCCGGGGTCCTCCTGAGCCAGGCAGGCCCAGCAGGTGATGCAGGGGGGCTGGGGAGGCCCAGAGGCTCGGACACTGGCGATCAGACGTGGATTTAGGTTGAAGCCCCTGCGTAGGCTTCGACTTCCAACCCGGTTTTACCAGACCCCCGGCACTGGGAGTCAGGTCCCTTTGTGAGGGTCCCACTGGGGACTATGGGGCCCCGAGGAGGTCCGTGGAGGACAGAATGCTGGTTTCCTGGGTCCTTGCCTGAAGTACCATGCTGGTATCAGCCACATCTTACTGTAAGCGTGAGCCCTCTGTCTCTGTATTAAAAGCTGTTGGTGTCATCGAGGTATTGGTAAGTATTATCTGTGAAACTTGGGTGTAGTGGGTTGAATGGTGTTGCCCCCCACAAATTTATTTGTTAAAGTCTTAACTCCTAGTATCTCAGAATGTGACTTTAAAGAGGAAAGCGAGGTCATTCGAGTGGGCCCTAATCTAATATGACTGGTATTCTCACAAGAAAGGGAAATTGGGGGACAGATACACACAGAGGGAAGACAGTGTGGGGGACACAGACAGACAACCACCTATGGCCAGGGAGAGAGGCCTGGGACAGCTCCTTCCCTCACGGTCCTTCAGGCACCAGCCCTGCCCACACCTCCATCTCCGTTCCAGCCCCTAACACGGGAGACGACACATTTCTGTTGTCTGAGCCCCTTGTTTGTGGCGGCCTCGGCAGACTCGTGGGCGTGACAGCCAGGCCCGGCCACCCTCTTGCAAAGAAGTGCGCACAGCACCCTGCAGTGTTGGGAACCACCCGGCCTTGTCGCCACGGCTCAAAAACTGTCCCGGTGATGCCATTTGCTTGACTGCAAGAGACCCCTCAATGTCTGCCAGCAAACTGTCCTACCGGCCACAGGTCGAAGGCTTCCATTCTACTCCTGCCTTTTTACAGTAAGGAAGTTGGGGTAGGGTTTTTGTGGTCTGAGTTGGGTCACGGGAGGTCAGGTCAGTGGTAGAGTGGAGTAGGTTGGAGGCTGCCTACCTTACAGTCTTATCCATCGATTGCTGAGAATTCTCTGATTCTCAGTAAGAAGTTGCTAAAAACATGATGGGAAATTTTTTTCAGTCCTGAAATACGTAGCATAGCGCTGGCCACGTGGTCGAAGCTAAAAATTGTAACTATTTCTAGCAGTGTCCAATTCTGGAAAAGGATTTCTTGTCTTAGGTTAGCAGTCGGGAAGGGGGGTGTCTGTCCTTGAAATCTATACGTTATCGGTGGTGCTTAATAAAATATTTTTAATGATATTGTTGGGCCTCAATGTTCTGCCTTCAGCAATCCAAGTTATAGCAGTTTTAACGTTGTGTGATATTACTAATAAACCACCTCTGAAAAAATAGGTCTTCACCATCTGGTAGCTAGTCTATACAGAAATATTTCTTTAACCAATATAACTTTCAGTATTTTATGAGAGAAGGTGATAAAATAAGGAAAATTTCCAAGTATCTCTAACAAACTATCATTATACTTGCTAATAACCAATAAAAATAAGGTTTAATTCACTAAAAAGACAGGAGATATGGTATTTGCTATCGTCCTCTGTTTTGCAGACTAAATTTACTGGCCTGTGAGTGACCATCTGCTGAAAAATGGTTCAAAGTGGGTACATTTTTATGGTTTTGCAAACATCAGAAGAACAGGGATTCTCTTTTCCTAAACACAAGATCCCCAGCTTTGCTAGAATAATCTACACCAGCTGTGGGCAAACTATGGCCCGCGGGCCGGATCTGGCCCGTTCGGCTGTTCTATCCGGCCCGCGGAGCCGAAAGAGCGGAGGGTTCTCTTGCTCTCCCCTCCGCTCCTTTACTTTGAATTTATATTAGTTCACACAAACACTCCATCCATGCTTTTGTTCCGGCCCTCCGGTCCAGTTTAAGAACCCATTGTGGCCCTCGAGTCAAAAAGTTTGCCCACCCCTGATCTACACTAATCTACACTAACACTAATAAAAGAGAAACATGCAAATTGACCACACTTCCGCTATGCCCACAAGCCACGCCCATCAGCCAATCAGGAGCTAGTATGCAAATCAACTCAACCAAGATGGCGGTTCATTTGCATACCCAGGCACAGAGCGAAGACTGAAGACAGTGTAGAAGGAAGCCAAGCACTGCAGAAGGGAGGGAAGCTGCGGAGAAGCAAGTGGGGTGGCTGAGAAGGGAGGGAAGCAGGCAGGGCGGGGGAGAAGGGAGGGAAGCAGGCGGGGCGGTGGAGACGGCCACAGCAAGCCCTATTCTTGCAGGAATCTTCCTGCAATGGGCCTCTAGTAAATACATATATTCAGTAAGTGCTTGTTGAGTGAATCAATGTGTGAATGATTTTCTTGGTGGGGTTCTGTGAACAGAGGGAAAGGAAGTAACATGTCAGTGAAGAATGAACATTTTTAGCCCTGGCCTGTTTGGTTCAGCAGATAGAGTGTCGACCCTTGGACTGAAGGGTCCTGGGTTCGATTCCGGTCAAGGGCATGTTCTCCTGCTTTGGTTGGCGTATATGCAGGAGGCAACCAATTGATGTGTTTCTCTCACATCCATGTTTCTCTCTGTCTTTCTCTCTCCCTTCCTCTCTCTGTAAAAATCAATGGGAAAACATCCTCAGGTGAGGATGAACAAAAACAAAAAACAAACAAAAAGAATGAACATTTTTACTTTGAAAAAGGCAGGCAATTTATTGTAGTGAGATTATACTGAAGTTTATATATGACTCTGATGCATATAAAGTAACACCCTCCACATGCCTGGGAAGATATCCCTGAACCGCAAGGTAACTCAAGGTGCTATCGATGTAATGCGTTTTCACCCATCGATCCCAATTAGAAATCAGATGATTAGAAGGACACATGCAAATATTTTCATGCACTTTCACGATGGCCTTCTCTTTCCCCGGCGTTCGTGGTGCACTGACACCCCCACAGGGGCCCCTGCTGGTGAGTGTGCTGCTCCCCTTCCTGCGGTGACTAACTGCCCCCCTGCTGCTTAGGGAGCTGCTGACGGAGAGTGAGACATTCCCCTTAAACGGAGCTCGTGGAAAGTATGAAAACGGGCATGACATTTGAAGCAACTTAAGAAAAAGAAAACATTAGTTTTAAACACCAGCCCGTAGAAAGTGCCCCAGGACGGGGAGAAGAGCAGTGCAGTGTACCCCAAGTTCACAAACAAATACAGACACGTGTTTACGGGGACATCTTTGCACCCGACGCCTTGTCTGGAACACACTACACGTGAGCTGTGTGTGCACGGATTGGTGCACGCAGCCAGCACCGAGGCTCGTGCAGCTGTCCTCGCTAAGGGCTACACGACTCTCGAAGGAGCTTATTCTGGACTTCTAGAAAACAGTCTGGAAGCAGTTCATGCGGCCTCCACATCTGCCACACGCCTGGCCGCCGCCTAGATGTAGGACTCCTTGGCGTAGAGGAGCTGGTCAGCCTCGAAGGCCGGCTGGCAGCAGCGCCCCGCCAGGCAGTCCCACGGGCTCCCCTGCGTGGACTCGGACACAGTTCTGAGCCGGTGCAGCTCGGGCCTCCCAATGACGGTCACTTGTCCGACCGCCTCCACAGAAGCACAGCCGGTCCTGCTGTGGCTCCAGCTCGCAGTCCTGGGCGAGAGTCTGTGCCCGTCGGGGGGCTCCTGGCCGCATGTGTACCCCGAGTGCCCTCTGTGGTGCGCGGGTAGGCGAGGCGCCAGCCCCGAGTCCAGGCTGAGCATCCTGGCCCGCAGGCTGCCAACCGTCTGGCTCCCACAGGCAGCGAGCCCCAGGGCCTGGCCCCGCACGGCCTCTTCGTAGGAGGGGGGGCTGCCGGGCCTCGTCCTGTCCACCAGCCGGAACACGTCCTCCCCGGACAGGGCACAGGGTCGTGGGCTGAAGTCCAGAGCTGCTTGGCCGTGGCTTTCAGACAAGTTTTCCTGGACGATCCGCCCGGCGAGCTGGCTCTCCCTCCTGAAGTCTCTCCTGCCGGGGTCCCCGGCCGGCCCTTTGGCTCTCACTGACAGGCGGGGGGGCTTGGGCAGCGCCCGTTTGTGGGAGGCGAAGGAGAAGGACATGGAGTGTTTTTTTATCTCTCTGCTGGGCTTACTTTTATCCGTCTTCGTAAAAGACTGATGTCTGCTGAAGAAGTTTCTCCTGGGGCTGGAGGGGGAAGCCGGAGGTGAGCTGTCAGAGGAGGCGTCCGGGGAGCCGCCGGAGCAGGCCGTGGGTGCCCGTCCCTGCGGGGAGACTGCGCCCTGCGGGGAGCTCTGCACCCGCAGGTCCTGCGGCCTCTGGCTCCCACCTTCCACCTCGGGAAACACCTCCTCTGGGAAGGGGTCCTCGGCCTCCTCACTTTCCAAGCTGGAGGCCGGCCGGGCCCCGGGGGCGTCCTCGCTGCGTGTCAGTTTCGGGTGAGCTTGCCGGCTCCCCAGGCGCTCTGGTGAGGGCGACACGCTGGGCTCTGAGTGCCTCCTGTCTGGGTCGCCGAGGGCGCTTTTCAGCCTGGCCACAGTGCTGGCCACGGGCTCCAGGCGGGCAGCTGTGTCCCAGGGCCCTGGGGGCAGCCTGGCCGGGGAGCCCAGGGCGCTGCCGCAGTCCCCGTCAGGGTCGTTGCTGTCATAGGCCGAGTCATTCTGCAGGGTCGACGCGTCTGCAGACATGAAAGGGAGGTTGAGCTTTTGCTCAGATTCTTTAAAAGGAGCTTTTGTACAGCTCCCTCCCCCTGTCGAGTGTGGCAGTGGGTAATGTGGGGAAGCTACTTTGGGGTTGAAAGGAAAGATATTTGCCACATTAAATACTTGTTTCTTTCAAAACTGACTCTGTCAATGGCGACAGGGAGGGAGGGAGAAAACAGCATTTCACTGAATATGGATTGATCTTCACCTTAAAAACGATCCTTTGGATGGCCTTCTTGGGTCCATTTCCATTTTAAAGGACCGTATTCCAATAGCGGAAATAGAAGGCCATGACCCGCCCCCTGGCTCAGGTTCATCAGCAAGACTAGCACTTTCTGACTGGGAACAGGCAGGGGCCCAGGCGTAGCCCGTGAGTGCCTGCAGCCTGCGGAGGCGCTGCAGGGAGAGCCAGGTGCGCAGTTAACCTCCTCCCCACGGGTGAGTCCACACTCAGCCCGGGTCCCGTCACAGCGGCTCCTGCTTCATAACCGGGGACACTGGACACTGCGATGCAATGCGAGGCCGACAGCGCGCCCGTACCTGAGCCGTCCGTGTGCTCCAGGGAGTCATCGGAGATGGAACTGGAATGCACTGGAATGTTCTCCCCGAAGATTTCCAAGCAGTTGTCGATGAGGAATTCCACCAAAGTCTTCACCTGGGAGGACACGTGAGCAGATGGTCAGCTTAAAGGCATCTTTATTTCTTAAAGGGAAGGGGACAGGGCAGGGTCAGCTGCCAGGATGATGCCACAAGGAGCCTAAGAGAGGTTCTGTGTCTGGAAAGAGCAGACAGAAAACTTGGTAACCATCGTCTATATTAACGTTATTTTTGAGACATGCACTTTTTTATTTGAGAATCTGAAAAACTTTTAAAGTAACTGAATTTTTCCTTTAAGTAAGGAGTGTCTCAAACCCGTAGCTGGACTGAGTGTGATGCACAGAGGACAGCAGTGAAGGCGCTCTGCCCTGGGAGATGGGTGTGAACATCGGAAGCACTAAACCAGGGGTGGGCAAACTTTTTGACTCGAGGGCCACAATGGGTTCTTAAACTGGACTGGAGGGCCAGAACAAAAGCATGGATGGAGTGTTTGTGTGAACTAATATAAGTTCAAAGTAAAGGAGCGGAGGGGAGAGCAAGAGAACCCTCCGCTCTTTCGGCTCCGCGGGCCGGATAGAACAGCCGAACGGGCCGGATCCGGCCCGCGGGCCGTAGTTTGCCCACGGCTGCACTAAACTCTGTCTCTGGGAGGTCGAAGGCCGCGGCCTAGTCTTAGTCAGGTTCATCAAATGCACGCGTCTAAGAGTGGAACTGTGACCAAGACACCCTGCGTTTCCCATCTTCACTGTGATGGCGAACCAGTCAGAGAGACGCAGAGGCACTGCATCACTTCGATGTGCAGGCGGACGGGCGGTGAGATCAGAAACGGAGTTTCCCAGAAACAGGCTGGAACAAACCTGATTGTTCAAGTCTTTCTGGGCTTCCAATGAGAGGTTCTGGTCATTCTCCCGGGTCAGCATGTTGGGCCCCACGCAGATGGCGAGGTTGCTGGCGTCCATCTTGCTGACCTCGGCGTTCTTGCTGATCAGGTAGAGCACGGAGAGCAGGTGCTTGAGCAGCAGCAGGTTGGGCCGTGGCAGCTTCTCTGCAACCCTGCAATGAGGTTCCGGGGAGGGGGGGAGGGAGGGAGCGGTTCAGAGGCGCCAGTGGCTTTGCTGGCTGCAGTGTAGCAGCCGAAACCCCCTCACCCAGACTTCCTTTAAAAGGAGGAAGGTGCTGCTTTCACAAGTAACATTGTGAAATGCTCATTCAGACTCCTCCGAGGGCAACCGACACGGGACGAAACTGGCTAACCAGGCATCGTGACAGCCTAAGACACCGACACCAAGGACACAGCCTGTATTCTTTGCATAGATCCTAGGTTTGGAAGCATTAGCTCCTGCAATAAATACCAGAGCTTAATATTTTGAAAACTATTTTTGTAGAAGAATCATTTAGCCATGCAGAATGCCTTTTTGTTCCTAACACTGTAAGACGGTGTGTTGTGTGTGTGTTTTTAACACAATCATTTGCCTTTTTCTGACCCGTGACCATGGAACAAAGATGAGGCATTTTTGCACCATCCTGAGAAATCGTTACGGAGAAGAAATCAGTGTATTAGGCATGTTCATAACTATGGTCAAGGCAGCATCTCAACGGCAACATTATTACTAACAAATAACAAATTAGGTTTTTAAAGCCTCTCTTTTTCAAAAAAAATGAAATGGTGACTCTGATATATGGATCGTTTTCATTTTTCATGAGACGTCTTGTTCTGAAAGAGCTTTACGTCTTTAAGTAGAAAGTAATTTTCATTTTGGGGCAAACACTCTAATGTCTTCAATTCTATAAACCTATTTCATTGAAAATATTCAGCCATGTGGGCAATCATAATATATAGGCACACTCTCATAGGATTTGGCTAAAGTGCTGATATTTTAAAGTTAGGCATTTAAGATTCTCTAGTCACCAAGAGGTCATATTTCACTCACATATGTAATTATTTTCGCTGTCACTGGAGTTTGTTTTTATATAGTGCTCACGTTGGTTAATTAGAAGAAGTATATTATGGTATTTAATGAACAAAATAATCCCTTCTAGATTTGTTCTCTGTGCTTTGAGGGATGCTTTCTGGGAGAATGGTTGTCTTGCAGGACACCAGTCAATGTAGCTTAAGGAAAACCCCAAATTCCTACACCTGGCTGGCGAGCCCGTTTTGAAGCTTTCGTCTATGATTCTGCCTCAAACCTTCTCAAATGACTTATCTTTTTAGACTCCCCCACCTCTCGTGATTTGTACTGAAGTTCATGTTCTACTTTTTGAAAAAGTGTCTACTTTCCTTTGGTCGAAACAGTGTTTGTAAATGTCCAGGGTAATTCCTGATTTTTATTCTGGGAATAGATGAGCAGTTCCACTCGGATCCCCTAATCATTACAACGTGCATGAAGCACTCTGCTGCGTGATGAAGAGATGGAGTCCATGTGGGAGGACCCTGACGACTTACTGTTTCAGGGCCTCGATCCTGTCCTCCTCATTCTGTCTCTCCAGGGCACCCATCCAGTCCTCAAACAGGTCACAGGAGAGCAGCTTCCGGGGGATACTTCGGAGGAAGTCCTGGAGGATAAAGGACGGGTACCGTTTGGCCTGTTTGTGCTGTGTAACGTGCTGGTGTCTTTATCTCAACCTTGTTCCTTCTCAGGGAACCTATGCTCATCTTGCCACAGGCTGTGCCCCCTCCTTCCAGCATTTGATTAGTTTGAAGGAGCTCTCTCTCAGCATCTTCCTGCAACAGGCACAGTAAGGGCACCATCCAAGGGGCCACAGATTTAGGGGTATGGACTTGGCCATGGGACAACCCAAGTGCCTTTCTCCTCAAAATGCTGGGAAACTTTAAAGCCTCACTTTCTGTTGGAATCTGGGAGTATAGAAACACAGATGTTTATATAATAAACAAAAGGCTCAACTGAAGCAAACTGCAAGATCAGTGTACTTTGATTTGTAGAGAGAAGAACCGATTTCTTTTATCTGAGCATTAACGTATCAGAGCCCATTGGCAGGTTCTTTGGCGCCAATGCTGTGAACTCACCTTAAAGACCACCGCCAGGAGGTGCACGGGGAGACTTTTCAGATCCACCATGACTCCCGAGTTGAGCTCCTCCTTGAGCTCTTTGCGGGCTTTCTCGTTGGCTGCTTTCCTAAATATCCCTTCAGTGGAAGGGCCTTTCAGGCACAGAATAGTGAGAATATCCTAGAGGAAAGAGGAATAGGAATAGGAAATGGTTACCCTTGGTTTGAAGACATACTTTGTACTAATACACTAGAAACCTGTATTCAGGTAGGAGAAAGAGAATTAAAATAGTGCATATGCACAGCAGCTAACTTTATCTGTCATAAAATATCCTCTCCATTAAAGCTAGTTCCCACGATCCTAAGTTAGTCTTAACAAGTGACCACTGATGCCAGTTGTTCCTTTCAGTCCAGTTGCTATCACTCTTCCTCCACCCTCCATTTTTCTGAGAGGAGGTGCACTGTGAAAGCTCTCATTTGCACCTACTAAAACTGCTTCCGGCCTCCTTCCTGTGACCCATTCCACATACACCCTGGATTTCTGATCAGATATACTACACCACATCTCTGTCTGTTGATTTTTCAGAAGCCACACATTTTCAACATTCTTAACTCTATGAAGTCAAGGAAAGGGTGACTGTCAATCTGAGCTCATTGGCAAATACAAGCAATTTCTAGCATGTAAGCAGCCAGGGACTGGCCTGACTGCACTCCTGGCGGAAACGATTTCTAAGAGGGGAAAACACGAAAGATTGGCCTCAACAAGGTTAGATGAGGATGACATTCAGGCTGCCCAAGGACTTTTCACATCTGGCAGAAAGCTGAAGTAGGGTTACAAGTAAATGCGCTCCTACCTGGATGGGTCTGGGGAAGGTGTCATCGTCACCCCAGATAATTGACAAGGGCTGATCAAACAAGGACGCTTTCAATTCTGGCTCTGAAGCCCCAGAAAAATCCGATGGAGGAGAAAGCCTTCTCATGAGAAAGGGCCAGGACAGCACCTTCTTTCTCTTCTTAATTTCTACAGCCAAGAAAACAAGGCAAGGTGAAAATGCAGATGAAAATATTAACAAACAGAGATCCGTGTCAGACAGAGGGTATCGTCAGCCACATAATGTCACCTCTGGAATGCCATATGGGGGAAAACTTTTGCAAAAACTGAGAAAGCAAAGGGCATGAATTGTAATCTCCAAACAAACCCAGAAAACCACCACAATGTTACCAGGGCAACCAGCCCCTAAACATCAACACCAGGGTTCTTCAAAGCCTCCACCTTTCCTGTTTTTACCCTTTGCTAGCTGTTGGCTGCAGAAAACCGGCAAAGCCTAACTGTGCGGGTCATAAACCACCATCTTAACCTACTGACCTTAATAACTTAGTGGTCATCTTTCATGTGAAATACATTATTTTAATTTGCTCCTTTGAAGAAAATACAGCTTATAAAGAGAGGAACTGACGCGCTCAAGAGGGAGGACTGCAGCCACGCTCGCACCACCGGCCACTAGAGGGAGCTACATCACTCAGCCTGTCGGCAGTTCCCTTTCCCTCCAGGGTTGCCACGGCGGCTGCCTTAGGACCAGGAGAGCACAAAAGGCCCCAGCTTAGACACGGCAATTGGGACTTATCAGCGAACATCACCAAGATATTCTATCTTTGCAAAGTCCTGAAGACGTGTGTGCGATGGGTACTGCCTTTCACAAGTTTCCTTCTTTTTCTCTTTTCTCTCTCCTCCCTTCTTTTTTTCCTCATTAGAAAAGCTGTATTTTCTAAATGCACTGGCGTATGTTTCTATACAATTTATACTGGCATGTGGAAGAGGCTGGGTGGAGAAGTGGCTTTTCCCCATGGTTCAGGAGAACTGGGTCTGGGTTATGTTATAACGTAATGCACTATGAAAAGAGTGAAAAGGGAACCGTGAGCCCTAGCCTGTTTGGCTCAGTGGATAGAGCGTCGGCCTGCGGACTGAAGGATCCTCGGTTGATTCGGGTCAAGGGCACATGCCCGGGTTGCAGGCTCGATCCCCAGTGGGGACATGCAGGAGGCAGCCAATCAATGATTCTCTCTCATCACTGATGTTTCTATCTCTTTCCCTTCCTTTCTGAAATCAATAAAAATATATTTTAAAAAACAGTGAACCGTGGGTTCTTTGGAATTGGATGTCAGCAAAGATTGGGCTCTTAGAGTCACTTTCCATGACAGAAGGAAGGAAGGGGAAAGGCATTGTGTGTTTTTCATATGTCCGTATGCTTTCATCGTCACAACAGAGTGGCCAGGAGATATGTCGCCCACTAGGAGCCCCTTGGAGAGCAGGGGTGGCTCCGAGGGGTCTTTTCTGTCTGATGCTCGGGGGGCTGGGGCCTCCACTTGCGTGTGGATGTTCTGTGGTCTTTAAGAGCACACCATACAAGTAATTCCTAGTAGAGAAACGTCCTGTGGTTTTGCAAACCAAGAACATTTGCTGTTAGCACTTACATAAGAGACCGGTATGTTTTCAAAACTCACCAATTAGCTGGCAAATGCTATCTTCACTCTCACATGATGCCAACAGAGGATGTTGCTTGATATCACCCTAAAAGCATGTTTACTTTAGTTAAACACAATGACTGAAGAAACCTACCCAGGCTCCCCCCACAAAATGCTCATGTAACATTTTATTCATATTAAAAATTAGCCATAGAGTCCACTGATTTCTTTCTAGCATCTAGAATCAATAGTAAAGCAGTGATTGTTTCATATAAGAGTTTAACACACTGCCCTTAGGATACTAATTTTCTACTCTAATAATTAAATAAGCCGAACAATAGTCAATTAAAGCAGAAAGTTTTCTCTCTTCTCACAGTGCAGATAAAAACTTAAAAAAATTGCTTTCTTACCTCTGATTGACATTCAATTAATGTCTCCATATTATTGACATTTAGTGTTTTCGACTAAAAGAGAAAAAAATCGGGTTAGGTAAACATCTGGCTCAAGCCTTTGGAAATTATGAAGGAGTAAAGACGAGAGGGGCACGTACAGCATTGCAGCTGCTTGTCAGCTTCATCAGAAGTTTGGCCGACTGTCCCGATGAAGTCGCCTCCCGTGCGGCCTCGCTCTGCCTACAAAGAAATCAAATGGGAGAGGGTTAGGAGGGACACACAGGGTCAGCTGGCCAATTTCAGTGCCACTTTGCCAGGACACTAAGCCTGAAATTATTGGGTAGGGAAGCTGTCATTTAAAGTACAGCTGTCTGTTACCAGATGTCTTATGCTATTCGGAACAGCATCTGAATACACATTTCTCAATGAGCTAGCACAGCCTGATAGCATCACCAGGCCACATTCTGTTATGCATTTATTACATTCCCATCGAGAGAGAATCTGATGACAAGTCCAGTAACAACTAACGTTTTGGGGGAGAGCTCACTCTGCGTCAGGTATCACAGTAAGAGCTTCGCATGAATTTGCTCATCCGATCAGACATAAAACAAAGAGAACATTTATAGAATTCCGAAAACCAGGCTTCTCCCGAAGCAGAGCTCCCGTGCTCAGAATCCTTATAGCACTGTTGCACCCTCCACCGTGTCCTTAGGATCAGATCTGAAAGCCCAGCGACCTGCTAGCAGCCTGCTTTCTGGCGCCTGTGAACTGATGGCACTTACCTTGGGGGGTGGAGGGGAACCCCAGCCAGAGCTCCTCTACCTCCGGGGAGCTGTGGGGACCGTGGGGGCCAGGAGAGGCAGTGCGACACCCGTTAATCCACTGGCAGGAGACAGACTGCGCTGCCTTCACGTGTTCTGCATTATAAGCAAGGGGCGGGCAGGTGGAAATTCACCATATGCTGGGACCGGAAAGAACATCATGGGCCGTCACCCTGCAGAGCCAGACGCCGGAGAGCACCCGCTTCCTCATTCCTTTTAGGGCAGCGCTGGGTCTTTTTATTTTTTATTCCTTCCACTTGAGAGGAAAAGAAAATCTGTAAACTGCTGGGGGTGGAAAAGATGACACATGGCCATAGGTGAAGGCTCTGATTAATGTCACAGGTGGGATGTGTGACTAGAGAACGGGTTCTTCTGTACGTAAACACCATTTCATTTTCTAAAGTGGTCATTTCTGGTGCTCTGACCCTTTTTTTGGTATACTGTTTGAGGGCTGTCGTTTCTCCCACCCACCATATACTATTTTCATCTGTCACCATACTTATAAAATTTTTTAAAAACTATATATTTATTGACTTCAGAGAGGAAGGGAGAGGGAGAGAGAGATAGAAACATCAATGATGAGAGAGAATCATTGATCGGCTGTCTCCTGCACACCTCCTATTGGGGATCAAGCCCACAACCCGGCATGTGTCCTTGACTGGAATTGAACCCCAAACCCTTCAGTCCACAGGCTGACTCTCTATCCACTGAGCCAAACTGGCTAGGGCAATACTTTGATTAGCATCCTCTGGGTGCACGACGTTGTCCCTCCAAGAAACCCAAGCCGTGCGGCGGAGAAACGGTCACCACCAAAGCCAGGTCTGTTTCCTCTGGAACCAGGAAGAGGAAGAGTCCAGCAGAGCAGCTGTCATCCTGGTAATCTCGTCTCTTTCCCGTACTAGTCAGAATCACTAACACTTAATTAATATCAGCTCTAACCCTGATGTGGAAGGAAAGCAGAAACTTCCTGTGATGAGACCAGCTTCCAGGAGCAAGGAGATGGTGAGTTTCGTCCGAGGCACCCTCCTCCTGGCTGGCAGAGGGCCTCTGGTGTTTCCTAGGGCTGCGAGGCTAGGTCTGAAGTGACTCAAATACATAAATCGTGACGTATCCACACAGTAGCACTGAGGATGTGCAGTCTAAAAGGACATTCAACCCTATGGTTGGGTCTCACAAAATAATATCGAGCAAAAGAAGCCAGACCCAAAAGAGCACATCTTGCACAAAAATGTGAAAGCAACCTATGCTGGACCTAGCCTGGGACCAGGCACATAGTAGGTATTCAACAAATGAATTCTGAATAAATACATTTACTTATATATATTACTATACAGTATATATCACTATCCTATCTAATAAAGAGGGAATATGCAAATTGACCGTCACACCGTAACAAGATGGCTACACCCACAGTGGAGGCTGAGTTCCCTTAACAAGCCTGAATGAGCAACCAGCAGGGACCTGAGGCTGTGCCCCCTGCCTGGTGGGGCTTGACAGGGGATCTGAGGCCACGCCCCCCACCCCGGCACCAGGCTGGGGGACCTCAGGCCGCAGCCCCCACCCACGGGGCTTGATGGGGGACCTCAAGGTGCACCCCCTGCCCCAGCCCGGGCTGGGAGACCTCAGGCCATGCACCCTGCCCCAGCGCTGGCCTGGCAGACCTGAGGCTGCGCCTCCTGCCCGGTGGGGTTTGATGGGGATGGGGCCAGCCGGTTCTGGGTCTTGCGTGATTTCGAGGTGCGCGGGTGGGTGGGGACTTGACTCTGGGTCCGACAGCGTGTCCCAGACTCTGACAGGAGGAAGATTTTCATATACATTTTACTAATTTTCTTTCATCTCTGACACTTCTATTATAGAGAAAGGGCAAATAGCAATATTAAAATATTTCCTCTAATTAATTCCCTTTTAATGTGCACAAATTTCGTGCACCGGGCCACTAGTAACATATATTATTTGCTAATATGTATTTCGTGAACTTTTTTTCATTTGACATGTTTCTTCTAAGAAACAATGTTTATGCTACTCTTACAACTAAAGCATCAATCCCCAATTGAAATATTCCCCTTTAAAAAAAAATGAAGACTATTTTCTCTAATCCTTAGGAATTTTTCTCTCTGTCATCATCTAGCCCCCACAATACACATTCTACTAGTGATTTAAAAACTGCTTTTTCTTTCCCCAGGGAATTCTATATTCAAAGGAAGGTGAAGTGTATAGAATCCTGATAAAACATGAAAAAAATGTTTTAATGTTCCCTAGTGGGTGAGGGGTGGGGATATCATGGCCTGCCTGTCCGTTTTGACTCTTCTGAGAAGATCAAGCTGGGGAGCCCTTGAAGAAACTCTTAAAACCTCATAGGTTGGGTCTTCATTAGCAGTTCCCAAAGTGCATTCTGGGAACTGCTAATGTAATGGGAGCCTGGGAGTACCGAGACCCTTCTGGGCGGGTCCACAGGGTCCACGCTCCGTTAGTAGCACTGCTGAGATGCTATCTGCAGTTGTAAACTACTTTCACCAGAGCGGATACGGTCGAGTTTCCAGAGCCACCGCTGTGGGATGTTCTGAAGCTGGGAATGCAGGCTTGTGTATTCTTTTGCGTTAAAATGTTCTCACTTCTAATTTCTATAAGGTACACATTGGCAGCTATAACTTACATAAATTAAAGCTCCTAAGAGTTGCCAATAATTTTGTGGCAAGTGTTCTTGAAACCAAAACGTTGGAGAATTCCTGATCAACACCACACCTTTGCCTGTGAGGAAATTCTACCCACGTGGCATGTATCTTTGACCTCTTATTTTCACCCTATCTCGCCAGAGCCATTTTTAATGCACATTTTTTCAAGGTGTATGGCCCGGCCATCCACCCTTCACACTGCCTGCTGTTTGTGAACAGCTCGATGAGCCTGGGAGTGCAGGAAGGAGTCTTTCCCGCTCCCTCGAACCCCTGCCCTGGGATTTGCCCCTTTCCTAGGACAGCTGTGCCTGAAGCTGGGCCCATGGGTCCTCAGCCCTCGGCTCGCTCCCGAGTCTCATTTCCTCATGATGGTCACTCCACTCTCAGTTCCTATAAGGAGCATGTCCCTTACTATAAACTCAGCCAGCAACGTGCGGCAACGGGCAGAATGAGGAAGTTAGTCAGCTATAAGGAAAGCACCATTTCCCTCTGGATATGTAATTCTAAAATGTTTTGAGCCTTTAAATGAGATTTGGTCATTGTTAGGGGTTCTATTTTTCTCATGTAGAGGATCATGTCTCTAAATTTATTATTAAATAGGATATGAAATAGACATATAAACATATTCATTCCAGTAACAACTTTTCTGAAAAGTAGGGTAATGGGTTATATGTTTGTTAATGATGTGGTAACTTTGGACATCTTAAAAAATAATTAAAATGCAAATGCTATGAGTTACATTGAATTAAAAATTCTCTCTAATCTAATTCCCCCCCCCCCCTTCTTTTTTTGACACTAAGAGTCAGATTTAGGGCATAGTCTTGAAACTTCAAAATCTCCTGTCAGTTTCATTAATAACAACAAATAGAATACAACTTACATCACTTTAAATACAGAGCTTGTAACCTGCAAGAATGGCTGCATTGCATTTCCAACCCTGTACCTCCTCCATTAGCCCACCATGCCCACTGTAGCGAGGAAGGGCGTGCTGAGCTGGCGGGATTGGAGGTTATTAGCAAACACAACAGGCAAGAGTGAGTTAGGGCTCTGGCGTGTTTTTTTTTTTTAATTTAATAAATCTTTATTGTTCAGATTATTACAATTGTTCCTCGTTTTCCCCCCACAGCTCCCCTCTACCTGGTTCCCACCCCACCCTCTGCCCTTACATCTCCCCTGCACTGTCCTCATCCATAGGTATACAATTTTTTGTCCAGTTTCTTCCCGCACCCCCCACACCCTTTTCCCCCCGAGAATTGTCAGTCCACTCCCTTTCTATGCCCCTGGTTCTAATATATTCACCAGATTATTCTGTTCATCATATTTTTTATTCACTTGATTTTTAGATTCACTTGTTGATAGATATGTATTTGTTGCTCATAATTTTTTAAAAATATATATATATTTTATTGATTCTTTACAGAGAGGAAGGGAGAGGAACAGAGAGCCAGAAACATCGATGAGAGAGAAACATCGATCAGCTGCCTCCTGCACACCCCCCACTGGGGATGTGCCCGCAGCCAAGGTACATGCCCTTGACCGGAATCGAACCTGGAACCTTCCAGTCCGCAGGCCGACGCTCTATCCACTGAGCCAAACCGGTTAGGGCTGTTGCTCATAATTTTTATCTTTACCTTTTTCTTCTTCTTCCTCTTCTTAAAGAATACCTTTCAGCATTTCATATAATACTGGTTTGGTGGTGATGAACTCCTTTAGCTTTTTCTTATCTGTGAAGCTCTTTATCTGACCGTCAATTCTGAATGATAGCTTTGCTGGGTAAAGTAATCTTGGTTGTAGGTTCTTGCTTTTCATCACTTTGAATATTTCTTGCCACTCCCCTCTGGCCTGCATAGTTTCTGTTGAGAAATCAGCTGACAATTGTATGGGTGCTCCCTTGTGGGTAATTAACTGTTTTTCTCTTGCTGCTTTTAAGATTCTCTCTTTGTCTTTTGCTCTTGGCATTTTAATTATGATGTGTCTTGGTGTGGTCCTCTTTGGATTCCTTTTGTTTGGGGTTCTCTGTGCTTCCTGGACTTGTAAGTCTATTTCTTTCACCAGGTGGGGGAAGTTTTCTGTCATTATTTCTTCAAATACGTTTTCAGTATCTTGCTCTCTCTGTTCTTCTGGCACCCCCATAATTCGGATGTTGGTACGCTTGAAGTTGTCCCAGAGGCTCCTTACACTATCTTCATATATTTGGATTCTTTTTTCTTTTTGCTTTTCTGGCTGAGTGTTTTTTGCTTCTTCGTATTTCAAATCTTTGACTTGATTCTTACGATCCTCTAGTCTGCTGTTAGATCTCTGTATAATATTTTTTATTTCAGTCAGTGTATGCTTAATTTCTAGTTGGTCCTTTTTCATATCTCGAGGGTGTCGCTAAATTTATTGGCCTTTTCTAGAAAGTTCTTGAAAAACCTTATAACCGTGGTTTTGAACTCTATATCCAGTCGTTTGCTTTCCTCCATTTCTTTCATTTGTGATCTGTTTCTTTGTCTCCACATTTTGGCTGCTTCCCTGAGTTGATAGAGTGGCTTTGTGTGCTAGGTGTCCTATAGGGCCCAATGGCTCAGCCTCCCCAGTTACCTGAGGTGAACACTCTTGGTGCACCCCTTTGTGGGCTGTGTGCACAGTCTTCTTGTAGTTAAGCCTTGATTGTTGTTGGTATCCCTGGGAGGAATTGACCTCCAGGCCAATTTGCTGTAAGGATCAGTTGTGTCTACGCTGGGAGAACTTCTGTGCTGGAGACATCCTTATGAGACAAGACTTGCAAAAAGCCTCTGTGCTCAGCTTGCATGGGGCAGAGTCTCAGGGCAGAGCAGACAGCATTGGTTTCCCGTCAGCCCTGCCCTAATAGGTCCCTGTGTCTTAGTGTCCCATGGTAATAGCTGCAAGCACCTCTGAGAGAAAGCCGCCCTTGAGTTCCGCCTGCTGCCAGACAGTCCAGTTTCTCCCCAAATGAGTCTGGGTCCCCAGAGTCTCACCCGAAACTGGAGTTCAGTGCAGTTGGGAGCTTTTGTCTCCCTCCCGCTTGAGAAAGCCAGCTGCACACTCAGTTGCCAGTCCTGTCCGCGCGCACATCTCAGTACCTCTGCCTCCTACAGCTCCTCTGAGTCTCAGTGTGCCTTTCTTTTTCCTTCTAGTTATAGAATTTCCACTCAGCCAGCCTTCCTGTGGTTCTGGATGATGTCCGTTTTGTCTTTTAGTTGTAGTTTTGAAATTGTTGTGCAAGGCAGCAGTTTAGGTGTTTACGTATGCCGCCATCTTGGTTTCTCCACTCTGGTGTTTTCTAAAGCAGGAATGTCTTTGGGCTGTTTTTATAGAGCGGTGTATGGGAGATTGTGACAGTCATCAGATAATTAACAGGTAAGTTTTATAACGGACAGAAAGCCACCACCAGCAGCTTTCCTGGTGGCTGGCGGGGGAGCGGGTGCCCATCCTGAGTGCTGCATGCTGGCACATGGCCTCCACCGTGGGGCAGAGTGGTGGGGACAGGTCCTGCTTCTCCAAATCACGGAGTAGCTCCGGTGCAGTTTCCCGAACAACAGCAGAGACATCTGTAACCCCAGTGCGGAACTGGCAGGCAGGCATACGGATGCTCATTGGGATGAGACAGATGGAGGACCCGTCCCTGCAAGCCTTGCCCACGTGGCCAGCAGACTCACGTTCATGCCAGTGCTTTAGAATTAGGCCCTTGGACTCCCGTTTTGCCAAAGTAAAGAGGCCTCACCTGAGACAGACGTGAGACCACAGGTCTCAGCATCATGACTCCTGGACAGCGACTGCTGTCAGTGACCTGGGGCCGCAACCACAACTGTCTCCCCGCTCCCCCTTCCAGGGCCCGTGGCCTCAACTTCATTACAGAGGGGAAATCCCTGCTGGTCCCATCCCAGATCCTCTAGCTCCTTCTGCCTTCCAGGGGTGGGGATGTCAGACTGTGCCATGCCCATGCTGTGCACAGGCTGAGGCCTGCAAGCCAGGCAGGGGAGTCAACAGGGGCCCATGTCCTGGCCTCCCTCTGCCAGGAACTCACTGCTGTCCTGCCAGATGGGCCCTACTTCTCTCTTTAAATGGGGGCAAGGGATTCATTAACCTGCCAAGTCCTTTTCATACAGTGATGCTGTTATAATGAATTAGCAGTAAGCTCCCCACCTGCCTCTTCTCTTAGAAACTTCAAGGGAAATCTGTGGGTGTGTGGGAGGGCAGGAGAGACATCCCTGCTCCCCAGCCCAGGTCACGGAGGCTGCCTGCGGAGAGGGCAGGTAGGGGCTTGGCCGGGGCTGCAGTACATCCAGCCCACGTCCTCTCAGGTCATTTCTCTTTTCTTGGCAGGAGCAGGGCTGTCCTCCGACCACGTTCTAGCCCCATGGCATGAGGCTCACCTGACTTTCCCCCAGGTTTGCTGGGACCACAGCACCCCTGAAACGCGGCAGTGTCATTGCGTCTCACGGATTATTCCCCGCAGCACCCACAAACACCCGCGTTTCTGCAGTGGACACACATATTAAATTTGCCTCTCAAAGATAATTAATTTATCTTTGTCCTGGCAGACAAAAGAGCCCCCGCATACATTAGTATGTGAAGAACTCTGTTTGCAGAAAGCTGGCTTGAATACTAGGAAGGTTAGAACAAAATGTTCTTTTTCAACTACCTTCCCCACTTACTGAGATCAAGACAAATAGTTAGAAATAAAACATCCCCAGATTAGGTGATTAGAACCTGAAAACTGATGATAAAACTACCAGTGTCATGGGCAATGCGCCAACTCACATATATCAGCTTAAGAACTAAAGAATCCTTCCTTTCTAATGACACGTTGGCCCCCAAAATTGCACCACACACACACACTGTAATGTCAAGATGCAAACCTAACCATCAGTTAACTACAACATCATCCAGCAGGTTGTCTTTAAAAGAGGAAATTATGAAAGCTGAGGCTCTTTGTTAGCAGTCTGCAAAATTCATGTGCAGCATTTATAAAAAATTTGAACAAAAAAAGTAGAAACTGTGGAAAAATATTTAGTTAGCCTCATGCTTTTAAATGCCTTTTAAAGAGATATTTTCTCCAGTTTACTTTGATTTTTTTACTTTACTTAGTGCTTTTCTCATTTGTCATATGAAAAAAATTATGTAGGCTTTTACCTCCCGGTTTAAATTTTAGAAGAGAAAAGTATTTGTCATTTTGAATGTGTGTGGTCCCTTTCACAGATACTGCGCCTTATTTGGTGTCTCCTGAGAAACTCTCCTGGGCATGGCCTCGGAGGGGCCCTGGCTCCCGGGCACAGCTGCTGCGGGTGTGGCCTTAGACCGGCTGTGTGGCCAGCCTCCACGCAGCTCCCCGAGGAAGAAGGGGCAGGGGGTCTCCATCAGAATCGCAGCCTGGCCCGAACGAGCTCACCAGTGACTGGGAACTATGCTCATTGGGTGGCCTGGTCTCATTTACACTTAAAAAAACATCTTTTTATTGATTTCAGAGAGGAAGGGAGACCGAGCGAGAGAGAGAGAAACATCAATGATGAGAGAATCATTGATCGGTTGCCTCCTGTACGCCCCCTACTAGGGATCGAGCCTACAGCCTAGGCATGTGCCCTGACCAGGAATCGAACCGTGACCTCGTGGCTCATAGGCCCACACTGCGGACGAAAGGAGCCACATGCTAACATGACAAGCTCAGGGGAGGCCTGCGTGGCGGTCTTGCAAACTCAGAGACCTGAAGTCACCACAAAAGATGGTCTGAAAATTAAATATTTAACTACAAACAGGTTATAGTGGGTAGTCATGTCCTAGGCTGATATTTTCCCTGACAAAGATCAACTTAGATCTTTACTGAGCCCATTTGCCTTTTTGCCTCTAAGATAACGTATCTGTGAGATGTCTGGGTAACTTGTAACTTCCTTTTTACCCTGGACCCCTCAGGGCACAACAAATGGCACCTGGCCATTCCCTCATTGTTATTGTTATCAAGTTAATTGTCAATTGTTAACTACGTTCAAGTATCCTGTATCCATCTCTGTAAAAGAAGCACGTGTCCATCATTTCACTTTTTACCCTATCCCAGAGGTTTCCCCGCTTTGCTTTATCCCACCTCCTTAGTCTATCACCAATGAATTTCATGTAACCCACCTACGTCCCTTTCCTTTGATTGCTATGTACAAAGAGAGATGTAACCCTCCCTTCTCCAGAGCATTATCTCAATTCATTGAGGTTCCTCTTCCCGGCATATGTCGACAGTTTGGCTCAAATAAACTCACAAAAAATCTTTACAGGTTTCAACGGTTTTTTTACGTTAACAACACTCAACCACTGAGCCACGCCGGCCGGCTCATGTGCACTCTTTAGTTCGGTTCAGCTGCAACCACAGCACGTTCCTCACCCTTAGTGGCTGACACTGGGCAGTGATTTCTTCTCTTGGTTATGAGAGCTTTTCTGATGCACCAGCCCTGACGGTCTGACTGAGACCCAGGACTGATCCGGGCTGCGGGTTAAAGCTCTGTAATCTCCCATGTGAATGGGCTTTGGATGAGAGAGAGGGCAAGGTCAAGAGGTGATTCTGGAAGCCTGACACGGCCTCCTACAGAGAAAAGGAATGAGTGGGAATGAGCTGAGGGAGTGAGGACAAAGGTATGCTGGATGGACAAGGGTGGCAGGAACGGAACTGAGATGCACAGGGGCTCAGCCCGCCCCTTCCGGGGTTGGAGGGAAGGGCCGGCCTCGTGTGCTCTTCACACTACATCCCAGGCTCCACCTGCAGAAAAGAGAATCACAGCTCTCCTCCTGCCTTTGGCTCGAAGACCTCACCAGCATGCCAGGAACCCGGAGACACACACATTAGAAAGTCTCGTGCTTTTCCTAAGTTTTCTATCTGTTGATCGCACAAGGGAGCCCAGACGCCACCTCCCTGAGAAGCATTCTCTGGGGCTGCAGTGACTCTCAGAGGGCAGCCACGCTTCCCACGTGTCGTCCGGTGGTGATCGGCAGCCTCCCGAGGCCCACGGAACCCCGACACGGGCCTCGCCCCCAGCTCTGACCAGCAGGCCTGGGCACAGGCCTGAGAGTGCGCAGTCCTGACAAGCGCACAGGCCACGCTGACACAGCCGGTCTGGGACCACGTGGGAGAGACCGCGGCCGAGCCCGGAGGAGTGAAAAGCAAGCGCGTTTTCCTCCAGCATCCCGGGCATGGGAGGTGCCCTTCGGCATTTTCAGAACCACCAGGCTATTCCACGGTCCCAGCACCTCGTTGGCTCTCCTGCGTGTCTGGCCCCTGGAATGGGCCTGCAGCCCTGACGACGTGCAAGTTCACACCGACACGGAGACGAGCTGGAGCCACAGCGGGAAGTTCACAAATGCTCCATTTTAAGAATGAGCACCATGACTGGCCTCCAGGCAGAGGTTCTGCTTCTGCTTTGACCAGACCCCTGGGTGCACCTGCTTCTGGTTGCTATGCTCGGCGCTGGTTCCCAGACAGAAAGCTGCCGGCTGCTCCGGGGGACGTGGGCAAACGTCCGTGTGCCAGAGTCCCGGCACCTTTCCTAGCTGGCCCCAGAGATAAGGCAGGCGCTGCCTGACTCAGAGTCCCAAGATTTAAGGCGGTAGATCTTTGCTCATTTTTATTTTACCTTTTTTCAAGTACTGCGGTGTTCCCGTCGGTGACTCACTTCCAGTGGCCCCGGGTTGAGGAAACCAAACGGACCACAGGGTACACGAGCGCGTTCTGAACCGTGCAGCTGGCTCTTTACCTGCAGGGTGTCTATTCCTCATTCAGAATTTGTTCCCCACAAACGACACTTCTGCAAATCCCTAAGCACTGAAGGCAAGGCTTCTTTATTATCTACCGGAATGTGCCGTGTGTGTGTGTGTGTGCGCGCGTGTGTGTACGTGTGTGTGTGTGTGTGTGTGTAACACTTTCCTTTCACTTGCACATCATAAATGACAGGTAAATCAGTGCTGGTGGAATCTCTCTCGCCTAATGAGAAAAGGCAGTTTCAAGTGTAAACACCAGTCCTTTGCACACTTTGCTGCACATTAGAACCCCCTGGGGAGCTTTTAAAAAGTCCCAATACCCAGGCCACACCCTATGCCAGTGAAACTGTCATTTCTGGAGACGGAGTCCAGACACGAGTATGCTTTAAAACTCCACAGAGAACATCAGTATGCAGTCAGATTTGCGAACCAGTGGTCTCAGCAATCAACCGTAGGCACCAGACGATCTTAGAAGCAGCAGGTGCATTCCTGCCCAGGGTGGGAGCTGGGGCTCAGTTTCCCTCCACAGATGAGCGCCAGCTCAGGAGGACTCCCCTGACTCACACAGAAAGTGAGAAAGGTGGGGTGACTTTGGATCTGTTGCAATCCTGTGGTTGATTAAAGGGGGCCAGAAATTCTTTGTTTCCCTCCGGAGATGGATTCCACTTCCCCGCTCTTTGAAGCTGGGCTGGTTTCATAACTTGCTTTGACCAGCGGAACGCAGCAAAAGGGCTGTGGTGTGAGTGCTGGAGTCCGACAGGACAGGTGCTTCACTGGGTGTGGAGAGACGGGAAAAGGACATGGTTCCCAAGCCCCGGGAGCCCGTGCCGTGTTCCTATCGTGTCCTTTCAGTTTCCCAAGCTGTTAGCTGCCGACAACACGCAATCTCCGTCCCTACGTGGGAAGTTATACCTGGCTCTTGTGGAAGGTCCCATGGTTCTCCAGTGCAAAGGAGGGGGCAGTGCTCCCCTCACGTTCTAGGGATTGGAGCCTGGATCAGGAATGAGTGGGACTTTTCACCAGCGACCTTGAGGGGCTTCTTCTGGGCAATATATTCATGTAATTCAGCATTGAGAATTAATTAAATGCGAAGGCTTTGCCTTCCACTAACCACTCCAATTGTATCACCTTCTCATATAGATCACACACACACACACACACACACACACACACACACACTCACTCACTAAGGCTCCCATAACACAATACCACCAGCTGGGTGGCTTAACCAACAGAAATTTTTCTTGCAGCTCTAGAGGCTACAAGTGCAGGGTCCAGGTGTCTGCAGGGTTGGTTTCTCCTGCGGCCTCTCCCCTTGGCTTGCCGATAGCTGCCTTTCCACTGTGTCCCCACATGGCCCTTCCTCTGTGCGTGAGTATCCCTTGTTCTCTGTGTGGCCTCGTCTACTCTTCTTAGGAGGACACCAGTCCCGCTGGCTCAGAGCCCTTCCTAATGGCCTTCATTTCAACTTAATCACCTGTGAAAGCCCTCTCAAAATGCAGTCACCTTGTAAGGTGCTGTGAAAAAATTAGATGTGCATATAGATTTTGGTTTTTCATTGACAGTAAGTGTGCCTGCATCTGTTTCTCTGTCAAGGGGTTAGCATTGCTGTGTCTTATGTCAAAACTTTCGGAGACAGCCCAGCCAGCATTGCTCAGTGGTTGAGCATCAACCTATGAACCAGGAGGTCACGGTTTGATTCCTGGTCAGGGTTGTGGGCTCAATCCACAGTGTGGGGTGTATAGGAGGCATCTGATGGATGATTCTCTCTCATCATTGATGTTTCTAGCTCTCTCTTCCTCTCCCTCCCTCTCTGAATAAATAAAATAAAAAAACCTACAGAGACAGACAAATGGGAGAGAGAAGCAGGTGGCTTGAAGCAGCACATGCTCACGCCTGAATCACTGAAGGTGAAGGCCGGGGAAACTGCAGGAAGTCTGGGGGCTGGGGGCCACACAGCCCAGCGCATTCCACACACACTGGGCTTCTCCAGCCTGCATCCAGGCCAGGCATCTTCACCCCCCTCACCCCTCGGAGCGTGTTCCCTGGGACATAAACCCACCTCCTGCAGCGAGGTTGCTCAAGTTCCTATTCAGAAATAATAATCAAAGAGGAAATTACAAATTTGGCGGTTCTTTTCTCCCTCCTCATTTTAAAACTCTCCTTTCCGTGATAGGCAGACGGGACTTCCTTAAGCCAGTCGCTTAGTTCCCGTTTTCTCCAGCTCGAGGCATTTCAGATAAAAGGCCAGGTTGTGAGACGCACAAGTCAAACATTTCTTAACTGAAGGGGAATTCCACAGATAACAGGAAACCTGGGACCGGGGTGAGGGTGTTTGCGAGAATCCCACATTGCGTGTTCATGCACAAACTCAACAGGTTGTGTTAGAGAGTCTGTCCAACACTCGGGTCTGAGGGACCTCCTCCCAAATGAGCCCACAGCCCTTTGCTCCTCTTCCCTGGCAGAGCCTTTGGGAGGTGCCAGGAGAGACCGCCCAGGCTTCCCCCACGAGGGGCTGGAGCAGGGGTGGGCAAACTTTTTGACTCGAGGGCCACAATGGGTTCTTAAACTGGACCGGAGGGCCGGAACAAAAGCATGGATGGAGTGTTTGTGTGAACTAATATAAATTCAAAGTAAAGGAGCGGAGGGGAGAGCAAGAGAACCGGATAGAACAGCCGGATCCGGCCCGCGGGCCGTAGTTGGCCCACGGCTGGGCTGGAGACATGGCAGTGGGAGGTGCAACCTCCTGCGGCCAGGGAGGGGGCAGACAGGGTTCCAGAAAGGAAACAGGAAAAGCCTACCCAGGAACACGGTGAGACGATGCTGCATCCAATCCTCGAACTGGAATTGTCAACAAAAGCTGCCAGATGAAAACCGCAGACCCTGCAGGCACTGAGTCCGGGGCCAGAGGTCGCGGCACGGAGACTGGTACATGCTGCCATGTCCCACCCAAGTCCCAAACGTGGTTTTAATTCTGTAGTCTGTTTGCCATCCTGCATCCAGTTATCAAGGCGGAAGAAATGGGTCCCCGTAGGGGCCATGGGTGAGCATAAAGCACGCAGCCACGACTTGGCAGCTAATGGTGATGGGAGGCGGTCAGATGGCAGGCACTCCCCAGCTGGGCCCATCCAGGTGGTAGCCCAGTCAGGGGGGAGGAGGAGCCGGTCCCGCTCCAGCTTGGGGGGCTGAGTGGGAGGGGAGAGGGCATTTCCTGTGCCTGGTTTGCTCTGTGCTCCATCCGGGAAGTGACTCGGACAGTGTGACCAGAGGGCAGAGGCCTCTCCCAGCTGCCCCTCGGAGGAACGTTTACGAGGGCTCGGGAAGAGAGCCTGGGCCGTGGGAGCAGGCGGCCGCAGAGCAAGAAAATGCCCGGTCTCTGGGTCTGAGCTGGACGGGGGCTCCCTCACTATTGGTGACTGCGAGAAGCCAGTCTCCCCCCAGCAACAGGAAGCGATGTGCTGTGACCGCTAGTGACACTTGACTTGTTGGAGGGGATATAAAAGCTTTCGAGTTCCAGGTCCTTCCCCTCTTTCTCAGAGCTGGGTGTTCTCACAGTAACGAGCCTACTTTTCTCGTAAGGGGAAGAAAACGATCCCTAAGTGAGAACTGATTTCCCCTTCTGCCGTGTCCAGCACTCTGCGTCCTTTTGAGTCTGGAGACGGGGTGGCTGTGTCCTAGGACAGGGGGGCACGGCTGCCCGACATCAGAGCACTCCAGGCTGTCGGAGCACCCCTGCCCCCGCAGGCCAGGCCGGTTTCTCTGGAACTCTTGGATTCAGCATCCGTATTTTTCAAAGCCCTCAAAGTTTAGAGTAAATCATAGTCCTCAAATGCAAAGGTTTTGATTAAAAAAAAAATAAGGCCAAAGATTTAATTGGAAAAGTATACTTTGTTCATATTCACATAACATAAAAGCTACCAAGGGATTCCACCCCCAGAACTTTCCATTAATAAAAAACAAAACAAATTTATACTGAAAACAGTAATGAGAAAATTCAGCCAAAAGTAGAATTTTCCAGAAAGGGCAAGTGACAAAAAAAGCCTGTCATTGAAAAAACTGCTTTTCCAGGAATTTCCTTTTAAATCTGTTTGCAGTGAATGTCTCATTTCAAAGATGGATAAACAGCATTTGCCAAAAAGCCCCACCTCCGGCTGCTGCTGAGAAGCTTGGTGGAAATGCCCACGACAGAGTTAACTCAGGCTGACTCAACGCGGGCTTTAAAGAAAAAACGAACAAACGCTTAACAGTAAGCGCACACGTGGGTAACAAAGTGAGTAGCAGCGAAGTGACTAGCTGCAAAGGACTGTCTTGATAGCAGGGCTCATCCTGCAAACACAACTTTCTCAATCAACCTTCCTTGTGATGGCAAGGAAGCGGGTCTCCCACGAGATGATACTACGTTCTGCATGGTCCTGAGCATCTCTCATTACATGATACTATGTTCTGCATGGTCCTGACCGTCTCCCTTAGATGATACTATGTTCTGCATGGTTCTGACCATCTCCCTTAGATGATACTATGTTCTGCATGGTCCTGAGCATCTCTTGTTACATGATACTATGTTCTGCATGGTCCTGACCGTCTCCCTTAGATGATACTATGTTCTGCATGGTCCTGATTAACTGTGAAAGGAGTGGGAACAGTGTCACGGGATGTATCAGTTACTGACCCCGCCTGAATGTGTCAATTGTTTCTCCTTGGCTGTACTCTAATCAGGCACAAAGCACTGACCTCACCCACAGCTTCACATCAGCCCTGCAATAAAGCAGAAATCCCTCAGGCCGCCATGCATGCCCTTTCCTGATGAGGTCACACGTGCCTTCCCGGCCTCGCATTTCACGTGCCTTCTATTGGGCCCGTGTTCTTACGCCCCCAGAGAAGAGGCTCAATCACAAAGGAGAGCCCGAGAGTCTCCCAAACTCTTCCGGGTTTTGCTTCTCTTCCACTGATGGGCTTTTCCTATAGGCTGAGCTCTCTTAAGCAGGGGTCCTCAAACTGCGGCCCGCGGGCCACATGCGGCCCGCCGAGGACATTTATCCGGCCCGCCGGGTGCCACTGCCTGTCCTGCTTAGCAGCTGACGCGTCCCGGGCCCGCAGTGCACATAGGAATTTGTTCATAGTTTTTTTTTAAACTATAGTCCGGCCCTCCAATGGTCTGAGGGACAGGGAACTGGCCCCCTGTTTAAAAAGTTTGAGGACCCCTGCAAGTGACAGACTTTATCAAACAAGCTCCTTACCCCAAACCTGGGAGGCGGGAGTTAGTACTGCGTCTCCCTCGGAACCTCCTGGCGCAGCTGCAGGCTCCTGCTGAAGACACCAGGGTCTGCGCTCTAAACGTGAGCAATACCTATGCTCGCAGGTAGCACGTGGAGCGGAGGTCAGGCAGATGCCTACTCCCGGGTCACGCGGTTTCTTGGATACTTTTTCTGAGCACAATGTCTGGGAGGGGCTGGAGCAAAGCAACTCAGGGCAGGGCCGAGGTAGAACAGCTCCACAGGAGTGGGGGAGAGGGCGCTCCTCCTTTAACATCTCTGTCTCACGGCCGAACTCAGAACTGGGTCTTGGTGGTGACAGTGGTCATGATGGGGGTACCTTATGGAACAGCAAAGAAGGACCCTCAGATGCCAAGTGCAGCCCACCCCTCCGATGCCATGGCTGGCCCGTCTGTATGTGCCTCGTTCCTCTGCTGGAATGCCCTTCCTACTCCTCTCCCATGATCCAGTCTTGTCCTCCCTGAAAGGCCCTCAGATGCCACCTACTCCCCACCCCCAAGTCCTCCCCTACTTCTCCATCGTGAGGTTAACTGCCTGTACTGGGTTGAATTGCCCCCGCCCCCCCGCCCCATATAAGTCTAAATTCTAACCACTGGTACCTGTGAGGGTGACCTTATTTGCAAATGGTCTTTGCAAATGTAATTAAGCTGAGGATTCTGAGATGAGCTCATCCAGGGCAGGGTGTGTTCCTGAGAAGGGTGTCCTTTGGAAAGCCAGGAGGCACAGGCACGAGCAGGCTGCTGCATCGACAAGCCAGCAGCAGCACAGGGATCACCGGGACCACTGAGAGTGAGGAGCGGCCTGGCAGACTCTCGCTCAGAGTCCCCAGAGGGCACTGACCCTGCCGACACCCCGCTCTGGACTTCTGGCCTCCGGGACAGTGAGAGAATATCCACCTGTGGTTTCAAGCCACCAGGTCTGTGGTGATTGGCTACTGCAGCCACAGGAAACTGCTACCCTACCTTCCTCTGGGCTCCCCAGCATTCTCACCCGACTTCCTCTTGAGACCCATCAAATGTGACTCCGAGTTTTACTGCTCACGTCCACGTCCACCTTCTCCTGGCAGATCCAGCTGTTACCCTCGAGTCCCTCACAGGCCTTCTGCGGCGCTGGTGCTCTGAGTGTCTGCAGGGCGTGCACAGGGAGTTGGAGCAAAGACAGGTTCATGCTCTGAAAGTGACTGGAATAACTCAGAAGGCTTGGCCTCCATGTGGCTCTTCCCCTCCATGGAGGGAGCCAGCCCAGTTCTGAGGCCCCTTTGTCACGTCAGGACTTTGGGGTGCCCTCGTCGCACTAGTGCACTGCAGGCAGCCCTGGCTGAGGGCCTCCGCCCCGTGCTTCCCCCGTCCTTATTGGCAGCTTTGTCCATTTTCCAAATGATCTCCTCAAGCCCTGCCTTCACCAGATGCGCAGCTGGCTGAGGCCAGGGGCCACGACTTCCTCTTCTTTGCATTTCCATAGCTCGGTACTAAGGACGTAACAATGTCCAGTGAACATCACTTAAAGCCCTTAAGGGTTTGGTCTCCAATTAGCTTTTCAGGATCCTTTTGTCTTATTTGCTCATTCTAGCTGCCCCTCCCCTGGCCTAAACTCTCCCACTGCCAGTCAGTGATGCCAACCTCCTGTTTATGTGTTGAATTCCTCCCCCTCCCTGTCCCCTCAGACTTATGGCCTTTTTCGGAGAGAATATATAGTATTTACACAGATAATCAAGTTACAGTGAGGTCATCAGGGTGAGCCCTCGACTGCTAGAAGTGGCGTCTGTGAGGGAAGGGGATGTGAAGACACGGGGAAGACAGCTGCTTACAAACCAAAAAGAGCGGCCGGGAGCAGGCTTCCTCAGCCCTCCGCAGGAAGCAGTCCTGTTGACCTTGATCCTGAACTTCAAGTCTCTAGAACTATAAGCCAACCAAGCTCTGCTGTGTCAACCCCTCCCCCCCCCCCCCAAGTCTGTGTACTTTATCATGGTGGCCAGAGCTGAGGAATACACTGAGTCCTCAGACACCAGCCCTCCCTCCAGCCTTCGCATGTGCTGGATCCTGCCCACACTATGCATGTAAAAGCTCAACTCTTGCTGAGCACAGTTACGTGGGAGGCTCTGTGCCGGGAGGATTACATGCATGACCTCATTTAATTCTCCTAACAACACGGTACCTGGGAGTTCCTTTTCCTAAAAACAAGTGTTGCATGTGCTGGTTGGCCTGTACTGGCTTTATCAATGGAATTCGTCTGGCTGAACCAAGAAGAGCAGTTACATGCTTTCCTGATGTCCCAGTGACCACGTGGAAGGAGCTGGTCAAAGGGCACGGCTGGCCATCCTTAGGTGCCCCAGCCTGGTCCAGCATGACACCGGGGCATCTCTTGGTCACCTGATATTGGATGGGGGGGACTTCAAAGATCAGTAAGAGAAACCATTTTGTGATTTAGAGGAAGCTGTTAATGGAAAAAGGAAATCCGTGAGATGCCCAGTTTGAAAGCCTCTGACTCCACATGACACTGGGGTGTCTGTCAGAGAAGGGAAGTGGGTGGCTTGTAGGTCAAGTGCTGAGAGCAGCGCTGGGCACGTGCTGAGCCTATGTAACTGCTGGCTGATATTCTTACTATTGCTCTGAGAATTCTCTGCCAGGGGAGTGTGTCACAAACATTAGGTTTAGCTCCTCCCTTGCGTATGCGAGCTGATCCTATAAAGTTTATAGGATCCCAGTTATCTACGCAAGGGTAAAGTGGGCACCGTTTTTGGAGAGTAGTGTAGCAAGCAAAGGAGGGTGACACAATGCCGGCCGCTTCCTCCCAAGCCCGCATCTGCGGCTACACACTTTGCAGGCCCCAGTTCCGTACAGTGATGCTCAGTGAGCACCTAGGTTCTTATGTGTGACCCCACACCTCTCAGGTACATGCTGGACCTCCTCATGGCCGCAGAGGGACCCCTCTTCTTGGCCCCCTCCTCTGCAGGTGCATGTGTGTGCTCTACCCCACAAAGCCTGTGTCCACACTTTGCCATTAGGTGGTTCTCCAGAACAGTTTGAAGTAAGCTGGGAGTTGTTGGGAAGTTTCTGAAGAGACCGAGATCAGAAACTTTGAGGGACAGTTCCAACCTTACCAATCATCTTGGCCAGGAAGCCCATCTTCCCTGACCTGGAGTTTCTCTTCAAGGGAAAATCACGTAGCAAGTGCCATTTGTATCAGGCACCTGCTAAGCTCCCAGAATCTCACCAAAGCTGCCTCACTCCTCCATCCTCAACTACATGCGCCGGCAACTGGTTTATTCCGCCTCACCATTCTGTACAGCAGGTACAGCTATTTCCTCAGCAGAGAAGGATACAGGCGTCCTCAAACTACGGCCCACGGGCCACATGCGGCCCGCCGAGGACATGTATCCGGCCCGCCGGGTGCCGCTGCCTGTCGTGCTTCGCAGCCGACTCATCCCGGGCCCGCAGTGTGCATAGGAATTTGTTCATAGTTTTGTTTTTTTTTAAACTATAGTCCGGCCCTCCAACGGTCTGAGGGACAGTGAACTGGCTCCCTGTTTAAAAAGTTTGAGGACCCCTGGACTAGGATAATGCTCGTGCACATGGACATCAGGGCTTTGACATACACAGGCCTGCGATCTGTAAGCGGGTCTCGCGGTGTGACTGTAGCACCCCATTTCAACTGGGTGGGCAGAAGCCTCGGTCGCTCTGACCTTCTCCTGGAGGAGGGGAGAGGGTAGCTCCCGTTGCCGTGCCAACCTTCTGAGTGACAGACTTCCTCACTGAGCTGAGTGCTCACACCTGGGCTCTAAGGAACAGCAATGCTCCTATTTGTCTAACAAACACCTTACAGGGAAAGAAAACTCAGAGTTGGCCTGAGTCCTAGAATCAGTAGTGAACTACCAAAAATCAACAGTGTCTCCTCCTTTCTTATCTTTGCTCACAATCTGCATTTTATTCCTTTAAAAGTAACTAATTGGTAGGAAATGCAGGAAAAAGCAACAACAGACTCAGAGGCAGCCCTCGGCTAATGACAGTGCAGACCCTCCTCTGATTCTCGAGGGGAGACATCTTCACATTCTGCTGTGGGGACAGGACAGTCCTGAGTAATTAAGGGGCCGGGATCTTGGCTGTAAACCCACCACTGAACGTGGAGGCCCTCAGGGAAACTCGGTGACACAGGCTAGAGGCCACCTTGCAGAAGACAGCGTTGCCTTGGCTGGTGACGAGGTCGTGTCCTCATCCGCTCTCCCCCTTTGTCACGGGAGACCCCTTCGGTTTGAATCCGCAGCTCTTAGAAGACCTGATAAAACCCCGGAACACTCATTTGAAAGGATATATGCACCCCTATGTTCACTGCAGCGTTATTTACAATAGCCAACATTTGGAAGCAGCCCTAACCCTAACCCTAACATTGTAGTCCCTGTTCGACTCTGATGTTCAACAGAAAAGCCCCAAGGAAAGCCAGCCACCTCGTGCAACTCGCGAGAACCCCATTCTGAAGCTCAGTCCTGCTGCTTCTTTCCCACCCACAGCTGTCATCTGAGTAGTCATCACTGCAGAGTCCAGACAGTGCCCCGGAAGAAGGGGCAGCACCGCCGAACACTGCTGGGTCCGCAGGTGTGCGCCTGGGGAAGAAGCCATCCCCCACTGGCTCACCCGCCCCGAGATTCCCACCAGGTCCCCAGTTCAGTGAACGGCCAGTGCTGGAGATTTGGCACCAGGGACACCTCCCCTCCACAGGGCTGAGGAGGGAACGTCCCTACCCAGCCCCATCTTACGCAATGGCTGACCCAGTGGCCAAGTGTTTGATAATGAAAGCATTCGTAATAATGAGGGTGATTGTCCTCTCCATTACTTTTCTTTGAAAGCATCAAAAGCAAAAAAAAAAAAAAAAGGTCAGCCAAAGACCATTGGCCCCTCCCTCTTAATGAAGAGACTCCTAGCTATGTTGTAGGTGTAAATAAAAAGCATGGTATGATAGAGCAAAAAAAAAGCACAAGCGGATCGCAGGCACTTACTAATGAAAAGAAAAGTTACGGAAGAATTGGAGCTTATTAGGCACTTTGAAGGATGAATTCCTCAAAAAATTAAAAATGGAATTGCCTTAAGATCCAGCAATTCCACTTCTTGGAATATATCCCCAAACCCCAAAACACCATTCGAAAGAATATATGCACCCCTATGTCCACTGCAGCGTTATTTATAATAACCAAGATTTGGAAGCAGCCCCAGTACCCATCAGTTGCCGAGTGGATAAAAAAGTGGTGGCACATTTACACAGTGGATGATACTCAGCCACAAAAAGAAGGAAATCTTAACTTTTGTGAATGCATGGGCCTGGAGAGCGTTATGCTAAGTGAAATAAGCCAGCCAGAGAAAGACCAATACCATATGATTTCACTTACATGTGGAATCTAATGAACAAAATAAACTAACAAACAGAATAGAAACAGACTCATAGATACAGAGGACAGACTGACAACTGTCAGAGGGGAGGGGAGTTGGGGGGCTGGGTGAAGAAGGTGAAGGGATTAAGAAAAAAAACCACAAAAAACAAACAGACACAACCAATAGGAGGGTGACTGCCAGAAGGAAAGGGGGTGGGGGAGGTGGAAGAGGGCAAAGGGGGGATAAATGGTGGTGGAGATACTTGACTTTGGGTAGTGAGCGCAGGATGCAGTATGCAAATGATGTATTCTGGAGTTGTTCACCTGAAACCTGTATGGCTTTATTAACTAATGTCACCCCAATAAATTCAATTAAAAGGAGAGAGAGAAAAACAACTCAAGAGTACAAACGAGTGTTGAAACATGCCTTCTTGACAAGGGCAACGCTGAAAGTTCCCCTTTCGATCTGAGTGGCCACCGCCATGTACCATGTCATAATTATTATAAGGCAGGGAAACAAATTCTGAAAACGCAAGAAATATTCACCCTAGAAGCAAGATAGTTCTTGACTTCTGGACTCCCAGTTCTTTCAACTCAACATGAGAATTGTTGGCAGAAAAACAACTGTGGCTTTGGCACAAAGTAAAATGCCGAGAGCCAGGCTGGGGGTGGCCTCCTCATCCCCGGATTTAGGGAAGAATCGCTTTATCTTCACTAGTAGATCTGAGCTGGAGAAGAGGAGTGGAATAAACAGCAAGTGCAAAACAAGGGACTCATAAATATCACGTAGCCTCAGCATATTTTCACAACATCCTGCCCCCCCAGAAGTACAGGGCCGCTCCAACACTTAATGGCAAACCTTGATGATACCCAGGGCATCAGAAGGATTTGTGCTCGGCGTGGAGGAGAGGTTGAGGGCGGAGAGAGGATAGTGGCAAATCATCGAAGCAATTCCCTCATTTCCCCGCAGATTAACGGAAGGGATTCTATTGGCCATCTGGAAAAAAATCCAGCTAGCTGTAGGGCAGGCTGACCTGTCAGTCCTAAATATATATATTTGCAACAACATTTTTTTGCTTAAAATAATAAACAAGGACTATGGCTGCATTTAGTTTTTCTCTCACATTTGTGCTACGTAGGCCCCTTAGGTTATGAAGACTGCCGAGATTGAGGACAAATGGCCAATGGCATCCCCACGTTAGGTACCAAGGACAAGTTACCATGCATTTTTCTATGGTTCTCATCACTGTGCAAATTCAGTCTCCGTCAGGTCACAGACTCCCAGCCATCAGACTATTCTTTGGAGGTAAACAGCTATCTACGTCTTCCTCCTGAGAACTGGAGAGCCTCAAGGACCCAGACTTGGCGAGAACAGCTGTCTTCAGCCGCCCCCCCCCCCCCCGCCCCACCCCGCCCCGCACATTTTTGTTCTCAAGAGAGCTGTGTCTTGGCGCGGGCACCCTTTGCAAGTAACACATCCCTCCCTCACTGCCTGTGGCCTGTCAAGAGCAAAGAGAGATGCCGGGTGTTTTTAAACTCAACTCCACATCCTTCTACAATTTGAAATTTAAAAAATATGCTCTTGATACTCAACAGTGGCTCCCCCTTCTTCCACCCCACGCCCCACCATACCAGCCGCTGTGTTTTATGACCTTCATGATGGGGTTTTGCCAACCACCTTCTCCAGGGGCTGGCTTATTTTGTGTTTGTTTGTGTTATTTTGGTTTGTCTCTAGGTGGCTCTCCAAAGGACAAGCCAAATCCATGATTTCTCCCTTTTCTACAAACTTAGCTGACAGCAAGACAAAAGGCTACTTCAACCCAGCAAGATGCCGTGCTTTTTGTTCACGTACAAAGAAAATCAAGAAATGGTCAATGGTTTCTCTTCTGGGAGGTAGTGTGGGGTGCTCATTCCCCCAAATCAGCTCTTGGCTTTTTACGGGGGGGTGGGAGGCTTTGTTTTTATTTGCATCAAGACAGAAGATGAAAACACAAGCTGTGGAAAAACGAAACAAAAAACACACAAGCTGTGACATACGATTATAAAGTAGTGACATGGGTGCCAGAAATGACACAGAAAGCCGTTTCCTTGCTCTGAGGCTACCCTTCACGTGTGGTCATTAAAGCGTGAAGTCAAATGGGGCAACTTCGATGGCCTGGGCAGGCAGGGGAAGGCACAGGCCCAGCCTTTCCCTGGAGCGGGTCCCCAGGATGTGTGGGGTGGTGACACTGCACTCTCTGAAGTGCCTGCCACCTTGCCTCTCTCCTAGAAGGTGATGAAACCACGTGGAGTTGACTCAATCCGTGTGTCCTCAGCTGAGAGACAGCTCAGAGCATCCCAGGGACTCTCACATGCCCGTGGACAGCACTGCATTGCTATTCCGGGGAGACACCTTTCTTACCCCCAGGAGTCAGGGATTGTGCAACAGGGATGTCCTCCCCCTGCTAAGAGAAGGTGGCAGCGGCATGGCTGTGCTGTCTTGGAAGAGGTTAGAAATGCAGAGGCCAAGGCTGCATTCCCTCAGGCCAGGGAGGCGTCGCTGAAACGGTAGATTATTTGTAAGCTTTCACTAGTGATGTTGACTACACAGCTGGGTGGGAGTTGCCTATGTATCTGGGGGAGGGGAGGTAGGTAAAAGTAAACTGGGCTCCCCAGTTAATGTGATCTTGCTAGCTCCCTGGGTTTCATCAAATACTGCTATTTCTGCCTTAGCCAGTATTCACGGGTCAGGAATCTCATGATTGTAGCTAATACCACACTTCTAGAATTTTTGCTTCCTGCTGCCCCAAATTTAAGCTTTTCTTGGAGAACTTGGTTTATAAGGGAGGAATGCTTCGCCAGGGGGCCCAGCAGTGGTCCCACTGAATCAGCAGCTGAGGCGGCCATCTGATCAGTTGGGGCTGCTCATGTCACTGAACCAAAAGGAAAAAGGGGATTACCTGTGAAATCACAAAACATCTACGTCTTTGTCTCTGCCCCAGTTCCCGGCACAGAGCTCCTAAATCCCTGCAATGTCCTGAGTGATAAGAGCACTGAGGAGCATCTTTGATGCTAATATCTGGCCTTGGACCCTGGTTCCTGACACAGCTGCTAAGTCCCTTGGCCTTTCCTGGGTGATAGGGCTGTCTTTTGTTCTAACAGGGTGACTTCGTGGGCTCCAAGAAAGCTTCAGGATGGGGACTGGTCACCAGAAAGAACAGTTCACGAATAGAAACACAGCATTTCCAGCCTCTTAGCCCCGCCCCCCTGTCATCCTCTGGGAAGGGGAGAAGAGCTGGAGAGTTAACCCAGTAGAGAAATGCTTCAGTGGCTGTGCAAGGGGGAGAGAGAGAGAAAGGATAATTTAAAACAACAACAAACAGGGTAAGGACAAATTTTGGTGAGACATATTTTGGCGGACTATCATTTATCATGTTTTCCAGAAATGCCTCACATTTTTATGCAAGGAAAGTTTGGTTTTTGTTGCTGATTACACAGCAGCACTATACATCCACTGTGTGCTTCTCTTTTGTCTCTTTCCCGCCTATTTACTAGGTGTACCAGTTAATAATGCGGATTTTTTCAATAGATGGAGTTACACATATGTTGATATATATGTGAGTTGATATGTATGCTATTTTGTTGTATTAACAAGCTTCAAAACTTCATATGTCAAATTTGCTGAAGGTGTTAACATCATAGATATTTTTACACTTAAAAATGTCGAATTTCATGCCAAAAAAAAGAGCATTTGCGGGAAGTTATAATTCATTACTTTATTTTGAAGAAAAAGTGCTGCTGAATACTTCAAGAAGCTTATGGTGAACATGCTCCATCTCAAGATATTGTGAACACTGGTTTAAACGCTTTAAAAGTGATGATTTCGATGTGAAAGACAAAGAACGTCCAGGTCAACCAAAAAAGTTTGAAGACCAACAATTACAAGCATTATTGGATGAAGATGCGTGTCAAACCAAAAACAACTTGCAGAAAGATTAAACATTGCTCAGCAAATAATTTCCAATCGTTTACAAGCAATGGGAAAGATTTTAAAGGAAGGAAAATGGGTGACACATCAACTGAACAAATGGAAAACCGAAAAGTCATCAGTAAAATGTTTCAATGGCACAAAAGAAAGTCTTTTCTGCATTGAACTGTGACTGGCGATAAAAAGTGGATTCGTGAATCCCAAATGCACAAAATCATGGGTTGATCCAGGTTAACCATCAACATTGACTTCAAGGCCAAATCGCTTTGGAAAGAAGACAATGCTCTGCGTTTGGTGGTATCAGGAAGGTGTTGTGTATTATGAGCTTCTAAAACCAGGTGAAACCATGAATACTAATTGCTACTAACAACAAATAATCAATTTGAACCACGCTTTGATTGTGAAATGACCAGAATGTTCCAGAAGACACAGCAAAGTAATTTTGCTTCATGATGATGCACCACCACACACTTCAAAACTAGTTAAAGACATGTTAAAAGATCTTGCCTGGGAAATATTAACCCATCCGCCGTATTCACCAGACCTTGCTCCTTCAGATAACCACTAGCTCCGATCGACGGCACACGCACTTTCTGAGCAACACTTCAAAACATACGAAGTAGAAAACTGGGTCTCTGAAAGGTTTGCCTCAAAACAAGAAAAGTTCTATTGGGACGGTATCCACAAATTACCTGAAAGATGGGGGAAATGTGTAGCTAGCGATGGACATTACTTTGAATAAAGCACTTTTGATGTTTCTCTTGAAATTATTGTCTTTTCTTTGACTACAAAATCTGCTATTATTAACCGCTATACCTAGTACAGGGGGGAAACAAGAATAAATACAATTCAACAGAGAACATATATATACACAATGGTGTCTACATTTCAGACCTGACAAAACAAAACTTTAGTATTTGAATTAATCTGGGAGTACTCTGTCATTGAGTACAACCAGGGTTCAAAGTCATTGAAGAAAAAAAAAGCTATGTTCACATTACTGATGCCGAGGACCTGTCACACACACAGAAGTTAAGTAACATGACGGGGAACAGGGTGTCTGCCCCCTGGTTCTAACTCTCACCAGCCTCACACCCTTGACATTTGATCTTTTGTGACTTGGCAAGCAGAGCTAGGAGAGCAGTAGCAGAAGCAACTGGGTGGCACGAAAGCTCTCTCGTGTCTTGTAAGACTGGTCTACTTTCTTGTGTTCAGTCAATATTTGATGAGTGCCTACTACGTGTCAGAAACTATACTAGGTGTTAGTGAATAAACAAAGTCTCTACCTTCACTGGAGCTTACTGGAGATTAAGAAAACATTGTATCACAGACTTTACACATGTGTTTAAAAAAATCTATGGATATTTGAATTCTTAATTATTCATGGAGATATCTTGTTGAAAAGTAAAAACAAAACAAAACAAAATAAAAAACAGATCACAGTAGTGGGTGCTAAAGTCCCCGAAATCCAACCTCCTACATATCTAGGCTCTCCATCTGCCTGTGCATCTTCTTCCTGCAATTCGCTCATCCGTTTGCTCTAATGATGTTAGATGAGATGGCACACCTCTCTGCAAAGGCGACGAGCTGCAAGGTGGTGAGAGAATGGTGGTATCTATCGGTGGGGTCGGCTGAGGCGAGAATTCCAAAGGGAGCAGCAAATGCAAAGAACCCGAGCTGGGGAAGAGCGCACTCCCTTTGCTCCCAGGCTGCCATCACACACACATCACCATCATTCACCCGCAAGGGCCTCGCCATGCGCGCGTTCACCTCTTCTCTTCTCCCTTATCATGATGACCAGCCGCGTTCACCTCTTCTCTTCTCCCTTATCATGATGACCAGCCGCGTTCACCTCTTCTCTTCTCCCTTATCATGATGACCAGCCGCGTTCACCTCTTCTCTTCTCCCTTATCATGATGACCAGCCGCGTTCAAGATCGAGCCTGTTTCCTGAGCTGCGTCCTGGGGTGAAGGAGCTGCGGCTGAGTGCAGCTGCCGTGCAGCAGGAGCAGGGAATAAACCTGCAGGTCCTCGGCCACTGAGGTAATTTGCGTCGTTTCTCACAGCATCAGCTAGCCCACCCTGACCGTACAGAAAATCACACACATTCTTCACTGCGAGACTTCGCAGATCCTTGACAAAACTGCTGTGCTCGTGCCTCTCAAGGTGAGATGGGGATGAGTGCACTGCCTTTCCCGGTCCAAATGCCCAGCAATCTCTTCACTGAAGCATCTGTTGGGGTTGAACGGCTGTTCCAAAGAAGGCAAGTAAATAAATGGTTGCTCGTGTTTCTCCGATGAGATTGAAAGCCCCCAGTGTACACCCCGGGACGAGCATAATGCCCAGCACAGGATGAGGTGCAGACAGCTTGCTGGAAATAAGAAAAACTTTCATTCATCCCTGCCACCTCTATGCCCACCCTGTGAATGATTCATTTGTTTATTTGCAGTATTAGTTTCTTGCTTTGGGGACCGAGTTAAGTACTTGATGCCTCCTGCTCAAGTCCAATGAGATCCTGCCTGGCCGTGGAACTACTGTTGACCTCTACAGGCGCACCCTTCCCGGAGGCGAGAGCTGCGTGAGGACCAATTCCCAGACGAGCCGGGGAAGATAAACACACAGGATTCCAATGCTGACAACTGGGCAGCAACCTCTGGGCAACAGAGACGTTTTAAGGCCTGTACTAATTTTAGAAAATTCTACCAGGTCTTCAGCTATTAGAACGCTTTTGAAGCTCTTCAAATGGGACAATGACAATAGCTTAAAAGATGGGGTAGCCTGGTCGGTGTGGCTCAGTGGTTGAGCATCGACCTATGAACCAGGAGGTCATAGCTCGATTCATGGTCAGGGCACATGCCCGGGTTGTGAGCTCAATCCCCAGTGTGGGGGGTGCAGGACGCACCCGATCCATGATTCTCTCTCATCATTGATGTTTCTCTCTCTCTCCCCCTTCCTTTCTGAAATCAATAAAAATATATTTTTGAAAAAGATGGGGTCCTGACGGGGAAACAGTGTTGCCACAGGGAAAGAAACTGCAGGAGAGAGAGGTCTCACTGGTCAGAAGAAAAGGGAGCCGCGTGGTGGCCTCCAGCTCCTGCTCCTGCCCAGACCTGGGCCTGTGATTTCCGCGGCCCTGGCCCCACGGGGGAGGCCCTGCAGCGAGTGGGAGGACAGGAAAAGTCAAACCACAGAGTGGGCTTCTGGTGCACTGGCCACTGTCCTTTCACTTGAGGGGGCTCCGGAGGTGGGGGAGGCGGGTGTGAATGTGAAGGCCCTGTCACGGTTTCCGTGGTAAACCATGGGTTTTCCAGACCTTCAGTTCCACGGCCCACCCCACTGTGGCCTCCCGGCCCAACGCCTCTACCGCTGCCCCGTTCACTGAGGAGGTGGGCACTTGGCCCCCTTCTCACTGAAACGGGAAAGTACTTCTCAAGTCGGATTTTGACTTGTAAGAGATTAAGGAAAAAAAAAAAATAATAAAATTAGAGCTTCATGCATCCAGAGCTTGTTCTTAAGGTGGCATTTAATGGGCACTTCCATGGCCCCGGCACTGGGATCAATATTTTCCATCATTCTCTCTCCACAGCCACTTGCCTGTCCTGTTACTACTCCCGTCTGCATGGGAGGAAACGGTGGCCCACTTCCCCCGTGGCCCCCCTCCCCTGCCCCCGATGGGGCTGAATCCTTCTGCTCCTCACAGGGTGCCGCCTTGCATGGCCCTGAAATGTTCAGGCTGAAACAGCCAGCTCACGGCTCCGCTCCTACCGGCCAGCATGCCCCACCTACCCAGGGAAGGCCTGTTGGGCTCCTGCTCTGAGAGCCCACGCTGACCTCACTGTGTCCAGGAGGTGCCTGGGATCTAGTGTGATCACAGGAGACGAGGCATTTCTGCGGGGGAGTCAGCGAGGTGACGGCCCAGAAACGGGGTCCCTGGGTGTTTTGGGAGCTGTAAGTATCCCTGTGCACAGTGGGGTGGGGAGGGCGTCAGACCGGAGAGAAAAGTGACCGACCCCCAGGCCAAAGTTGTTGGGCTTTGAGCAGAAGGCGTGTGATGTGACTGGCAGTTTCACTGAGCTGATGTTTGACACTGAGGACTGGAAGTGATGGGAGGGAGGGGAGGTGGGAGGCTCAATGGGATGGGAGTCATAGAGCGATGGGCGGCAGATGAGATGGTGCTGGGCAGGCAGCAAGGCCAGGGCAATCGTCCAGAGGAGGAAGGACGAGGGCCTGGAGCGAGGCAGAGGGCATGGGGCAGTTTCCTGGTCGGAAGTCGATGGAGAGACAGTGAGATTCAACTGGCAGCAATGGCTTCACCTCCCTTTCTGCCTTCCACCTTTCACCTACTCAGCGCTGTGGGAGCTCCCCTGGGTTATGGAGTTTAGCATTCAGGTACTTAGTAGAAATAGATGTGAGAGACATGCGATGAGGAAATATTAACCTGGGACAATTCAAGGATAATCTCTCTTCCAGAACATTTGAAATCACCAAGAATTAAAAATGATGCTGTCAGAGAACATGTGGGCTGTAATATGGGGAGGAGGGGAAGGCAAATTTTGGAGGCCTCTTTAAAGACCCTAGGTAAAAGTGGGTTACAGCCTCCTGGGACCAATAGTTTATTTTATAACTAGAGGCCCGGTGCATGAAATTCATGCACGGGGGGGGGGGGGGTGTCCCTCAGCCTGGCCTGCACCCTCTCCAATCCAGGACCCCTTGGGGGATGTCTGACTGCTGGGTTAGGCCCAATCCCTCTGCTGTCTCCTAACTGCTCTCCTGCCTGCCTGCCTGACCACCCCTAACCACTGTGCATGCCTGCCTGACCACCCCTAACCACCTCTGCCTGCCTGCCTGATGCCCCTAATTGCTCCCCTGCTGGCCTGATTGCCCCTAAACACTCTCCCCTGCCAGCCTAATCACCCCTAACTGCCTCTGCCCCGCCACTGTGGCTTTGTCCGGAAGGACATCCAGAAGACGTCTGGTCTATCCGGTCTAATTAGCATATTACCCTTTTATTAGTATAGATTTTTCCTACAATTTTGTTCTGCAGTTTTTTTTTAAAAAATATATATTTTATTGATTTTTTACAGAGTGGAAGGGAGAGGGATAGAGAGTTAGAAACATCGATGAGAGAGAAACATCAATCAGCTGCCTCCTGCACACCTCCTACTGGGGATGTGCCCGCAACCAAGGTACATGCCCTTGACCAGAATCAAACCTGGGACCTTTCAGTCTGCAGGCTGACGCTCTATCCACTGAGCCAAACCGGTTAGGGCTGTTCTGCAGTTTTTTTACTAGCTCTATCAAGAAAGCCTAGGTCACATCCGGGCCCAGACTTAGGAGTCCCCATGCAGCAGGAATGCATAGGCTCAGGGGTTGGGCAAACTAGGTTCTAATCCTACTTCACTGCCTACTCGTGCTGCAGTTTTAGGCAGGGAAGTCACCCAAGCACTGGTTTCCCCACCTTCAAATTGAGAATAAAAATGCCAATGATGGGTTGTTGTGTGGATCGAATTACATAAATATAAAAACGTTAGCACAGAGCCTGGCATATAATCAACACAGAGCAAATTTAACCCATACTAACCAAGCTCACGGGCAGCAGCATCTGGGTGCCCTGGTAGGCACACAAAGGGCTCTTGGCCCAGCAGAGTTGCCCACTTAGATTCCCTCTGGAGAGAGGTGGGCAGCCGCAGTTCCTTGTGGTCAGGAAACAGACTGGGCCAAGGCGCATGCAGCACAGAGCTGGACACATGGCAGGTGCGTTTCAGGTCCTGCTTTAACAGCACATTAGTGGCTCACCAGAGGCAGGGGGCCCATCTAAAATAACCCTGGGCTTCCCCTGTCCCCTCCCCCTCTAAACTCTAGGCCTGTCCCATCTGTGCATGGCAGGAGGTACAGTAGTTCCTTTGTTGACACTGGGCCACTTAACTGCCCACATCCGGTAGTGGGACAGTGGGCTGGCAGGGGACTGGTCACGGGGTTCCCCTCACAGAAAGGGCTGTGGGTACACACACTAGCTTCTGAGAAAGGAAAAGTCCCTTCTTTCCTCAGAGCTAGTCTAATAATGTTCCACAAAGGGAAGAAATAGTCTTCAAAAACTTGTCTTGACTGTTTTTGTACATTAAGAATTTAAGAATCAGTTGCACTTTAAATATCCCCTGGGGATATTGACTGGCACAACAATTATACAGTAATTTGGAGGAGAAATAATAACTTCACAGTTGAGTCCATTATCCAAGTCTTTTTTTTTATTTCATATTTAATTAAAGCTTTCCTATAAAGGTCTGAACATTTAAAAATATTTACTTTTATATTTTAATGATTTTGTTTGCTACTGCAAACTAGATATTTTTCCTTATTTTTATTTTTACATTTAAAAACTTTTATTTCCAACTTTTATTTTTTTCTTTTTCTACTCACCTTGATGTATTTTAATTTTGATTCTCTATATTTTTGAGTTAAATGATTGATTCATTTATTATGACTCTCTTTTATATTTTAATCATTACATTTCAAAATAAAATATTATCTAATATGGGCTAGTTTAAAAATTTTATATCTAACAGTAAAACATGAGATCCCATTTTTAAATAATAAATTTATTTTTAATAATATAGTTGGAACTTTACCATAGTTATATTTAAAGTTTTTGAAAACAAAGATACAATTTATACATGCAATTATCTGCAGATGAATAGAAATTAAGGTAGAAGTTTCATAAGTGATATATAGGGTGTGTATCTCAATTGTGCAATGACATGTCATAAGAATACTTTTGTGTCTATGAAAGTACTAATGTTGCATCAGCTGCATATGAAGTAAGTACAACTTCATCTATTTTGAGGTTAATACAAGATTGTCATTTCTCCTCTAATGATGTTTTCTTTGAATTATGTTTCATAACCCTTTAGCCTATTATGATTTGATTTGGTCAGGAATAAGAAACTCATTGATAGAATACAAATGATTGTATTTCCCTAAAATTTTAAGATTGCCCAAATTTGAATCATTTTGCTTATAGAAAATCAAAATGTCAAAAATTTTAAATGCAAAAAAATCCTTCTCATTAATGCAAATTAAAACAATGAGATATCACCCTATAACTGTCAGAATGGCTACCATCAATAAATCCACAAACAAGCTTTGGTGAAGATGTGGGAAAAAGGGAAACCTTGTACACCCTTGGTGGGACTGCAAATAGGGAAAACAGTATGGAGTTCCCTCAGAAAATTAAAAATGGAACTGCCTTATGACCCAATAATTCCACTTCTGGGTATTTACCTAAATAAATCCAAAATACTAGTTAAAAAAGATATACGAATCCTTATATACTCATTGTAGCATTATTTGTAATAGTCAAAATATGAAAGCAATTTAAGAATCCATCAACAGATGATTGGATAAAGAAGATGTGGCACATATAAATAATGAAATATGACTCACCCATAAAAAAGAATGAAATCTTACCACTTGAAACAAAATTAATGGACCTAGAGGGTATTATGCTAAGTGAAATAAGCCAGACAGAGAAAGACAAATCCTATATGATTTCACTTATAAATGGAATCTAAAAAACAAAATAAATGAACAAACAAAATACAAACAGACTCATAGTTACAGAGAACAAATTGATGGTTGCCAGATGAGATAGCGTTTGGGGTCTGGGAAAAGTTAAAGGGATAAAGAAGTATAAATTGGTAGTCACTGGGATGTAAAGCACAGTATAGGGAATATAGTCAACAATATAGTAATAACTATGGACGGTGCCAGGTGGGTACTAGACTTATCAGGGGAATCACTGCATAAGTGATATAAACGTCTAATCACTATGCTGTACACCTAAAACTAATATAATATTGAATGTCAACTATAATTGAAAAACAAATTACTTAAGAACAAAAAAACCCTTTTCTCATCAATCTTAATTATATTCACCTTATTTTTGTTATAAGCACTTAATGTACAGCTATTAAACATTTAAAAATAAGTTATATTGATTTCATTACTTTTTTTTATTAATTTCTTTATTGATTAAGGTATCACATATTTGTCCTCATCCCCCAATTCCCATCCCAAACCCCTCCCCACGCATGTCCCCACCCCCCTGTTGTCTGTGACCACTGGTTAGGCTTATATCATTACTTTTTTATCCATTGCCTACAAAATTGGTTACAAAATATAGAAAACAGTCTTAGAAATTTATTCCTTATACATGCAAATGGAGTAGATTTGTAGATTCTGATAAAAATTCTCAAAAATTAAACTCAGTATCTGTAAAATCTTTGGAATTCCATGAATTAAAAAATACATATTTCAAACTATATTTAAACATAGTCAAAGTATAATAGAAAAACTTCCCATGAATCAATTCTCAAACAGTGGAAAAATTCTAGTTATATTTAAAAACTATTAATTATAAATTATAATTATGAAGTTGTATTTTTTCCTCACTGTAGACAATTTGAAACTACAGAAAAATATAAAGATTTGGATAAGTAGTGGAATTTTATAAAGGTTCTGGGAGTAACCTCTACTTGGGGGTGTATGACAAGTTGTGATTCCACCCCTGGCCTGGAGTAGGTGCCCTGGACAAGCCTGTAGGTAGGTAAGTGATCTCTGGAGCTGCGATCTCTAGATTCCCCTTCCCTGGCCTTTCTCCACTCTGTGTCAGACCTTTTATGTCTTCCCAGCCCACAGGAGCTTCCTCCTGTTCCTCACTAAGGTGCCCTGCAAATGAGCTTGGGTTCTGGGGCCAGTCTGCTTGGGTTTAAATGTCAGCCTCTCCACTTCACGTTAGTGGAACGCTGGGCGCGTCTCCTAGCCTCTCCTGGTGTCCTCACCTTTAAGGTGAGTATAATAATAGCACCTGTGGCGGGATTCGGTTTTGGCTTCATCTTCACTTCACTGTAGCAGTATTACACATCCACACTCCTGATGTGGCCACCTGGTGGGCAGAGCGTACCTCCCTGACCCTTGACTTAGGGCTTGACTTTTGGACTTTAGACAATAGAATGTTAGTGTGTGTGAGGCGAGCAAAGGCTTGGAGCAAACTTGTGAGGTTGGGTGTGCCCTCTCTCACTTCTGCCATCATCCTTAGAAGCACAAACCTTTAAGGCAGGGGTCCTCAAACTACGGCCCGCAGGCCACATGCGGCCCGCCGAGGACATTTATCCGGCCCGCCGGGGCCGCTGCCTGTCCTGCTTAGCAGCCGACGCGTCCCGGGCCCGCAGTGCGCATAGGAATTTGTTCAGTTTTTTTTTTTTAAAACTATAGTCCGGCCCTCCAACGGTCTGAGGGACAGTGAACTGGCCCCTGTTTAAAAAGTTTGAGGACCCCTGCTTTAAGGTCTCAGAAGAATTCTTCACACTGGGAAATGCATGAACTTGACCTGTGTGGTGGATGCCCATGCTCAGCTGAGCTCAATTAGACCAACCAGAAACTAGATGACCTGCAGATGCATGAGCAAGAAGTAAATGCTTGTTTTCATTAAGCTACTGCATTTTGAGATATCTATTCTGCGTCATTTTTGTGACCCTAGCTGACTAATACAGTACCTGATGTCTGAGATGACTGTAAAGATAAAATTAGTTAACAGTATGTAAAGGGCTTCGTGTTCATCACACAGTAACCGCTCAGTGAGTACTAGGTTTTGGTCCTTCCCAATCTTCTGTCATGCCCTGGCTTCCTAACTCCTCCTCCCAGTGTGTGATTTTTCCAGTGTGTGACACTCTTGTGAAAGGCACCCAGATGTCCCTACAATGGTCATGACCCCAGGGTGATTCCTCAGATAGAGCCCCACAGTCAGAGGGCTGATACCTATAAGTAGGATCCTCTATCATACAACCACTTCAGAGTTTCTGCTAGCAAAAATGAGACCACTACTCATTTCAGAGACTCTTATAAAGAATTTAGAAATAGCTTTTATTTCTACTGCCTTTTTCCTCATCAGTGCTCACCGGAGCAGTTCAGATAATCCCCTATTCCCGTGCGTGGAGATTACTTTTTCAATGAAGCCAATGACCCAAGAAAAGAATATTTAACACCAGTTAAGTAGAATGAGACTTAATGTCAGCTTCCCATTTCTTAATAGTGCCCAAAGGGAGCCAGCGTTTGGCTTTTAACAAGGCGAATAATTCACCTAATTGTCACTTGCCAAAGGGCCACGCGCTGTGAGGCAGTATTGTAGCTCTGTGGCCAGAGCAGGTATGCAGGTGTGACGCAGGGACCATGCAACTGCACAGAGCTGCTGGGGCACCTAAATGAGGAAGACGTGCAAAGTGATAAACAGGGCATCTGGGCCCCGGTGTTATTTAAACTTGGCATAAGCTAGATGGAGATGGTGCAGTGGGGTCATTCCTTCCTAAGTGGCCAGCAGAGGAGGTGAGAGCAGGGGCAGCCATGGGAGATTTTGTATTTATTAAATGAAATGCATTTCATGAGTACTTGTGAATGAATAAAAATCCTGGTGTGTCTGTTTCTATTTTATCTACTTGAATCACACTGAAGACGTTCTTTTGTTTCAATGACAAGAAGAGCTATTGATTCTGTAGCATTATAATGGCCATGTTTTTTCTTCAAGATCCCTAATTCATAAAGTGAGTTTGGATTAAAGCTGTGTACTCAAATTCTAGTCCAACTTGTGATTACATCAAACAGAGACTGGGAAGAGTTAAAACTTAGTGAACTAATTGTTTTTGAGATTTTAAAAATCTGACTTCAATTTGCTATGTTATCTAATATATTATGTTAGTACTAGTTAATGTTTTAATTAGCTCTTTAATAATTTTCATTACAAATATATTGTGAATGAGAAGGGTGCTGATTTATGCCTCACAGTACTCTCCAATTAGATAATCTTAAATCACTAATTAGATGTTTTCCTCTGGTTACTGATGACCTCCCATCACCTAGTACACGTCCCCAATTTCAGTTCTCTCAGGAGCGGGGAGAGGGCGAGGCAAAAGTAGGTTTAAATTTGTTCATATGGAAAAGAATACAAAAAGTAATAAATAATAATATAAGAATAAACTGTTTCATGCGCTCACAACTGTGAAACTACTTCGCTATGAATTGCCAATTCCTTTTACCCAATTCTACTTTTCCCCCCATAAGCACACACCACTTTCCAAAATACTAGATCACTTACATGTTTGACTATTTTCTATCTCCCCTTGCTAGAACAAAAGCTCCGTAAGAGCAGAATTCATTGTCTATTTTATCCCAAGTGCCTGCCATACAGAGATGCTCAAAATTTTCACTAAATGAACAGTTACGTAACTAGCACTATTATCTGGTGGCAGAAACATCAAGGCCAAGACCTAAGAAAAAACAATACTTTTGATGGATCTTACATACCAGATCAAATGACAAATATCAATTTATACACCTTCATTAGTTTACTGATTTGCTGAACTTGGGCCTTTGTAGTTCCCTCTGAGCAGCAGAGTAATAAAGAATGCAAGCTCCGAAACCTGCCTGCCTGGGTCCTGGGTCCCCTCTATCACTGACGGCTCAGTGATCTTGGGAAGTTGCACAACTTCCATGCGTATCTATAAAACAGAATAACCTTTCAGTGTTGAAGCATCCAAGGGTAGAGTCGTTGGTCTCTTCTCTCTTTTCACATTCACTTTTTTGGTGATTTTATCTGGTCTCATGCCTTTAAATATAATATATTAATATGATGGTTTAAAAAAATCTGTTCATAAATCCTTTGGTATATCTTTCCCCCAAAGGTGAAGCCGAACTTTCCTTTTTTGAGTGTGGGCTGGACTTGTTACCTTGCTTCTAAGAACAGACTATGGCACAAGTGACGGGATGTCATTTCCAACTCGGTGGGAATTTTTTCTAGAACTAAATGGATTACTACAAGGGAAAGGCTTAGACCAGTGCTTAGCACAAAGTGAGCACACATTGTTACGTTTGCAATAGTCAGCAGGTTTGGTCTTTGGGCCAGCCCCGAAAATTTCTCTTTTTAAATGGGCTGCCTTGGGTAAGTCTTGATGAGGAAAATTTCCCAAGGTGTGGGAACAAACAGGTATCTGTTAGTCAACAGAAACAGATAACCTAAATTCCTCTCAATCCTGCCGTTTGATAGTGTAGCCCTTGTAAAAGGAGTGCTGGGATGGGCTATGACAACATGTGAATGAGAGCGCATAGTGAAATCTACACTGAACTCACAGTTTCAGACTAAAACAATGAAAACCATTCATTTTAATTCAGAAAACATGAGAAATGTACTTACATAACTTTTATTTTAGAAATTATGTTGATGCTGTATTTATTTTATTCTAAAATGTGATTTTTGGAAAAGAAATGACCTTTTGCAGAGTGAAGTGAATGTTGTGATATATTGATAAATGTTGGTAAATATGTCAAGTAAAGGCCTTAAGCTTGGAAATTTCTTAAATACGTTAATACGTGAATGACAATGTTAAAATACGTTAAATCCATAAGAGGGGCAGCCAGGGCCAACCTCACGGACACGTGACCTTGCAGGCACACAGGTCCCCAGGCCCAGAAAGCACTTGTGCTTGGTTTCATGTTCTGCTCTTTGAACAAAGCACCTCCCATTTTCATTTTGCCCTGGACTCTGCAAATGATATAGCCACTGTGAACGGCTACCGCCTTGGGGTAAAAGGACATTTCAAAACCATCTGGGCATGTTGTGAAAGACACATTTTTTGTGTTTCATACTATTTATAGTAAAATGCAACCGAAAGCATTTGCCTTTGGCTGTGGAGGCAAAGGGTGTGTGTGTTCTTTGTCAATAGAGGCTATCATTGATTTTCATCATGGACACTAATCACATAAGCCTGAAAGTAACTCGGCTCAGAGTTCCACAGTGCTGTAAAAATCAGACATGGAATCCTGTAAAAATAAACTAACACATCTTTAAATCGTTTCTTATTATACATATTTGAATAGGGTACCAAGTACATCTTGAAAATATACGTAAGATTGTACTCTAAATAGGAGTTTCACTCCTTGAATTAAAAATTACACAAACTAATGAGTTAGGCATCATTCCTTTGCTTTGTCCATCAAGGCTGGTGGACTTTAAACTTTCCTCCTTCATTATAAACTCCTGGAGAGCCTGGACCTTCTGTCTTACATACCAGAGTGTAGCCTTCTCTTCTCATTTTGGGCCAAGAGGGGGGCCCCAGAACCCTTCCTGAAAAGCACTAGAGAAAGTGACTCCTTTTCATAGTAAACACTGACCATGCGCCAGGCTGCTTCTAAGCTTTGTACATGCAGTCCTTCTTTTGTGGACCAAAAAAGGGTTCTATGGAAAGTAACCTCACCGGTGACCTGATCATAAATTCCTAACGGGGCAGGTGTGGTGGGTAGCCATGCCCCAGCCCTTCCATGGTTTTTGTGCATCTAGGTCAACGCATCTTTGAAATACCTGAAGGGGATATTCACCCTCAAAACAGAACATAATCTTATCAACTGTCCTGTAATCCAATTCCTGTCTTGCTCTCTCCCACATCCATGTACCTTCCCTCCTTAATTTCATTAAGTAAAAGAAGCTGTAAAACTATTATTTGAGATCTTGTTCCCTAGCATATGTTATCAGTTTGGCTCACATCAACTCTGATAAAAATTCCCTATGGGTTTGGACATTTCTTTTTTTGTTTGTTTGTTTTTAAAAATATATTTTATTGATTTTTTACAGAGAGGAAGGAAGAGAGAGAGTTAGAAACATCGATGAGAGAGAAACATGGATCAGCTGCCTCTTGCACACCCCCTACTGGGGATGTGCCCGCAACCAAGGTACATGCCCTTGACTGGAATCGAACCCGGGACCCTTCAGTCCGCAGGCTGATGCTCTATCCACTGAGCCAAACCGGTCAGGGCGGGTTTGGACATTTCTTACTTCAACACTTTTCTTCCTCATCCCACTCCATCCTATGAGGTAAATGGTACTTTTATCCCATTTTACAGATGAGGAAATTGAGGCAGTTAGTAAACGGCAGAGCAGGGACTCACTCTGAGCAGTATAGTTCCAGGGTGTGTGCTTTGATTGTGCACCGAGCATGGGTTAGAGCTGGCCACGGGAAAAGGGAATGTGCCCCCCGGTGGCCGGAGCAGCAGGAACAGAGGCACAGAGGCAAGAAGGAGCCAGGGCTCTTACAGGGGATGAAGATGCGCCACAGGGCTGGGCCATGGAGTGTGTGGACATCCAATAATCCTAGCAAGGGCTAGCACCCTAGCTTTCCTTTGGAGAAGCAGGAAAGAAGGATCCCCGTGTTATCCTTTTTTTAAAAAAAATATATCTTATTGATTTGTTACAGAGAGGAAGGGAGAGGGATAGAGTTTAGAAACATCGATGAGAGAGAAACATCGATCAGCTGCCTCTTGCACACTCCCTACTGGGGATGTGCCTGCAACCAAGGTACATGCCCTTGACCGGAATCAAACCCAGGACCTTTCAGTCTGCAGGCTGACGCTCTATCCACTGAGCCAAACTGGTCAGGGCCCCGTGTTATCCTTTTGAAGCAGTGGGCTGAACCTCAGTCCAGGGCCTGGGGCGCTGGCTTTGACACGGGCCTCGCAGCCAGGGGGTGGCCAGGTCTGCTGAGGTCTCGCGCTAAAGTCACCTCGTGCCTCCAGCCAGCCCACAGCGCCCCTCAGTGCACGTGGGGCGCTCACAGCCGACTGTGGGTCTCAACGGGTGCGGGGCTCTCGGAGCAGAGCGGGCCTAGCACCCCTTGCTTGTCTTCCCCTTGCACCCCTTACTGTGGGTGAGTACAGCCTATTCTGAGGAGGGATTCAGGGTGTCACCGGGCCGAAACCGAGCTGCGGTTCAGCACACGCTCCGGGCAGACCAGGCAGGAAGGGGCCAGCTCACGCTCTCGGGATGTGCTGGGCAGGATTTCCCCCGCGACTGTTTGTGTCTCCGGGGATTTCTCAGGGCTCTGAAAACAACACATCCCTGGCCAGGAGGGATCTCGGGGGAGGATGCCAGATGTGTTTTAATTCTTTGAAATCTAAAAAACACAATCATGGTGGGTAGGTGTGAGAAGTTCGTTAAAATGGGGCACACTTCCCCCTAAAGCTTAAAATAGAACGCTTCAAGAGAAATTAAAGTATAAGAGAATTTGTAAATGCCTCTTCCTACAAAACAGCGGCGCAATGTCACCGCCCCTCCACGGCTGTCAGCGTCCATGCACGCTGAGTCCTCTCCTCCTTCCCGCAGCTCTGGGCCACGCTCTGTACGAAGTCCCTGCCGCTGACGGGGGACATCGGGGCTCTGCCTCAGGGAGCCCCACTACCTCCCTGATGCATCGCACAGCCTAATGCCCGTGTTTATTATCCCCCTGCGTGTCCCGCCAGCGTGAAATTTCCAGAAGGCTGCCACACATTCCTTCCCTTTACCTGTCCATGTCTTTCTGAGAAATACAGGCGATCCTGGAGTTTGATGTTCCTGTGCCTGGGGAGCACGGCTCAGGTCGGATCCCCCAGGATCAGAGGGGATGTGCCTGGGGGGGGGGGGGGGCAGTGCCGCACTTGGAGAAACAGGGTGCAGGCTGACGGCCTGCTTCCTCTTGGTAGGACGTGGGGCCAGCACGCAGCCTCCCTGAGCCTTACCTTCCCCATCGGTGAAGTGGGTGTGCAATGTGCCTGAGGGCAGATACGAGGTGAGCAGCAAGGCCCCCAAACAGCAAGTTGCCACGAGTTTGACTTAACTGGGGTGGAAATTAGCAGAGAAAACACCCAAGAGGCTAATTGCAGGTTGTTTTCCTAAAACCTGAACTTTAAGTAAATAATGGATTCACAATAAAGAGCAGACGGGGGCGGGGGGGTCAATAAAGAGCACATCGAGGACGGGGGGGGGGGAGGGGGGGTCCCTGCTTCAGTGAGCAGCTAATAACGGCTTGTTATTGCATACGGAGGGTTTCTGTGAGAACTTGAACCCAAGCAATGCTTCCCAAACTCGGTCACTTCACAGCACACACGATTCATAGCATTAGCATGGCGGTATCTACACCCCACCCGCGGTGCACAGAGGCAGGGAAGGCCGGCTGGCCCACCCGGGCCGCGTGCAGCCACCCCCAGGGCCGGCGCAGGGTGGCGGGCATCGGCGGCAACTCACTGCGGCCTCCCTGGGTGGAAGCGCTGCCTTATTCACGTTCTTAGGAGAAGTTTCCCTACCGTTGAAGAGGCCGAGGTTGTCTTGCGGGGAAACCTAAGCGAAGGACGAGATAATGGTCTTCGTCCCCGCCGTGCTTCAGCAGAAGCGCAGCGCCCACCTCACCCCGGAGCTCCCGCTCGAGCGGCCGTAGTTCCCGGCTGGACTCCGCATCGTCTCCTAGCGATTCCCGCCACCCAGAACGGCTTCTTCCTGCCGCTTCTTCACAGCTTGTTCACTTCCGGGTCACTCTCCCGGTCTCCGGCACAGACTGAGGACTTGAGCGGGCAGTGGCACTGGCGTGCGTGCTGTGCGTGTGCGTGCTGTGCGTGTGCGTGCTGTGCGTGCGCGTGCTGTGCGTGCGCGTGCTGTGCGTGCGCGTGCTGTGCGTGCGCGTGCTGTGCGTGCGCGTGCTGTGCGTGCGCGTGCTGTGCGTGTGCGTGCTGTGCGTGTGCGTGCATGCGTGCGTGCATGCGCAAAAGGGGGGCAGGACAGTGACCTTTCTCGCGCTCTGGAATTAGACCTTAAAGATGGCCACCTGCTGGCTGTTAAGACTTCCTCTCCCGTGCACCTCCTTTCCTTGTAAAGACAGCAAAGCTAACTCCTGGCGGCAGCTCTCTTAGACAGGGAACCTTCTGGTTAATTCGAATGTGGTCTTTGACCAAAGCTGTGTTGGGCTTGAGGACACGGTTTTGTTATTAAGAGCAAACATGCCCATTTCGATACTCGGTCTTCTCCAGAAATGAGTGGTGTGGCACGAGGCCCTGGCTGAGCTCCGGATGAGAAGTTCCCGCTGTAGCGCCACTCTGCTCGCTGACCTTTCCGCCCACCACACACCTCCCACTGCCCTAGCCTACTTTCTTGCAAAAGCAGGAGGTGTCCTCGTGTGCTGCGCCCCAAGGACCGCCCGGGGCTGCAGAAGGGAGCTGTTTGCAATGCTCCCTGGTGGCTGATCAGGGAGAGGAACAGGGTAGCGGAGTTGGGACTAGAACTCCCTGCTCTGTTGGTAAATGTCTTTGGGTTTTCTCTTAATTTATTTGGGAATATGCCGGATGCCATCCATATACGTAAAGGATTATAACGCACTAGTATGGAGTTCAACTTTGTTATTCTTTTTTTCCATTACAGTTTACATTATTTTGTATTAGTTTCAGGTGTACAGCCTAGCCCAGTGGTCGGCAAACTCATTAGTCAACAGAGCCAAATATCAACAGTACAACAATTAAAATTTCTTTTGAGAGCCAAATTTTTTAAACTTAAACTTCTTCTAACGCCACTTGTTCAAAATAAACTCACCCAGGCCGTGGTATTTTGTGGAAGAGCCACACTCAAGGGGCCAAAGAGCTGCATGTGGCTCGCGAGCTGCGGTTTGCCGACCATGGGCCTAGTGGTTAGGTAACCATATACCTTACAAAGTGTTCCTCCCCCACCCTCGATATTTCCAATTCCCACCTGGCCCGGCACAGAGTTATTACAATATTATTGACTACTGCAGTACAGCGTTGTCTGTCTACCTATACCCATCAGACACTGCCTAACCCAGAATTTTCACCCTCAGACACCTGAGGGGCAGGCAGGAAAGGTGAATGGGTGAAGTGAGTGACAGGGAGTGGTGGGATTGTGGAAAATGGCAGAAGCCAAGCTGTGTGTCCAAAGGGGCGGCTCACTGGCACCACATGTGAATGTGCACTCAGTGTCACTGCCAATTATTTCAAAAGTCACTAAGTCAAAACTCTATGGAATGTTAACTACTTCTAAGCATTTATTTCAACACAGCGGGGAGAAACGCTCTGGCCTCTGACCTAATTCATCTCGTCATACGCAAATTTAGAGCACACGAAAGCATTCAGGTGATACAGAGCCTCTGGTGATTTGCGCAAAATGTTTGAATACATTTAATACGATATTTATAAACCATATTGAGAGTAACAGACCTAAATCTATTTTATAGTCTGAATTATTCATTTGAGCTTTTAAAACTATGGACACAGATAATCCATGGCCAGTAAAAGGAAGTAAAGTTTCTTTCTTCAGAACTCTGCTCTGCCAAGTGCTTTTCCACATTTTAATCTTGGTCTAGACACTTTTTTTCCCCCTTTTGCTTCTCTTTTCATTGCTGTCCTCCCCTAGTTGCCCCCTCCCCTTTTTTTGCATATCTTTGAGGTCCCAGAAAAGCTCCCTGCACTGCACCCCACCCCGCTGGGGCTTTAGTTCCACACCCAGAGACGAATGAATCTGAGTGAGGTCATGAAAAAGAAAGCACCCCGTGTTCATGTTTCACAACAAAGCCTCCTCAGCGCTCTCACCGGGGGAAATTTTTGAAACGCACTGAAACGCACTGAAATAGGAAACAAGTGATGTAGCAAGTACCTGGGGAACGGAAATAATCGCCCCTTTGCCTTCCCACGTGGTGCTGAATTTCCAGCCCGGGGGGGCTGGATGTGGCTTCTCATAGTGAAAGTGCTGGCTGGCCTCCCTCTGGTGACACCAATCTGCTCCCCCAGAACTGACATGGTAAATGACCGAGTATCTTGAGGGTCCGCGTGTGGCCTGAACAAGCTCGGGGAGCAGGCCTGAGAGGGAAGGGAAGGCTGCTGGGTGCCTCACGGAGGTGGAGTCCACATGCTCCTTGTACGACGTGCGGCTCACAGGCGCAGGGCACATTTCACGGCAGGCTCTTCCTCGACCTGAACTGCTTTCCTGTGTCTGTGGGTTTGGCATAAAGGAACGGAGGGCGACAAAGAATCTGGGGGCTCTCTGAACGACTGGTGACCTTGTGAAAGGGGAACAGTGCTGTCAAACTGATTTCAGCAGCAAGAAGCCTGAGCGTGGAGCCCGCCTTCCCTAGGGGCTGCGTTAGAGGCAGCATGGAGGTGGGTCCTCTGAGTGAGGCCACGGGCACACTTCTGTCTCTGCAGCCACGTCTTGTGTGTGTGTATATATATTTGAATTCAGAGAGGAAGGGAAAGGGAGAGATAGAAACATCAATGATGAGAGTCATTGATCGGCTGCCTCCTATTGGGGATCGAGCCTGCAACCTGGGCATGTGCCCTGACCTGGAACTGAACCATGACCCGCTGGTTCATAGGGCGACGCTAACCACTGAGCAACCGGCTGGGCTCTGCAGTCATATTTTAAGGTGGTTTCTCCTGAGGTCTATGTCGGCCTTGTTGCCCAACACAAGGGTTGCACAGCAGCTCATCTTTGCTCATTCCCTTTTTCTTACTATTTATTTTCAAGCTTGACTCCAACCTATGGCGTGAGTTGCCATGTCCTTCAAGGGAGCTAACCTTGATTGGATGCCTGCCATGTGCCAGGTCAATCTCTCTGCCCCCATTCTTTTGTAATCCTCTCAGCATTTTCATATAACTAGACCCACTTATGGATGAGGAAACGGAGGCTCAGCGATGTCCCTACTCTGCAGCTCACACAGCTACCAAGCGGCAGAGCGGTGAGCTGGAGGCAGGACGTGGCCTTCTCCACCGGTCCCAATTCCGTCTCCCAGATACTTCTCACTTACCCCTTCCCTTCCTGTTCATCTCGAGCTCCAAGCTCTCGGGGCATGTTGCCTGTATTACTTGAACAGTTTCTGATGGTTTCTTGCTTCATATCTTAACTCTTCCAAGTCTGTATCCCCCGCCATCCTTGGCAAAACTACCTGGGGAATTTTTTTTTAAAGCTTGCTCCCCTCCCAGGCTTAAATCCTACATACAGTGCTCCCACCGCCTGAGACTCTGTGCGGTGTGACGGCCTTCTCCTGCCTGGCAGACGGTCTCTCATCGGATTGGCTGCTAGTCGGTGAGTCTCCTCTGTTGTCGTGCAGATTCACTTCTGCAGCCAGCCAGCAGCTGGGTGTGGAAAAGGCACAAGGAGTGAACGAAGGAAGGAAGCACAGAGGTGTTGAACCGCACTTGAACTTGTATGGGTGTTGCTTAATCTGCTTGCCGCTGAGGCCATCTGGATGTCTCTTGTCCTGTCCCGGCTGCTCCCCCATACCCACTGTGAAGCCAGGGGCAATGCGGTGGCCTGATGGGGAGAAGCAGCAGCTGGTGGAACCCCAGGGAAGTGGACTCCATCTGGGGCTCTGCTCTCGAGCGGACAAAGAAGGGAGCCTCGGAGGCCCCCATTACAGGGTGGCCTGGCCAAGCTCACCCACCCAGCCTCTCCATCCTAGCAGGCTTGCCAAGTTCAGCACATCTTTTAGGATAAAAATGAACACTCACTGGGCGCCTACCCTATTCAGCCAGTGTTCCAGGAAACGTGTACCAGTAACTCCCCCCGGGATTATATCAAGGGTCCTGTTCTTTCCGGTTCCTTTCTAAACTGAATACTAAACAAATAAAAGTATTTATGATACCTTAGAACAAGTGGCAGGCCGAAACCGGTTTGGCTCAGTGGATAGAGCGTCGGCCTGTGGACTGAAAGGTCCCGGGTTCGATTCCGGTCAAGGGCACGTACCTTGGTTGCGGGCACATCCCCAGTGGGAGGTGTGCAGGAGGCAGCTGATCGATGTTTCTCTCTCACCGATGTTTCTAGCTCTCTATCCCTCTCCCTTCCTTTCTGTGAAATATCAATAAAATATATTAAAAAAAAAAAAAAGAACAAGTGGCAGACACTGTGTATCCTCTCTACTGGGTGTCTGGCCTTTATTTTTTTAATGCCAAAATTTTATTTTGGGGTGACGGTTGCCAGTTTTTTCCTGTGATGTTATCATTCGTCCCTTAATGTTTTTTCCAATACTAAGGTTTAGAGTTCAAAACACTTCCACCCTATCACTTGGCTTTAATTCTCACCTGCCTTGTGGACTGGGCAGGAATCCTCAGGCCCTCTTCATAGAGGGGCCACCTGAGCTCAGGGCAGGGGAGGGACAGAGGGGTCAGTGGCAGAGGAGGGTGTTAGTGCAGGTCCCCAGACTCTCAGCCTTACGTGAGAACGTCGGCCTGTCCAGTTGCCTGTTTAGTTGTTGACCGCTTCATAGACCATCGACTCTAGAGCCGTCACGGGCAGGAGGCCGTGGGGGGAGGTTCTGTCTGCAGACACCGCTGGCTGAGGGGCTGACTGGCTCCGGGGAAACGCCGCGGGGAGCAGCCGCTGGACGCCCACTTGTGCGTGAGGGGCAGGAAGCAGGTCCACGCGCCTGCACATGAGGGCATCCTGGGCCAGCCTGCAGCTGCCTGCCCGCTCCCTGCCACTGGCCACCCTCAGGGTGCAATGTCACCATCAGCAGCTCTGGGGTGTGTGTGGAGATCTGGCTGGTCCTGGGAGGCAGAGGCGGGGACCGGAGCCCAGGTTCCCTGTGGCTGTGGTTGAGGGTCAGTGTGGATTCGCTGGCTTCCTCGCACTTCCCGGCTTCCACGAGGGTTTCTTCGATGGAGTCCCGGGGTGGCTTCGTGGGGGAGGGGCATAGCTGGTTTTTAAAAATCGGATTCTCTGAGGGCTGCATGTCCCCAAGTGTTTAAGAGTCACTGTTCTATAGAACATCCTGACGACCTCCAAAGCAGAGGGTCCCGAACTCCCCCGTTGTGAGCATATATTGCTGGGCTTGAGACATCAAGCCCTTCAGACGCTGCCCCTGGGGATGTGACTTCCTTTACTTGCAGGGGCCCCCGCCCAGCCTGGCCGCCTCCCACCTGCCTGCCAGAACCCAACTCAGATTTCACCCACGCTCCAGCCGTCCGGGCTCCTGGGCCCCCTCCTCAGCCCCCAGCACCTGTCACTGTCACTAGGCTCGGAACACCTCGAGAGCAGGGCCTTTGTGCACCCACCTTCGCCCCCCAGCCGCCAGCTCTGAGCCAGGAGCACAGAAGGCGCTCAGTAAGTCTGTGCCTGACGTCTGGAAGCCAGGCTAATAGCAGACATGAAGCCAGTTCGGCGCTAAATGGTCTAGTGCATAGGCTGGTGGGACCACCTATTCGGAGGAGGGTCACAGGGGGTCGCCAAAGGCCACTTCCCAGTGATGCGGACACTGGATGGCACCAACATGGTCCATGTGTCAAGGAAGGGCATTTGCTATAATTGAGGCCCAAAGCTAGCCGTCAGTCCCCCCACACGTTAGTGACACTGGATGGTCCCAGAGTTGGCTGCCAGAAGGGAAACGGTTTTCTGGGGCTTAACACAATTCTGGCCTAGATTTCAAAGCAGCCAGGCAGTCTTGTGTGTTGAAGTCGACTCCAGGTTGAGATTCCCTCCTGGTGGGGACGTAGCGGAGTCCCGCGGCAGATGGACCCTGATGGCTTTTTTGAATGAGGGCTGGCAGCACCATGCTTGCTGCCCTCCACCAGGGATCGGAGGCAGTCTATGAGGAGAAGGTGATCTGGGGCTGTATGTTTAGGCCTTTAACCCAACATCTAGCGATTTGGGAAGTCCACGCTCCGCCTGAGGGGCAAAAAAGCCCGGAATTGTGGCTCAGTGTTCGGGCCAACAAGGAGCGGTGTCTGGAAAACAAGGGGGAGGGCCCAGGTGGCCAACGGGATGTGGGTCAGGGGTGTCAGGGACTAGGAAATACCCGGAAGTGTCCTGTGATCTCTGGGCGGTGAGGGCAGTGTATGTCGGCTGCCCTACCTCTTTCCCTCATCAAGGGGAGGGGCCAGGTGCTAGCCTGAGGTTGGTCACGTGAGGCAGGGCCTTGGGCACACGCCTGATATTTTCAAGTGAGACAGAGGACCTGGGGTGGATGGGAAGCCCGACCTGGTTACGTCATCAGGGGGAGGGGCCAGGTGCCCGCGAGAAGTTGGTCACGTGAACCAAGGGCGCTGGGGCCCGTTCCGCAGCTGGACCTGGTTACCTGGAGGTGTCCTGGCCTGACGTGGAGGTGGCCCGGCCCGACCTGGAGGTGGCCCGGCCCGACCTGGAGGTGTCCTGGCCTGACGTGGAGGTGGCCAGGCCCGACGTGGAGGTGGCCCGGCCCGACCTGGAGGTGTCCTGGCCTGACGTGGAGGTGGCCGGCCCGACGTGGAGGTGGCCCGGCCCGACGTGGAGGTGGCCGGCCCGACGTGGAGGTGGCCCGGCCCGACGTGGAGGTGGCCGGCCCGACGTGGAGGTGGCCAGGCCTGACGTGGAGGTGGCCAGGCCCCACATGGAGGTGTCCCGGCCGGACGTGGAGGTGGCCCGGCCCGACGTGGAGGTGGCCCGGCCCGACCTGGAGGTGTCCTGGCCTGACGTGGAGGTGGCCGGCCCGACGTGGAGGTGGCCCGGCCCGACGTGGAGCTGGCCAGGCCCGACGTGGAGGTGGCCAGGCCTGACGTGGAGGTGGCCAGGCCCGACGTGGAGGTGTCCCGGCCCGACGTGGAGGTGTCCCGGCCCGACGTAGAGGTGGCCCGGCCTCCCCGAAAGCCCGTCCGCAGCGGCGCTGAGCCGGGCCCCCAGCCGCGGAGACAGGGAGCGGGCTGCGCTGGGTCTCGCCCTCCGCAGGGAGCAGCGTTTCCTAAGAAACACCAGTGCCTGTGGGGTAGGCAAGCGCCAAGCAGGCACAGGCTGCCCACACTGCTGGCCTCGCGCCCTCTCAGCTGGCGGTGCAGAAGGGTCCCCCCGCCATTGCTCCCCGCATCCCCCTCCCAGCTTCTGTGCAGCTGGGTCGGGCCCCCGAGTCCCCGCCAGGGCCCGTTGCATGATTCCACGCTCCATGGGCCTCCAAACGTGAAGCTCGGAAACCACTATTGTTTGAAAACTATTAGGTCCCCTTCCCCTCCCCCCAAAGGCCCACGTGGATCTGGTCAGCCTTTCCAGATGGACAGGGGGCGGGGCAGGCAGAGGGCGCCCCGAGGCCTTGGCGAGGTGGGTGACGGCTGGATGAGGCGAAGCCAGGCCCTTCTCAGCACAGAGGGAACATGTTTGGGTTTGTATGGGCATTTCCTTTCTCGCAGTGACAGTCTGAGTTTCGACAGGAAAGCCACTGATGTGTCATTACATGGCACAGCCTAGCCTCCATTCAGCCACTAGACACACGTTTCTGCACTGCGCACCCCACACTGAACCCGCAGGGTGACCAAGAGGCGCAGCATGGCTCTGCCTGCGGGTCCTAAAGATGGAACAGCGGAACCCGGTCACACACGACAGCTGTGCAAGTACTACACGTGCGCGCGTCTGCTAAAATAGGAGGGGTTCCTCTCGTTGTCGGTTTCTCTTTCTTTATTGGTATTTACTGAACTTTGAGCGCCTACTGTGTGCAAGAAAGAGCCACATGAGAAGCAGAAGTCCACAGGATTCCAAGTAGATGTCTAACCTGAGTTGGGTTGACAGTTCTCAGAGTCTCTCTCCACAATTCATTGGTTGGCAACTTCCCAACGTGCACGGGCTCCGGGGAAGAGAAAAGGACACAGATGTGGAAATAGCCGAGGTCTGGGTGCACGGGGCCCCATCGCAGCAAGCTCTCTGCTCACAGGAAGGAGGCCGTCTTTCCCACGATGGATCTCTAGTTCCCTCTGGTGGCAGAGCTGTGCACCGCCATGGATAGTCCCGAGGCCTCGATGAGGTTGGATGGAATGGACAGTCAGGGTCCTCAGAGGTTATTTTATTCCGTTGTTTCTCCGGCTGGAGTCGTGGCCAAGTCTGAAAAACCTCTGAATTTCCTACGGGATTAAAACCTGGAATTTCGGTGATGATCTGAAATATAAGCCTGTTCTGAGTTACGTGGACGGCCGCTTTCTGGTACACAGCACTCTGAAACTCTGTCTTCCCCTGTGTTTTCGTGCTTGTGGCCACCCGGTGCCAATGTTACTAATTCAACTGCCACAGGAGGCCCCGGGGGCTCGGGGTCCCCGTACCCAGAAAGGCTGTGCAGGCTGAGAACCGCAGGCAGCACCCCGCGGCGTAAGCAAGCCCCATGCTAAAGGCCTGCCGGTCAGCACCGCGCTGCGGGGCAGGGGGCAGGGGGCAGGGGCGTTCCGAAACGTGACATTCTCGCTCATGTTAGGTTTTCCCCTGTTGAGTCCTATTGGTGTGTCGTGTTGTTATTTATTTTTAAAATGTGCTTTGGTGATACTGAGGATCTATCAGCCTACATGGTTACCCCTTCTCTCGTAACTGTGCGTATTTATGTGTTACAGTAAACATGAACCCCAACGGGGCAGGTCTGCAAATTCTCCCTTTACAGGGTCCCCTGCTGCCCATGCTGAGCGGATGCAGCGCAGGCCGGGGAGTGACGGCGGCCACAGCATCCCGGGGCGGTCGGGGGCAGGACAGAGGCACGGGGGGAGGAGTCGTCAGGCTCACAGGCCCGTGTTCCCTCCGCGGGGCCACGGAATGATCTGGATGACACACCCATGTCGATATAGACAAGCCCTGCTCTTTGCTTCGCTTTGCCGGCCGAGACCTGATCTGTAATCATTCACAAAGAACCGATAGTTGGGGTGGGTTACTCCTTCCCATGCTGATTCAAGTCAAAATGTATTTCCCACTGCTCGGCGCACTGTCCTGAGCACCGTAAAACATAACGTGATCCTTGCCCGAGAACACTTTGTAAGAAAATCTGGGGGAAACACGTGTGGAAGGTTAAAACAATTAAGTGCAGCAAGGTAACGCTGGGAGTGGCTCCCTGGCACCCTTTGTCCCCCCGCCAGGGGTCTCTTAACGCTGCGTTCCTTCTCTGCATCCCAGCAGTTACCTTTCTGTGAAGTCTCCTGTCCCCTTGGCACCTCGGGTGAGCCTGCCCAGGCCCTGCCCCCCGCGCCTGTCCCCCAGCAGGGCTGGGAGCGCGCTCAGGCCCCCGCGGGAATGTCCCCGACTGGCCTCCAGGGGAGCCCGGCCTCTGCTGACCACGGCACACGAGACACGATTGCGATGCGGCTCCTGGGCAGGGGCCAGGCCTGCAGGCCGAGTGGACGTCTTCCCTCAGCAATTAGCCGTCAGCCGCCGGGCGACCGGCCAGGGGCAGCCAGCTCCCTGTGCGTGGCCCGCGGCCCTGTCACCCACCAGTGGGGCTGCACATGCCGAAAGCATTGCTACTATGAGAGTGTGCACGTGTGTGTGCCTGTGTGTCCATGCGTGTGTGCACACGGGCACATACATGTGCACGGTTGTGGGCGGCCTGTGGTTTGCAGCCACTGTAGGCAGTGAAGCAGCTCGGGGTAGAGTTTGGGTGTTTCGGGCAGTGGGTGATGCTCCATTGGGGACCCTGAGAGTCGAGACTGCGGTGGGGTATCCCTGACTCCATTGGGACTCTCAGAGCTAATGTGACGCCACCCCAACACCCCAGACACAGGTGCTTCCTAGCTCCAGGCTAATCAGCTGTAACCCGGGCGGTGTCCTTAGAAAGTACACACATCCCGGATCTATAACATGAGGAGTGTGTACAGGTGCCGGAGCCTGTGAAAACCAGGACGGTCCCCATTCATTTCCAGCGTAAAGGTCCCTTCTTTCCAAACGGGCGTTTTATTGTTTCTGTCCCCTGGTGAGTAGGCCAGCTGGGTGTGGCCGACAGTGGGACGATGCCACCCCTCGTCCTCTGCCAGGCTGGCCTGGGCTCCCTCACCAGGTCCCTGTCACCTTGGCTGATGTCCCCTGGGCCAAGACACATCACCTGCCACGCCCAGCCTCAGGGCGGGTGGGGGAGTGGACACCCCCTGGGGCTGCAGGGGACAAAGGAGCCACAGAGTCACGTGGCAGAGGGCGTGCATCGAGGGACTGGGACTCTTTGGGACTCTCCCACATTCAAAGGGCAAAGATGAAAGCACTCTCCCCACCCTCTTTTTTTTAAAAAAAATATATTTTATTGACTTTTTACAGAGAGGAAGGGAAAGGGATAGAGAGTTAGAAACATCGATGAGAGAGAAACATCGATCAGCTGCCTCCTGCACACCCCCCACTGGGGATGTGCCCGCAACCAAGGTACATGCCCTTGACCGGAATCGAACCCGGGACCCTTGAGTCAGCAGGCTGACGCTCTATCCACTGAGCCAAACCGGTTTTGGCTCCCCACCCTCTTAGATTCAGAGTCGGGGTGCCCTGACCCAGGGTCAGGCTGAGTAAAGCCAAGAGTGCCGGCAGGTGCCCAGGGGGGTGACTGCAGGCCCCACCAGTGCCCTGAGCGGCAGGGGCAGGTCTGCGACCCTGGCCAGGCGGCACCGAGCCCCGGGTGTCTGGGGTGGGGAGCGGACGCGTGGAGCCTGCCGGGGGGGGGGTGGGGGGTGGGGAGGGGCTGCAAGGAGAGGCGGCAGCTGTACCCCATTTGGCTTTAGTGCAGAGAGAGCTGCCTCGACACTATTCTTAGTCTCGCTCGCATTCTTGCTCAGGTGACTCTTGACAATTTACTAGCAAGTTTATCAAGAACTTGTACAACTCCCCCCTTCTCCCCCCGGCATTTATTGGTGTAAGTGACAGCGTAGAATGAAAAATATGTGGGTGGATTTACGGCGCTGTCTAAGGGTGATTTATTCAATCCCTTTTCAACTTGAGGTGCATGCTGCTCTTCGGTGGGAGTTCCCTTTCTCATCCCAATTATATGATCAAAGGAAAACGGACAGAAAAATTTGTAGCTGAGGCGGTTCAGCTTCAGCTTTTTGGATGAAATCTGGCCCGAGAATGCCGAGATGTGTTTGTGGTGGCCCGCAGCCACCGCCGCAGGCCTGGGGTTCTGCAGGAGGTTGCAAAGAAAAGGGGCCGAGGATTTACGGAGGCACAGGCTGCAGGGTGTCTCCACCGGGTACTGAGTGTGCGGGGTGCTCCTGGCAGGGGGGGGGGGGGATGGGGGGGCACGAGGCGACCGATTTATGCTGCTCTCTGCTCCTGGGTGACACAGACCTCCTGCCCACCCCTTCCTCCTCTCCTCCCCCACGCGTCTCAGTTTCCCTCTCGACTCCCTCCCTCGCCCCTGCTTCTCTTCTCCCAAAAGGAGGAAGTAGCGGTGTCTGCACCCTTGTGAGCCCCGTCCGTCCATCCGTGAACTCTGACTAGAACGGGGAGCAGCCGGGAAGGGAAAGCATGGCCTGCTTTTCCAGAGGGGCCGGCAGGACTCAAAATGCAGGAGGGCGCTCAGAAACGAGAGGTTTTAATATCATCTCGAGTTTGTAAGATCACCTTCTTCCTGTTTGCAACCCCCTCCCGCCCGAGTTCCTGGCACGTATTCTAAGGTTTGGCACCGGGTGAGGGGCGAGGGAGAGAGCGCGGAGGTAGGCAGTGCCCTGTCTCAAGGCCTCTGTTTGCTCGAGGGAGAGAGGAAGAGGGCGGGGAGAGGGAGGAAGGGGGGAATAGAGGCCACATGCCTGGCGGTGGGCTGCAAAAGACAGCTGGTCAGTGATTCTCTCATCATTGATGTTTATCTCCTTCTCCCTTCCTCTCTGAAATCAATAAAAACGTATTTTAAAAAAATGTTTCGGTGGGAACTCTGCTGACCAGTAAGGACACATAGAGAGATAAGGCAGCGTTGATGTCCTGGAGGGAATCGGATCCTGTTTGGGGGTGTAAGACTCGTGGCATGAAGCTCACGAATCCACGGGGCAGGTATTATGTGGACATTAGCCCGTGTTTTCATCGGCAGGCCGTGCTCTGCATCCCCCCCCCCGCCCCCCGCCGCCCGCCGTGGGAGCTGGAGTGGCCAGGTGGTCCCTCTGTTCTAAGTGTGACACACAAGTCCCAGCAGCACCACCGGGACAGAGGCTGGCGTGTCAGGAATGGGAGGTGTCTCGGTGGGGATCGGGTGAACGTGCAGTGGGGGCCCAATGGGCTCTGCACCCTCGAAGCTTCCTAAATGTAGAGGCAACTCCTGGGAAAGGAGAAAGAGACATCAATCAGCTGCCTCCTGCACACCTCCTACTGGGGATGTGCCCGCAACCAAGGTACATGCCCTTGACCGGAATCGAACCTGGGACCTTTCAGTCCGCAGGCCGACGCTCTATCCACTGAGCCACACCGGTTTCGGCGGACCCTTGCTTCTTAAGGAACATCTATTATTAATTTTGTTTCCTATCTGCATCAAGGCAATAGAAAATAAATGAATCCTTTTAAAGACTTTGGCTTTGACCGGAGGAAACCAATGCTTTCTTGGTAGATAATGTTGGCAATAATATCGACAGTGATAATGTTGAAAATGATATTGACGATAATAATGTTGACAAGTTCCTCGGTGTCAGTCAAGGTTTGATCAGAGCAGCAGAAACAGAAGATAGATATATCTCCCTATCTTTCATGTACCTACAGAGTGATTCTGTCTACTTACAAATAACTGAAACGTCATTTCCTATAGTGGGTTGTCTAATAACTCAGTTACTAGTAGTATTGTTAGACTATAACCGGTTTGTATTAAGTCGCCAAAGGCAGTGGATGAAATGGCTCGGTGTCAAATTAATTCTGTTTCTGAGTGGAGTAATTCACAAGGATATGAGCCACAAACTTGGACTCCGAGTATCCCCAAACGGAGTATTCTCACAGGATCACCTTAGCAACGGTAAATAATGATGTAATGGTGAAATGCCAGCGACAAGAAAGGTGAAGCATGCCACCGAAAGTTCCCTTAACATCACGTTTGCCGATGACTTTACGCTTACTTTAAGTATATATTGGAAAAAACCAGCTGTCCAAGTAGAACAATGTGATTTGAATCAAAAGCATGTGGAAAAGAATTCAGGTTCTCCTCTGGGCAAATGCCACCATTGAAAGGAATCATGTAGGTTTATTTCCCTGTGTGAAGAAACAAGCCCAGGTAACGTATGGACAATGGGAACCAAACACAGATGAATGACAGTGAGCACTTGACCACCCAAAACCGTGTGTACCAGGGAGAGTATGGAGGAATGCAGTCACGCCCACCACCCACTTCTCGACACACGTCTTGCAGTGTGAATAAAGGAAATAATGGAGTGAGAAACCAAGATGGCGGCATAGGTAAACACCTAAACTGCTGCCTCGCACAACAATTTCAAAACTACAACTAAAAGACAGAACGGACACCATCCAGAACCACAGGAAAGCAGGCTGAGTGAAAATTCTACAACTAGAAGGAAGGAGAAAAGCTCACAGAGAATTGGAGGTACGGCAAAGGGGCTTTGTGCGCGCAGGGAGGAAGGGCAGCTGAGAGCCTGGCTGACTTCCTCTGGCGGAAGGGGGAAGGAAGCCTCCGACTGCACTGAACCCCAGTCCTGACTGCACTGAACCCCAGTTCCGGGCGAACCCCTGGGGACCCACGCTCTTGTGGGGGGAGTCTGGACTCTCTGGCGGAGACTCGGGAGCCGGGGAAGGCGGAGGACTGAAAGTGCACACGCGCGCGCGCCGGTGCGCACAAAGGCTGCGGGGGTTGCCACAGGCTTTCCCTAGTGGAGGGGAGTCAGAGGAGTCTGACTGCACTGAGCCCCAGTTCTGACTGCAGTGAACCCCAGTTCCAGGCGAGCCCCTGGGGACCCACGCTCTTGTGGGGGGAGTCTGGACTCTTGGGCGGAGACTCGGGAGCCAGGGAAGGCGGAGGACTGAAAGCGCGCCCGCGCCAGTGCGCACAAGGGCTGCGGCGGAGGTTGCCGCGGGCTTTCCCTGGTGGAGGGGAGTCAGAGGCTCCTGACGGCACTGTGCCCCAGTTCTGACTGCAGTGAACCCCGGTTCCAGGCAAGCCCCTGGGGACCCACGCTCTTGTGGGGGGAGTCTGGACTCTCAGGCGGAGACTAGAGCTGGGGAAGGCGGAGGACTGAAAGCGCACGTGCGTGGAGGGGCGGGGCTGACAGGAAGCCAAGACTGAGGCTCCACCCCATCCAAGCTGAGCACAGAGGCTATTGCAATTTGGCAAGTCTAATCCTATAGGGCTGTCTCCAGCACCGGGCTTCTCCCAGCATAGACACAGCTGATCCTTACAGCCAACTGGCCTGGAGGTCAATTCTTCCCAGTGATACCAACAACAATCAAGACTTAATTACAACAAGGCTGTACACACAGTCCACAAAGGGGTGCACCAAGAGTGTCCACCTCAGGTTAACTGGGGAAGCAGACCCACTGGGCCATATTGGAAACCTAGCACAAATACCTACCTTACCAACTCAGGGATTCAGTGAAAATGCGGGGTCAAAGAATCAGATCACAAACGAAAGAAATGGAGGAAAACAAACGACTGGATATAGAATTCAAAACCACGGTTATAAGACTTTTTAAGAATATCCTAGAAAAGGCCGATAAATATAACGAGACCCTCGAAGATATGAAAAAGGACCAACTAGAAATTAAACATACACTGACTGAAATAAAAAATATTATACAGAGACCCAGAAACAGAATAGAGGAACACAAGAATCAAGTCAAAGAATTGAAATACAAAGAAGCAAAAAACACTCAACCGAAAAAGCAAAAAGCAAAAAAAAAAATCCAAAAAGTTGAAGATAATGTAAGAAGACTCTGGGACAACTTCAAGCGTACCAACATCAGAATTATGGGGGTGCCAGAAGAAGAGAGAGAGCAAGATACTGAAAACCTATTTGAAGAAATAATGACCGAAAACTTCCCCCACCTGGTGAAAGAAATAGACTTACAAGTCCAGGAAGCGCACAGAACCCCAAACAAAAGGAATCCAAAGAGGACCACACCAAGACACATCATAATTAAAATGCCAAGAGCAAAAGACAAAGAGAGAATATTAAAAGCAGCAAGAGAAAAACAGTTAATTACCTACAAGGGAGCACCCATACGACTGTAGGCTGACTTCTCAACAGAAACTATGCAGGCCAGACGGGAGTGGCAAGAAATTTTCAATGTGATGAATAGCAAGAACCTACAACCAAGATTACTCTACCCAGCAAAGCTATCATTCAGAATTGAAGGGCAGATAAAGAGCTTCACAGATAAGAAAAAGCTGAAGGAGTTCATCACCACCAAACCAGTATTATATGAAATGCTGAAAGGTATTCTTAAAGAAGAGGAAGAAGAAAACAGTAAAGATAAAAATTATGAACAACAAATACATATCTATCAACAAGCGAACCTAAAAATCAAGTGAATTAAAAACCTGAGGAGCAGAATAATCTGGTGAATATAATAGAATCAGGGGCATAGAAAGCGAGTGGACTGATAATTCTCAGGGGGAAAGGGGTATGGGGGGTTCATGAAGAGAATGGACAAAAATCATACACCTATGGATGAGGACAGTGGGGGGGAGGTAAGGGCAGAAGGTGGGGTGGGAAATGGGTGGAGGGGAGCTATGGGGGGAAAAAGGAGAAATAATTGTAATAATTGTAATAATCTGAATAAAGATTTATTTAAAAAAAAAATAAATAAAGGAAATAATGTACACTCCTCTCCTCATCCACCTGCTCCTGCTGAAAAACAAAGAAGAGTTCAAAGTGGCCAGAGGAGAGAGAATGAGAATGCTGGGACAGGGGTCTCCAGAGACTTTCCGGAAGAGCAGGAGTGCTATTTGAAATATTTGACAGCGAGCACTGTAATGTAAATTATCATGTAAAGCAGAATTAAATTAATTACCACCACCTGTTTTATAAGATCTCAGAAAGGAAGATTACTTAAGTAAATAAAGTTGTGTTGTTTTGTTACTAAGATACGTGGAAAAGATTGCCTTTCGTGTGCCAAGCCGTGCAACTGACAGTCGAGAGCTGGAGAAATTGCCAAGCGCCTGAAATAGACCAAGGCTGGTTGCCAAGGCCTCCCGAATGGCGGGCAGATGCGTGTGGACATCCATGCTTATTTCATTTCTCAGTTAAGAATGGTGTCTGCCCTACATATATTTTTGATAGCTACTATTCATGAATTTATGCAATCCCCTTTGTGTTTTTTGAGTGTCCTAAACATTTTTTTCAAACATGAGGGGATAATGAATTTTATCTAATACTAGAGGCCCGGTGCATGAAATTTGTGCACTCGGCGGGGGGGTGTCCCTCAGCCCAGCCTGTGCCCTCTCGCAGTCCGGGAGCCCTTGGGGGATGTCCGACTGATGACTTAGGCCCACTCCCCACGAGCCTAAGCTGTTACTCGGACATCCTTAGCGCTGCCGCAGAGGCGGGAGAGGCTCGTGCACCGCTGCTGTGTGTGTTTGCCAGCTTCTGGCTGAGCGGCGCGCCGCCTGTGGGAGCGCACTGACCACCAGGGGGCAGCTCCTGCGTTGAGCGTCTGCCCCTGGTGTTCAGTGCGCATCTTAGCGACCGGTCGTTCCGCAGTTCGGTTGATTTGCATATTAGCCTTTTATTATGTAGGATTTCTTGAATCAAATGAGAAGACCATATGGCTTTTCTCCTCTCAACTGTTAGTGTGATAAATTACACTTATTCTGATGTTAAACCTCCCCGAACTCCTGGGAAAGAGAAAATTAGGGCAAGACATATTTTCTTTATTACGCTTGGCTCGATTCGGTTTGTTAGTGTTGTTTAGGGTTTTTGTATCAATGTTTACCACTTAGATTGTATTTTTCCCTCATGCCATTTTATCTAGCTTTTGCATCCAGGCTGTATTAACTTCATGGGGTGCCACCAGAGGAGTAATCCTGCATTTTCCATCTTTTAGAAAATTGGAACCATTTTTTTGAAAGTTATGTAGGACGTGCTCATAAAATTGAGTAGGCCTGCGATTTTCTTTGTGGGAAAATTTTTTAAAATTCACTTTTCAAATGTATGGATTTTAGAGAGAGAGAAAGGGTGAGAGAGAGAGAGAGAGAGAGAACACACATCGATTTGCTGTTCCACTTATTTATGGACTCATTGGCTGCTTTTTGCACGTGCCCTGACCCAGGATTGAATCCAGAACCTTGGTGTATCAGGATGACGCTCTAACCAGCTGAGCTACCGGCCTGGGCTATGGGAAGATTTCTAACTACCGATTACATTTCTTTAATAATTGCAGGACCATTCAGGCATTCTTTTTCTTCTTGTGTCAAATTAAATAGGTCAAAAAGTTCCAGGAATTTATATTTCACATAAGTTCTCAATTCATAATATTTTCTTTTCCTTTTAATACCTGCAGTTTGTGCAGTTGTGTCTGTCTATTCCTGTTATTCTTTATTTGTGCTTTTCCCCCTTTTTTCTTGATAAATCTCACGAAAGATCTTTTTTTTTCAGGATTTGCTCTTGGTTGTAACTTCGCGTTCCTTTTCATTAACGTGTATTCATGTCTTTATTATGTCTGTCCTTTTTCTTTAGTGAGTTTATTCTCTTGTTCTTGTCCTAACTGCTAGTTGGACAGTCAGCTTATTTTCAGTGTTATAATTTTAAACACAAGTGTTTAGGCTATGTGTTTTTCTCATATGTAAGTAGGTAAGAGTATATATTTTTCACCTTTGCAACATCCTACAAGTTATGATATGAAGAGATTTATTAATGTTCAGTTCTGGGCATTCAAAAATTTCTGTTATGATTTTGTTAATCTTTAATATCCAAAAATATATTTTACATTTTGATTTTGGCTTCTGATTTCATTGCACTGTGATAAGAGAACATAATCTGTACGGTACCTTTCAGAGGCCTCCTCTTGCCTTCAGAGCAAAGCCAGTCTCCCCAGGGCTGTTTCTATGCCCTCTATTACCCGCTCCATCCGACCTTTAAACCACATCGCCTGCTAACCCCTTTCACACACCCCCTGTCCAGCCTGAGCTTCTCAAACCTCTCCTGCCCCTTCCTCTGTTGGTCCCTCTGATGAGCATGTGCATCATGTTCTGGCTTATCCTTCCTTCAGAGTCTGGCTCAAATGCTGACCCTTCCAGTTGCCTCCTCAGCTAGACACGCTCTCTCTCCTGGGTGCTAAGTAGCGTGGGCGTGTGCAAACACACACACACACACACACACACACACACACACAAGGCACAGACACACACACAGACAGAGGGCACACACACACAGACAGAGGGCACACACACAGACACACATAGCACAGACACACACACACAGCACAGATACACACACACAGCATAGACACACACACAGGGCACAGACACAGCTCAGACACACAGCACACACATACACAACACAGACACACACACATACAGCCCAGACACACAGCACAGACACACACACAGACACACACAGGGCATAGACACACACATAGACACACACAGCACAGACACACAGCACAGGCACACACACAGCACAGATACACACACAGACACACACACACACAGGGCACAGACACACACACACAGCACACACAGCCCAGACACACAGCACAGACACACACAGACACACACATAGACACACACAGCACAGACACACCCAGACACACAGCACAGACACACACACAGCACACACACACACAGCACAGACACACCCAGACACACAGCACAGACACACACACAGACACACACACAGCACAGACACACAGAAATATACACAGACACACCCCCACACACAGAAATATACACAGACACACACACACAGACACACACAGCACAGACACACACAGCACAGACACAGACACACACACACACACACACAGGGCACAGACACACATAGCACAGACATAGCACAGACACAGACACAGACACACACAGACACACACACACAGCACAGACACACACACACACAGACAGACACACACAGCACAGACACACACAGACACACACAGCACAGACACACACACACAGACACACACACACACACACACAGCACAGACACAGACACACACACACACACACACGCACAGCCTTCCCTCAGGTACTAATTGCTCTGCATTTGGCCTCAGAGCCCCCCTCCCTCTTCCCTCTGCTCTCGCGCTGCTGTCAGGCCAGGCCCCCTGGCATCTCGTAGCCAGTCCCTGTGCCTTCCCTCCAGCACTTCAATGGCTCTTCAGCTGCGGGCGGCCTGTGCCGGAGGGTCCTGTGCATGTGAAGGGAGCACGGGGAGACTCCCTGGGAGACGAGTGGTCAGGACCGCAGGGCGCGGCCCGCCGCCTTTCTGCGTGGCGGCTCGGGCTGACGCGGGAGAGTCAGTGGGTGGCTTCAATGGGCTTCATTCTTTTTAAAATTTTTATTCTTTAATTTTCCCCATTACATGTTACCCCCCCGTATGCCCTCTTCTCAGTGGATTTAATTCTTAAGAGCTAAGAGGCTCTTAGGAGAGAATGCTTCCAGAATGGGGAAGAGGTGGGGGCCGGAGGCTGCTGAACAGAGTCACTGGTCATGCAGGGGCTGAGGCTGGGACAGAGAAACAGGGACCCCTCCCTGGGGACCTACAGAACTGCTCTCGCACCCTTCTTCCTGAGAGCGTCACATACAACCTGACAAAATCTAACGCGGGAGTTCTGCTAGCGAAGCACCTGGGTTTGATGGGCACGAAATCCCGGACCGTTTCCTCCTGGATGCCGGTTGTCACGCAGATGGTAAAGGATGGGAGGGGAGCCCTAGCTGGTGTGGCTCAATGGATAGAGCATGGGCCTTCGGACTGAAAGGTCCCAGGTTCGATTCCAGTCAAGGGCACATGCCTGGGTTGCGGGCTTGATCCCCAGTGGGGGGCGTGCAGAAGGCAGCCGATAGATGATTCTCTCTCATCATTGATGTTTCTATCTCTCTCTCCCACTCCCTTCCTCTCTGAAATCAATAAAAATATACTTGAAAAAAAAAAAAGGATGGGAGGGGAGCGGGCTTACTGTGCTTCTCAGATGTGGCCCCAGAGACTTGGTTTTAATGCTGATGCGGACGATGGTGCTTTTTGTAAAGCTCGGGAAATCTGAGCGTAAATAGAGACCTTAGTCCAGGGGTGGGCAAACTTTTTGACTCGAGGGCCACAATGGGTTCTTAAACTGGACCGGAGGGCCGGAACAAAAGCATGGATGGAGTGTTTGTGTGAACTAATATAAATTCAAAGTAAAGGAGCGGAGGGGAGAGCAAGAGAACTGGAGAGAACAGCCGGATCCGGCCCGCGGGCCGTAGTTTGCCCAAGGCTGCCTTAGTCCCAAATGCCTCCCTGCTGATGTCCTTGCTGCTCATCCTCCTCCAGGGAGCTGGTCTGCCACTGGCCTGTGATGCTGAGAGCCCCGAGTCTGCAAATGGAGCGTCCCTCCGGGCTTGCCCCTGGCTCTGCACTTCTTGCCGTGTGCACAGGGCCTGGCACACACCCCGAGTACCCAGGACCGAAGCCCTATCAGTCACTCCCATCTCAGCTGGCAGGAGGTGATCAGATCGTCCCTGGAAGGAATGTTTGCTGGGCGGGGAGGCAGGATGCCAAAGGGGACCGTGCCCGGTGAGTGTATGAGAGGACACCACCCGGGAGGAAAGGGGCGAGGCGGGGTGGGGGGGCACTGACACACAGGCTTCATCACCTTCCCCAGGGCTGGCGATGCAAGCAGCGTTGCTCAGCCGGAGGTGGGGGTTCCGCGGGGAGAGAAGGGCCCTGCCGGGCACCAGGACTTGGCCAGGCCTTTCGGAGGCTTGCCTGGGGGCAGCCCGCTGGGTGCGGATGGCAACGTGGTCGGTGCGCGCAGTCCGAGACGTGTGTAGCTGGCGGGACCTGCCCCGTGCACAGCAGCGCGGCGTCCACCTCCGGAGGACCCACCCATCGGCCGCAGGGCCCCGCGCTCCGCAGAGGGTGGGCGGCCAGGCCAAGGCAGGCTGGAGGGCAGCCAGGCGTGTTTTCCCAGCGCAATGTCTGGGCCAACTTCGACATCTGCCAACTGCAACCTGAAGACGGTACGTTTCTGAGATCTCGTCCCACCCTGATTTATTCACGCCTCCTCCCACACTGGGCTCTTTAAGTCCACAGCAGTAGCGTGAATGCACCCTGATGTCTGCCTACAGACGTAGGTACACTCACGGTTAAAACCTCCTGGGGGAAGAAAGAAAGTAAGAGAAGAGGTAGGCAACATTAGAACCATTCCCATCAACGTCTTTGTAAAAAGTAACTTAAAAATAGATGTTTTTATTGATTTCAGAGGGGGAGGGGGAGAGAGAGAGAAACGTCAATGATGAGAGAGAATCATTGATCGGCTGCCTCTTGCACGCCCCCTCCTGGGATTGAGCCCGCAACCTGGGCCTGTGCCCTGACCGGGAATTGAACCGTGACCTCTTGGTTCCTAGGTCAACACTCAACCCTGAGCCCCACGGGCCAGGCCAGGGCCTAACTACCTTGGCGATCTGGAGTGTAATTTGGTTTGTTTGTTTGTTTTTCTCTTACTTTGATCGCGAGCTCTTTGAGGCAAGAGCTGCCTGAGTCTCAGCCACCCGTGTACCCCCAGGTCCTAACACATTACATGGCACCTGTCCCGTGTACCCCCAGGTCCTAACACATTACATGGCACAGAAAACAGGTGTTCTGTCAGGTCGCATCAAGGAGAGAGTAATGAGAGAGTCCTCTCGCTGAGGCTCAAGCCCCTTGCCCACGGACAAGCGGTGGGCGATAGAACTGGAACATCTAGCTGCTTCCGCTGCAGTGTGTGTCTCAGCCCTGGGCCCCGGACAGAAAGCCAGCACGCAGGCCTGTGGGCTTCCACGTCACAGCCACAGAAGCAGTCTCAGCCCGAGTCCTCAACGATTCATATGCTGGCTGGGCGTCTGACACCTTCACCCTCTGGGTTTCGCTGGTTCCCGGTGTATTTGCACAAGAGGACTTGCCTTGGCACTGCCCCGCAGCGGAACAAGTTCGGACTTCTGTGCAGAGGAAGCTCGTTGCCGCAATGATGGATTTATGGCTTTTTTTTTTTCTTTTTTCCTGAGGAGCATCATTTCTTTCCCACACCTTGCAAACCCTGAGAAGATGAGTGATGTGATACTGAGGTCTTGTGCAATTGTTTGCCAAGGATCGCTCACCACGTGGATGGTGAGGAGGTGCCTGGGAGAAGTCTATACTGGACTCTGGGCCTGTGACACGTACTCGGGGTCTCGGCTCGACCCCGCTGCTGTCATTGGACATCTGACGGGGCATGCTCAGAGGTGCCATGGTGCCGTGAAATTGGGCGTGCACTTGGCGTCAGATGGTTCCCCTGGGACTCTCACCCTCAGCAGAGCCTACCGTGGGGTGGAAGAGCCACACCACCTCTAGGAGCCTTGGTTTTCTCTCTTTAAAAGCAGACGAGTGCCTCTGAGGGCGTGTGGGAAGCAGAGAAAGTGGACACGGTGCAAGAAAAGTTTAGCAAACATTATTTTATTTTATGGCTGGTGAGAAGCAATCTCCATATTCCGTCTCCCATGTCAAGGTGAAGTCTACGTGCCTACCTGTATTTTCTTTCCCCTTTCCCCTCTGCTCATGGAATCCGAGCAACCGTTTTCCTCCAGACCTGAATTAAGGACCACCCCCAGTCACTCAGGCACGGTGGGCACCCCCTCTCGTCCACTCGACCCGGACTTTTAAAAGTTGAGTGCACATCGCCACTGTGTGGGAGTCTTGTCTAATGTCCTGTTGCTGTCCCAACATACAACGTGTTCAAATGCAGAGCTTCAACCCGACTTACAGAGCACAGAACCAAAGGAGTTGGTGTCGGATGATGGCACGAGACACACGCTTTCAAACTCTGCTGGAGTTTCTCCTGGTCATCTGTGCTTCGTTTCCATGTATCCACACGGAACACCAGACTGGCATTCAAATCTGCCCCACTGTCCGGAAATGGCACGCCCACAGTATGGCGAGTGCTGGACTCTGTGTGGTGATAAAAACATAACCAGAACCAGGGACGCTTGTGATCACAGACGGACACGTGAAGCTGGGGATAAACGACAGGAATAACCGGGAGGCAGGCTAGTGAAGGGTCACCACGAAAATGCGGACGACTTCCCCTCTGGTTTCGATAAACAAAAGAGAAGCAACAACCTGGAGCTTCAGAAACCTTGTGAAGATGGTGGCGTCTGCCAGGACAATAATGATGCTGGAGTGGACTAAGAATGGACCGAAAGGAAGAGACCTTCGGAGAGCTTACCAGTATGTTTTTGAGATGGCCAGGCCCAGGACAGATGACTGACGTTCAGGTAAGGTTTTTTGGAGTCTTTTAAGCCTAAAAGTGGTGACACCTTGTCAGTTTTTTATCAGACGAATGGAGGGAGGGAGGTTTCTGGAAAAGAAGGCTGCAGGGCTCTGTGCTGTGCTGCTGCTGCGTTTCGGAGGAGAGGCTGCGCCTGTCTCACGGCTGCAGTTCACTGAGCCATCGTCCGCTCTCTGCAGAATGACAAACCTGCTCCCGCTTTGGGTGGTCACGCCGCCGGAGGGCTGACTCGCCTTCAGGTTGTCAGTTTCAGCCGGAGCGGGTCTGCGAGGAAACCCGGGCGGGCGGACAGCAGCGCGCGGCGCCAGAACGCGGCCCGCGGGGCGCAGGTGTCCTCGTGGCCTCCAGGGGCGCTGCAATCCACGCGGAGGGCCCGAGGCTCCCAGGCGGGAGCTGGCCGCAGGCAGGTGGGATCCCGAAGCGGGAGACCCCAGGCGGGTTCACAGAGCAGGAGCTGGAGGAAGCACGGCCAGGCGTCGCGCACCGGGCTCCTCGCGCAGAGAGAGGCCCGCCTTTCAGACCAGTTGGTGCGGCAGCAGGAGCCGCAGTATCTAAGGATAATAAACCCCTCTCCTGGTGCAGGGGTGAGGGGAAGGCCCGGGGGGGGGGGGGGGTTGGTGGAGGGGGGAGCCGAAGGAAGACCACAACGTGCGGATGGAGGTGAAGGGGACTGTCCCCTGTCCCCAACGTTGAAACCAGAGGTATTTATTTAAGGGGACAAGGGGCATTTGTGGGTGTGGCAGCCACTGGACGCAACGGACCATTTCCGAGCCAGAAAACGAGAGATTAGACAATGGACGGAACTTCCTCGGCCACATCGTCCCGCACAGCAATCGCCGAATTTCAGAAACGCCAAGCGGGATTGCGGGGGTTATCGGGCACCTTGAGCCGGGGCTGCCGCCACTGCCACCCCAGCCGCCCCGCCGCCCCAGCCGCCCCGCCGCCCCGCTGCCGGCAGGGGGCGCCCGCGCGCGACTAAAAGGCGCGGTCGGTGGCGGGCGGCCTCAGTGCGGAGCTGGGCGGCCGGGACGCGGGCGGGGAGAGATCGGCGCGGGCAGGGGCGCGGCGGGCACAGCGCAGAGCGCACAAACCTGCACGAACAGCGGGACCCGACGGTGGCGCCTCCGCAGCTTTGACTCCGGCCCAGCGCCCACCGACCAGCCGCCGCCCCCCGCCCAGCCCGCCGCGCACCCCGGGCTCCCGATGGCGCTCGAGGCCGGGGCGCCCCCGTGCGCGCGGCGCCTGCTGCCCTGGGCGGCGCTGCTGCTCCTGGCGGCGCTGGTGCCCGTGGTCTCCGTGGCGGGAGCTCCAGGTACGCGCAGCCGGGGCTGGGCTGCCCCGCTCTCTGCGCCTCCTCCCCGCTTCTCTGTCCACCTCCATACACCGCCCACCCGCCTGTCGCTCTGGGGACAGCCGCCCCGCTCCGTGTTGGCTGCGTGTCGTGTCACTAACCTGTGCGTCCTCATCGCTCGCGGGCCAGGGCGCGGTGGGGCGGATGGGGACGCGGGCTCTGGGCACCCGGAGTCCCGCGCGCAGGAGGAGGGAGCGGGGACGCCGTCGGCGCCAGGGGCCCTCAGTTTCATCCTTGACACCGAAGTTTCCGCGCCCGGGAGTCGGGAGACTGGAGCTAGCTTCCCGGGAGATTCAGCAAACGTGGAGCGGGGCGAGAACGCCACTTTTTGGAGTTGTCGTGGGGCGGGCGATGCTTTCCTTTGCCCGGGCATCCTTCTTCCCTCCGTCCACCTGCCCCGAGGCTGGGGTGCCTGCTGGTGGCGGAGAGGCAGGACTGACCGCCCCAGACGCGCGCGGAGGAAGGCGCGAGCTGCCGCGGGCGGTGGAGGGAAGCCGCGCTCTGGCGGAGGCCGCGCATCCCGGCGGGCAGCAAGGAGCTGCGAGGGGACCGTGGTCGTGAGCGCCGTGAGAGGCAGGGGGCGAGTCGGTTCCGGAGAAGCTCACCCTTTCCCGAAGGCTGAGGCTGGGGACGGGCTGGTGGCTGTTTTCTTTGGGGACTGAAATGTGAGCAGCGCTTTTCAGCAAATGCCAACGGGGTGCCGTCCGCCTTCTTGCCCGGGCGCCCCGGGAGAGACACGTTTGGTGGGTGTTCTGGTTTTGATCCCGCGCCTCTGGAGGCCCTTGTTCCCACTTCCCGTGCGGGCATTTGCACGCTTGAAGCCGTGCGGCTTTCATTCGTGTCATCGGTTTGCGGGAATCCAAGGAGTCGACTTTTTGGTCAAGTCGGCTCCCGCCCAGCCGGGTTATGAAAATCCAGATTCCAACGCGGGCTCCTTTTTAAAGGATGCTACGCATTGTCTCTGTTGCCCTCTGGCTACAAGGGAAAGGGAGACTGTTGGGGACCACGTGGCCTTTGGATTCTTTCCGGAGGGCGCATCCTGCAAGAGCTCGCTGCCGGTTTGCGCCAAGGGCTGGGGTGCCAGGTGCCACTTTTGTCCTAAGAGACAGTCCCAGCTGTCGTCGCTCTCCTCTCTGGTAGCCATCTCTGGGAAAGCAGTCGCTGAGCATGTGGCTCAGTATTTAACAAGAATAAAATGAAGCCTTTCGACTTCTCCACCGACAACCCTCGCTTTTTTCTCTCTCCTAAAGGAACCTTTTCTGAATGTTGAAAGAGTTTTTGTTTCAGGAGGCGGACTGCAATGGGACCGATGCCAGACTGGCTTCGTGATGGTTCCAGCTTTGTCCCTGTTAGATCCCACTGCCACCTGCCCAGGGCGCCGCCCGGGTGTGTCTGAGTGGGGCGGGGGGCGGGGGGCGGGTGGCTGTCCCGGCATCCCCCTCCCTGGCCTGGGGCTCTGCATGGCTGAGCTGTGAAATGCTGGGGCTGGAACCCTTGCTGGCACTTCTCTCTCGTGTGTTGACGTGGGATTTGCAGTAAAATGATGACCAGACGAGAAATGGACAAAGGGGGACGGGCGCATTCTGAAGTAGACGTTTCCTGCATTCACATGAAAGGATGGAAGGAAGGAAGGAGCAGACGTGCCCTGTGGCGAGCTCTCCGGGCTGGGAAAGAGATCAGGGGGCACATAATTCGTTTCATCTGTTCCTCTGGAAGGCGTCCTGTCTGATTCTGAGTCTGACAGCAAGGCCTGGCCACGGTGCTCCCCCTCTGGCTGAAGTAGTGCATGCGCCCAGCAAGCTGCTGGAGTCAGGCGCTCCCCTGCCCCCCAATCCTTTAGGGCCAGAGCCCCTCCAGTGAACCCAGGCAGAGCCGCGTAAACAGTGGCAGACACCACAGCTCCGAGGGACTTTCCTTAGAATAGAGGTGGTTTGCAGGGCGCACTGAGGATCTAAAGAAGCCCTTCAACTTGGTGGTCAATTAAAACATAAAACAAGCGCCCTAACCGGTTTGGCTCAGTGGATAGAGCGTCGGCCTGCGGACTGAAGGGTCCCAGGTTCGATTCCAGTCAAGGGCATGTACCTTGGTTGCGGGCACATCCCCAGTAGGAGGTGTGCAAGAGGCAGCTGATCGATGTTTCTCTCCCATCCATGTTTCTAACTAACTATCCCTCTTCCTTCCTCTCTGTAACAAATCAATAAAATATATATATATAAAAAAAAACATAAAACAAGCAAGGGACCCCTCCCCTACTCCCCCACACACGCACACGCGCACACACACATGCCACGCTGGTGCTTGCCAGGAGACCCTTTTCTGAAAACATATGGAGATACACACACTCACATACATTTATAGTGGTTTTCTTAGGGTAGCTATGGGTGATTTTAATTTTTTCTTTAAAGCTTAAAGACCTTTTCAGGGAACCCGCAAGATCAAAACTATTTTCAAAGTGACGCTAAGTCACACTTGCCTTTCCCGCTGCGTTGCGTTTGCAGGGAAGGCGCAGGGGCTTGGTGGGTAAAAGCGCGGGCGCTTTAGCGCGAATCTAGGCGTTGGCACCACGATGAACTAGCAGTCGTTGCATTTTCAGCCTCTGAAGTTAAGGAAAGATACGCCAGTTTCAGCGAAGAATGTGCTTGGTGCAACAGTGAAAATTGTGAATTTGGCCCAATCTCTGCCCTTGCTATTCTGTGCGGAGAAGGAGGAAAGGCACACAAAATGCTTCTGCTCAAACCACGTTCGGTGGGAACCCCCGGGCAAGCACTGGCGCGATGGTGTGAGCCGTGACCGGAACTAGCTGCTTTTCCCCAAGAGCACCACCCTCGCCAGAAAGAAGGACTGCAGACAGGCCAGTTTTTCTGACTTGAGTATCCGGCGGACAGCTTCTCAGAAATGAATGAAGGGGGGCCTGCCACTGCGAGGGAAATAACCGCTGGGATGTCTTGCCAGGGGCAGCATTTGAGCTTTCAGGTGGAAATGAGAGTTTTGCCATCTCCAACATCATACATTTAGAAGCTTTTTATACTTAAAACCTTTTCTAGCGAGGTCAGTGTCGGCATAAATGGGTGTGATGTTGAAACTGATGTTGTAGTTGATCTGCATAACCAAGCGAACCTGTAGATGCAAGTGACCGACGCGAGGTGTTACCAAGCCTGCCTGTCTGAGCAGTCCATCCAGAACTCAAGAGAGCCCAAAGGACGTCTCGTGTGACAAAATGTGAGCATTTTCTTCATATGGCTTCAGAGCCACATTGCAACTAAGCTTGAAGAAACTCCTAGTTGATGAGTTTTGGGGTAGTCTCAAAGATTTTTCCAGAATGACCCATAATAATGGCTGTTAACAATGCTTTTCCAACTACTATCTCTGTGAGGCCAGATTTTTTTTCAGCTGCTTCCACCAAAACGGCATGCTGCAGTAGACTGGAGTGATAGCGGACAGAACGTCCTGCCGTCTTCTATTAAAGAGATTTGCCAAAATGCAAAATCTCTTCGCAGTATTTCTTTTTGTTTTAGAAAAGTTATTTTTTTTTCATAAAATAGTTGTTCTTTTCTGCAAAAAGCTTTATTGTTCCATTTGGTCCAGTGCATGGGAGAGGGCTCCAGGGTGGTTAAAAGAATGGCCAGTGGTTTCGGGGAGAGGCTCAGGCAAAAGCCAGACTCCAGGGGAAGGCAGAGGGGCCCCGCAAAGGCCTCTGGGCTCCACAGGCTGCTGGTCGTGCTTGAGGGGGAGCCTTTCGAAGAGATCCTCGCCCAGCCCAGCCTGGGGGCCCGCAGCCTGCGGAGGTGAGTCAGGTGTCACCCATCTCCTTGATGAGTTTGACCTCCTCACCCCGGAAGTGGTTCTCCAGGAAGTCCCAGAGATGAGGGTCTGCAGCTCCCAAGGGCCTGGGTCAGGTTCCTCTCCAAGGCCAGGGCCGTCTCCATGGCGCCCTTAGTTTTGCCCACTCATCGTGGGAGGCGTCAGCAGGTCCTGGAAGAGAACACGGCCACCCGCTGGTTTTGCATCTCATGAGACCTGGGCGCCCTTGCTGGGAAGAAGGGGCCCTGCCCTCGAGAGCCACAGCATCCTGGTGGGGGGAAATAGAAGCCCAGAGAGAGGTGGGGGTGGGAGGCCCGCGGATGCAGGCCGGCCAGGCAGTTGACGGCAGCCTCCACCTCGGTGGAAGGATTCTGACAAATTTGGGAGCTCACGGTTGTTCAGCAATGAGAAGCAAGGTAAACAAACAAACAACAAAACAAAACACGGTGTTGGCTGCTCTCAGAGGCGGAGGATGGCTGAGGCGGTTCCGAAGGTGGGGACTGGGCCAGACGGTGGAGGGTGGCCGGAGGCTGGGAGAAGGGGCGTCCCTGGGCCTGTTCCGTCCAAACACTGTTGAAGCAGGAGGCAGATCCGGGACGGCCGAGGGCACTCCTATACAGTATTTTTATGTCAACATGTAATGGTTTACTATTGCTATTTTAAAATTAAATCAACACAGAGTTTAACCTCTTCCTAGTTTTAATTTCTGGTCGGTAGTTATCGGTAGATAAAACCCACATGAACAGCGTCTGTAAGAGCCGATTTGTTTAAGAGTAGGAGGGCTCTGGAGAACAGAAAGTGTGACACCCACTGGTTTGCAGGAGGGAAGGAGGCTCAGCATCCAGATGCCCGGGCTGGAGCCTTGGGCTGTCATTCACGTGCTGCGTGGCCTCGGCCGGTGAGTCAGTCTCCACTGGCCCAAGCGCATGTCTGTAGAAGCCTCAGGGGCTTTCCTGTGGCCAGCCTGCCTCCAGCTCTGCAGCGGGTCCCTCCTGCATCTGATCTCTTCTCTTCGAGAGGAGGGGTGAGCACACCCTTCCCTGGTACCTGTGCACTGGAGCCCACGCACATGAAAGACCTGTTTTACGCATCAGCTGAGCACACGGTTCGTCACTGTGGAATTAGAGGTTGTAACAGGCTTGGAGAGACACAATTCATGTCCCTGGAAAGACACCACCAGATGGTTCCAGAGCATTATCAATATGTCCTACCACGGCCATTCATACCTTTATTTAAGTCATAAAGGCCCCTCCCCTGAACGTAGGCAGGGGAGTGGCAGGTTGCATTACTTTCTATTGCTGTTGCAACCAATGACCACACACTTAGTGGCTTAAAACCAAACAAATGCATTATCTTAGAAGCTCGAAGGGTCTCGTGGGCTAACAGCAAGGGCTGTGCTCCTTCCGCAGGCTCTAGGGCAGAAGCCAGGCCCCCCTCTCCCAGCTTCTAGAGGCGCCCTGTGCCTCCACTCTGAGCCCCGTTGGCAATCACTCCCCTTATATCCATAGGTTCCCCACTTTCCTGTCTGCTCTCTCGCTTACAAGGACCCTGGTGATTCCATTGGACCCAGGGACAATCTCCCCATCTCCAGACCTTTCATTTAATCACACCCGCTAAGTCCCTGTTGCCCCGGGAGGCCACGTGTTCACAGGCTACAGAGATGAGGCCATGCCGTCTTTGGGGGCCATTATTCTGCCGTGGCAGGGTTTCAAGGGGAAACCCATCACGCTGTGCTGGTTGGGGAGCAGACTTCTTTTCACCGTTCCTTGTGGAAATTGGAGATTCCTTGAGCTACAATTAAACCTCTCGTCAGGAGCTTTTATTTTAGTTAGGAAATATAGAGGGGGTATTTAAAGGTATACAAATATAGGTGATAAAATAATATACGTGAACAAGTACTTACTTGTTAATAGAATGCTTATGTTAGGATGCACCAGAAACTGAGCGTGGGTGCCTCAGGGGAGCACTGGGTAGCTGGGGCTGGGAGGCACGTTGCTCCCTTCTTTCTCTTACTAATTTAGTAGACAGTTGCTAGAGCATTTGGAACCAGGGAGGTATTGGTTATGCATATGAGCAAACATCCTCTTTTCCTTTTAGACGTTATCCTTGTTTTAGTTACAAGGAATATGAATTAATTCAAATTTGGGGAGTTGTGTTATTACTAAGAACCATTCCCCAGTATGGGACAGAGGGTTAAAACTTAGAAGTTTTGAATGTGGCATTTTTGTGCCACTGAGTGGTAGGTGACATCATGTGGAAGACAGATTTTCTACCACATTTTCTCCTAGTTCCTTTCTTCTCCGCTCCGGCCCCGCAGCGCTTGCGCCCCTCGGCCCTCAGAGGGCGCTCCTGGCCTTCCGGCGGCCTTCCCACTGCCCGCTGACCCCAGGAGCTGTGGCTTTCTAGATTTAAGAGAATTAGGTCAAACATTCAGTTATCTGCTTTGGTTTTCCGCTAGTGTCTTTTTTTCGAGGTTGCTACTTGTTACTCATTTCCCGCTGACCATCGGTGAGAAAGAATTCGAAGCCTAAACCTAACGCTGGCCAGCAGGTCCCTGCCAAAGCTGCAGCTGCTGGTGGACTGAGAAGGGGCCAGGGCCACCCGAGGGGAGTAACCGCCTCTGGGCAGGAATGACAGATTTGAGCGAGTTTTGATTCATCGGTCTCATGATGTATCCCCCCTCCACCCTCCGTGGATTCTTTCTGTATCTGGGAGAGTGATGCAAATCCCAAGGCAGGTTTATAACTAGCAACCGCGCCCCCCCCCCCCCCCCCCGCCCCCCAAGAGCTGCCTGGATGACTCACATTGCCTACTGGGCCTCCTGTCCGGAGCTGGGTCTTGACAGTGGCCGGGCATTAGTTAGAGCGGGAAGGCAAGGAAGGGCATTTCAGGGGGAGGAACCACCATGTTGCATGTGGGAAGGCACAGAAGCCAGAAGCTGTGTGACATGTTTGAGGAAACAGGAGTGTTAGGGGTGGCTCCTGCAAGGTGGCCCCCGGGGTTACAGTGGCACACAGGGGTGGGGGTCAGCAACCACCAGCTCAGGAAGGTCCTGGAGTCTGGCCATAATCCAAAGCAAGCATGGCCACTGGGGGAGTGTCCGCAGTGCCCCTCCCCTCCCCACCCCCCCGCGCCCCCGTGGGAGCCACATGGCAGCTGAGCGGAGGAGGGCGCTGGAGGGAGGCCAGAGGGGGCGATGGTGCCTCCGTGCGTGGCGCTGCGGGCTCTGGTATCTCTTCTTATTCACCTGGACTTTGGGGGTTTCTTCATTACAATATAGACCACGCTGACGGTCTTTACCTTCAGCCCTACCGGAAATGGCTCATGTGTTCTAGAAAAGCCCCATTCGGAGCGGGTTCCAGGGTGCTGGGAGTGCCATGCGCTCGAGGTGGGCACATGGACAGACTTTACAGTTAAAGAGAGCTAAGCAGTTAGTGCAAGGGGGTCTGTGGACAGAATTCCACATGGTTTATAAGGGGAAGACCTGTGTAATGGTAGGAGGTGCTAAAACTCCACGTGCTAAGTCACTGGCTCTAAGAGGAAGGCGGCGGACAGAACTGATGCAGATTTTCACAGCGAGAGAGGGACGCTCCGCTCTGACGGTCCGCTAAGCATCGACTCCTTTCTGGGTTCAGAAGCCATTTCGTGGCGGACAGGTGGCTGGTTAGAGCCCGCAGACCCAGACGGGGACGAGGCTGTGCTGTTCTCGGAAGAAGGGTGGCCAGTGGGTCCCCTAGCGCCAGCACTGATGCTGGAACCAGTTAGCATCGTAGTGAACAGTGTGACCAGAGTGTGTATCTGTGGCTCCTAATTTGAGATGACGCCAAGCTGGTCTGGAGAGGAAATTCCATGGACAGTCAGTCGCCTGTGGCCGGGATCCCCGGGGCTGGGCAGGGTGGGGGAGCCCAGAGGTCCGAATGGTCGGGTGTGGCCTCCCAGGGGCGTGAGAGAAGGGATCTCCTCCGGCCAGGCAAGGGCAGTGGGGCCGCGGGGCCCTGTGAGCCCCAGGCTTACTGCGTTTACGGGGGCTCAGTTCCAAGGAAGCTTGACGTGGCCATTTATCAGGCGTCCACCGTGGTGCCCTCCTTTCTGCCGGGCACAAGGCCACTGCTTTTAACGTCCCCGTGGCTACAGAAGGCTATTTTAACAATGGCTTTAAAGGGTTATGCGATAGTTGAAGATTCACGTGCAATTGTAAGAAATCACGCAGCGATCCCACGTGCCTCCCACCGGTTCTCCCCGTGTCTTCTTTAAGAGGACTGGTCCTGGTGGATGAAGGACAATGCTCACCAAGCATGACGTCATCTTAACTTGATGACACCTTAAAAAACCCCATTCCCAGGTCCTGGGAGCACATCCTTTGGTGGCGGGGGGCGGTGGGGGGAGAGACACAATTCACCCATCACAGGTGGATTGCCAGCCAGCATGCTCCCCGTGCGTGGATGAAGGGATTCACACGGCTCCCGGCGCTGGGGCGAGTCCCTGGGTGGGGACCACGTGGGCTGCACTGTCAGCCCCAAGTTCCAGAGTCCCACGCACATCCAGCGGGCCCGTCGCAGCTCAGGCCTGCCGAGAGCCTTCATCCATAAAGGGAGCGATTGTCATCAACTCGGAGCTGCTGTGGGCGACCCGCTGCCCCGCTGGGAGGCACAGGCCACACACACTTAATAAAGACCCTGGGACCAACGTGGCCGGAAATAACGGCATCACGGTGGCAAGTGTAGCAAGTGTCCAGCCCTGGAGGCTTCACACAGGGACACAGAATTCCAAGACCAGCCAGGGAACCCATATTTGTCTGCGGGCTCTGCCTGGAGGGCGCACTTGGATGTTGACTGACCTATGCCTTTTTGTCCTTTTCAGTACAATTTCTGCCTTTCTTTCATAGATTTTCTCCTCCAGCCGAGACCTATAGCGGGTGCGATGAGCAGCCTCGTTCTCCCAGAGGCCTGGCTCTCTGACTTCCTTACGCGGGGGAGCCGCCTCGCTGCCTCCGCACTGGCAGATGCCCTGGCCCTGCTGTTTTAAATGCCACTTTCTGCCCCGCCCCCCATCTCCTCCTATTATTTTCTGATGGATGGGGGGCTGAAGTATCTGCCTGTGGCTTCTGGCCACGTCTGCTTCGTTTACTGTTTCATACCTACCTCGCCACAACACTGGTTTGGCCTGTTCTAAGGCTGTTTCTCAGGGAGCTTGCTGGGGAAGATGAGTGGTGATTTTAACGACAGTAATGCCCAAGTGTTTAACATAGTTAGACAATGACTTTCACATTTTGGGAAAAGGAATGAATTTTTAGGGAGTTTTTTTTGGCGGGCATGTCAAGCAGTTTATAAGTAGGCTGAGTTGAAGCCGGACCAGCAGGCAATGGGAGTTCTTGAAGAAACCATTGCTCAGCTGCGAGTTGAACTTGAAGAATGTGCAAAAGGTCCCACCAAACCTGGAAAGGACCGGCTTCTGTGTGCAGGTCCCTGAGGCTCACCAAGCGCGTCATTCCCTGCCCACCCAGAGGCATCTTCTCTTCAGGGGCCCTTGTTTCCTCATCGTCGTTGTAAATAAATGTATCTATGGAGTTCCTCCAATTTCATTTCCCTAAACCCGTGGTCGGCAAATTGCAGCTCGCGAGCCACATGCAGCTCTTTGGCCCCTTGAGTGTGGCTCTTCCACAAAATACCACGGCCTGGGCGAGTCTATTTTGAAGAAGTGGCGTTAGAAGAAGTTTAAGTTTAAAAAATGTGGCTCTCAAAAGAAATTTCAATCGTTGTCCTGTTGATATTTGGCTCTGTTGACGAATGAGTTTGCCGACCACTGGCCTAAACCATTCGGGAAGCTCATGCCTTACATGGGAAACATCCTTGTTTTCTCTCCGGAACAGTAGCTTTCGCTTCCATTGGTTCCTGAATAAAATGGCCAAGAGCTTAAAAACCTTAAATCCTAACGATCAGGTTCCGCCAGCGCTGCTGGTGAAACTCACTCTAATTTCTGGCCGCATCCTTCTCTGGACAGATGTACTTACTCAAGTCCATGGCATAGCAACTAAGAAAGCACTGACATTGTCAAAACCAAATCCCTTAGAAACAGCATGCAGAAAGAAATTCAAGTTTAAAACAAAGCAGCTTGCACTTAGAAATCGAGAAGAACGGTGACTCGATTTTACGGATTCAAAGATGATGACATCAGGTGGCAATGGGCGGAGCTGCTGAGAACACCATGTCTTAATAACGGTGGCCACACAGGTCAGGGGATGGCTTAGCTCACTCACCAATAAGCCGGGGAGCAGAGGCTGTCAGGGACTCTGGACCTCCCCATTTTCCCACGCCTGCATCCCAGGCCAGGTCATCCTTCTCAGACTCGTCACTTCATGTTCCAAGATGGCTGCTGCACCGCCAGGTATCATGCTGACATCCCAGAGGGGGGAAGGAGGAAGAGACAAAAGGCCAAGAGCACGTGACAGCAGATCCTGACCCCTTTATCATGCTTTCCTGGTAGTGGCGGCAGCAGTCACTTCCTCATAGGTGTCATTGGCTGCAATGGATCACATGACCACCCCTAGCTGCAAGGGATGCGGAGGGTGCTTCTTGTAGAAGAAGGCAAGGGAAGAAGAAGAAGAAGCTGGGGATGGCTCAGGGTACCCACCCACAGTGTCTACCAGGGCAGTGTCTGAATTCAAAGCAAGCTGCTAAACTGTCATAAATCAGCTGGTAAACTTGACTAAAGAGACGAATAAAAAACTTTAACTGTCTCAGGAAACATCTTGAGGAGGAAGGCAGATTCGTTTTCAGAGTAACCTTTGGGCCTGAGAATTTGATTTTAGTTTTTCCACTGTTATTCTGAAACAGCATTTCTTGCTGCTTCATTTTATTTTCCATTTTTGTGTTTTTCTGCTTTGTGGATCTTTCCCATGTTAGGGGGTGGGTGGAGACAGAAAAGATAATGAAGGGGAATAATGTGAGGTAAACTATATTAACAAATATTTGGACTTTCTCGCTTCACCTGTTTTCCCCAAATACAAATAACCTAGAATCTAGGACATTCTAAGCAAACGTTGTCCATAAGGAGTCATTACCCTTCAGGCAACAGTATGGCATTTGAACCACAGCCTTTGTTTACCAGCATCACAGGATGGTGGCTGCAGCCAGGGTGCCTGGGGTGGGAGGCTGGGGCCAATTCCTGAGGGGAAGGGGAAGGAGAGAAAGTGCTGTCGGCTCCATCAGGGCTCTGTCCTTGGAGGTTCCCACGTGCCTCCAGGGGAGCCCGGTGGCCTTGGCAGGGCCAGCTTGTGAGCAGCACCAGGGAGAGCAGTTTACGGAAGCCAAGTGCGAGGCCCACCTCTTCCTGTGACACGTGGCCACCTGAGACTCTTCAAGGTAGAGAACTCACAGAGACCGTCGAGGGTGGCGGCGGCGCTGGCCGTCTGGCAAGAACAGAAAGGGATCCAGACAAGCTGTACTTAACGACTGGGAGATTTTGATGGCTCTACCATTTGGCTTCTGAGCTGATGGGGAAAAATGTGATCACCATTGTATTCAGCAGCCATCTAGCGCCCTTCTAAGCACATTGGCATGTATGCATGCCAAGTTGGCCTTTTAGTGAGAATAAATGATGCTTTGTTGTTATCAAAATACTGGAAAAGGCCTGAGGGGTGAGAGGCCATGGCAGAGGTGGGCAGGACACAGCTGGCAGCTCTGTTCAGTAGGAAGCGCTGAGGGCAGTGAGGGACTGGGACCCAGCCACACACAGCGGCCTGGGACATTTGGAATCTTCTAGGTTCTCACTGCACTGGCTTACCCCCTCACCAGGTAAACAGGACAGCACACTGGGCATGGGGTAGACTCCAGTCAGTCCCTGTGACACGGGGCGATGGGTTGGGTTTTGAGGACTGTGGACTAGGGATGAAGTCTGGAGAGCCCTGCGCCCCGGCTCCCCAAGGGACCAGGCCAGCTGCTGGCCTTGGTGTTTATCTCTGATGGGAGGACCGTGCAGTGGGGCCTCCCGTGGTGGGGTCACAGGTCCTGTTTGCAAAGCTCTTTCAGCTCGCTGGAGTGGTTTTTAAGTTTAAGGACTCCAAAGACCTAGATTTGGGTTTCATTCTTTATTCTGTTACCCCTAGAGAGCCACGCCAACTGTGGAAAACTTTCACTGAGCCCCAGGCATGCTGAGAAAGGCCAGCGGAGGCATTATCTCAGCTCCCAGCTGTCAATTTCACTGGGATCAGGCTATCCCACCAGGTTGCAAAACAACCTCTACTTTCTGTTCTTTTCCTCCTTCCTTTCTTTCTTTCTTTCTTTCTTTCTTTCTTTCTTTCTTTCTTTCTTTCTTTCTTTCTTTTTTTAGGGAAGGGTCATAATTATTTGGCAAATACTATCCCAACATCCATTTGAAAAATTATTTAAAACGCAGTCATTTCAGTGTTTTGTCCACATGTTGCCAACCTTCTGGCTGTTCCTACACTTCGGACTTTCCCTGAGCTGTCTGGTGTCTTATGGACAATAGCTGGATTTTCCCACCTCTCCCAGGAACCCGTCTCAAAGTTGAAGGTCACGTTGATGCCTATCCCTGAGCTGTGCTGCGATGTTAGCACATCCCGACCTTTCCTGGCCGACTGACTGGATTTTTGGTCAAACACTCAGGGTTTCACTGAGATTTGTGTTTTCTTCATTTCAGGGTCTGGGAAGTATTTGGCGGTTTCCAGTGGAAAGTAAAACTAGAATTTCAAACAAAGATGAAGCAGGGAGACTTACATAAACACGAGGGTTTGTTGCATTAAAGAGCAATCCTTGGAATACTTAAATGATTTTTGAATTTTTGGGGTTTTAAGGGTCTAGCTTATTTCAAAAGCCCTTAACATTCCTTCGGGGGTTTTCTTCTTAACCAAGGCTGACTTTTCCTGCTCCCGAGCGATGGTCAGCCTGGGTGGGCCGCCCGGGCGCTCGGCTGGGAATGGCAGCCGTCCCCGCTGGGCTGGCCCGTGCCTTTGGTTCTTTGGGTGTGTCTGCACTGGCAGCCTTTTGGGACCAAACGTATTGGCTGCTGGGGTTGCTTCAAAATGTTATTTTCGACTTCCATAGAAGATCTTGATTAATAGTCTCTTTGTCCGTTAGGGTCTGACTTGGAGTGGCATAAACCCAAGTTGAACTAATCGAAATCCCAGAATTTCTTGGCTTCGGAGCTGCGTGTTGGAAAGTGCAGAGGCTGAGTGGGCCCTGGGGAGGCCTCGGACCAGGGCTTTGCTGGTAGACGAAGCTAGGACGTGTCCTGCACACAGCACATGTTGGATTCGCTGCCCCGCAGAGACGTTAGCATCTCGGGCTGTAAGAATTGAGGCGAGTGGGAGTCTATGGAGTCGGTTATTTTACTCCAGGCAATCCTGAAGGTTCAACACCAAGTCCAGGGAAAGGTGGTAGAGACCGAGTTTGCTAAGAGAACCCAGACCCCATGTGGGCAGCTCAACGGGTCTTCTCTGGCTGAGGCGAAACAGAATCAATTTGAGAGGAAAGAAATGGGGACGTTAATTTCTTTAGATTGAAATTAAGCCACAAGACTGAGTAGGCTTCACCCTCGGACTTTATACCTGGGAATTCTGTCATGGGAGGGACTTCTGTTGAAATTAGGACGTTGCTCTGTGGCTGCTATTGTATTATTGGATTTCTCTGTGCTGTGATCTCAACTCCTTGCTGAAACTCTGGTGGGCTGCTGTGGACGGCATGAGCTGGGCAAAATTTGGGATTGGAATGGGACAGGCCAGGAATGGATTTTCTGCCCAGATGTCAACTTGGCTTTGGAGTTGGCTAAAGAATGAGTCTTTCTCATTTTTTGAAACCGGGAGGTGGGGAGGGGAACCCCCACCCATAACCTCAGGAAGATACTTGGCGGGTCAGTGCTTAGTACAGGGGAAACCCCGGAAGGAGAGGCAGGTGGTCCTGGTCCTCGCTCTGAAGGGAAGCCACGACATGACCTCAGGTTGACGGTCATGCCCAGTGGTGTGAGCGCACAGCCTGCTGGGATATTAGGAAACGTCCATATGTCCTCATCCCTTAGTCCGTCCCCTCCATGAGGTATTTGTCAAAGGTGCCTAAAAGCCGAGATCATGCCTCTCGATGGAGGGTACATGCCTTGATATGTCTTCACTCATCTGCTTGATCTTTCTGGTCCTTGGAGGTGTTTGGGTTGGAGACCCTCCGTTGACCTCATTAGTCTAAATCCTCCTAACATTTTTTCCTTGAATCCATCAGCATTTTACATGAGTACCAGATATGTGGGCATACTGGGTGCCAGGAGAGATGCCAGAGTGTAAAGATGAGGGAGGGGCAGGTGAGGTATGTGCCCCTGTCTACCATGATGCATGGGCCATGAGGATATTGGTCAGGCCAGGCTGGCCCTGGGGACCTAGCTCTGGACTCAGGCTTCTGAGAGCGCTGTCAGCCTTGGAGGACCCCTGGAGGCCGCTCTGCAGAAGCTGAGGACCCTCTGAGGACAGATGTTGCAGAGCCATTGGAAGCTTGGTTTCCATCCTAGAGGAGATGCAGACCCACAGTTAGACCTTGAACCGAAGTGGCCTGCATGGATAAGACCTGGAGTTTGGAGCTGGGTCAGAGTGAAAACTAGGCGCTGGCTGTACCCTCATGTCCCGTTCCCCAACGGACCAGCAGAGGCCTCATGGGAGCCACGGCATGCAGCTGTCTCGCTTGGCAGTTGCCAGGTATCAGAAAGGTCACCAGAATATCATCTTGCCACTCGGCACCTGGCAAAATATTGTTGAATGTGGATCAAGGTTACTTGTATGAAGCATAGCAATGCCTCTGTCATGGGATGAAACGGCCTGAGCCACAGCAGACCCAGTGGTTTCCTCCTTCTGTCTGGAGCACCTCGGCATCCGTCCCCATCAAAGACAGCCTTGGGTGGGGAGAGGCGGGGAGGACACGGACAGGAAATTCTTTTTGCTTCACCCCAAATCCCTTTGCTGCAGCTGAAGCTCATTTCCTCACTTTCCATCCCGCGGAGGTGCAAACACCGCTTGCCGGGGCCCTAACCTGTCATGTGGGCTCTGTGAGGAACCAGTGCTCTCTCTGTTGGGCCTTGAATTCCTGTGGCACTGACTGTGGGTTCGTCCTTTTTATCTGTAGAGAGGCTGTCCGTGGGAACAGAGCTTTGCAGAACGCACCCATTAGGAAAGATGAGAATGCTGAACACTGTTCAGAAGGTCATGGGCTTCCTTTGTCCAGCAGAGAGGGTGGTCTGTTGTAAGTTTCTGAGAACGCTTGAGCATAGTAAGGAACCACGTTGTCATAGTTCACCTTTAGCTCCCAGAGTGTGGATCCTGTAGCACAGAACCCAGCCCGCAGCCCCCGAAACCAACTTCATCTCCTTAGGCCTTCACTTCACATTTAAGGGGCGGGGTCACGCGGCCTACACAGTATGACTGCGAGTAGAACATATTGTCATGTTTCCAGCCCCAAGAATTAGCTTTCGGAATCCAAGTTCATGCACATTGGCCCTTCCTCTTCTCGTCCAGTCCTTTCTGCGTATGGCAACGATGACGGTCACTAGGAAGAATCAATCATGATATCAATCTTAACTATCAAAGTCACCGGGAATCCCGGGAATGCAAACACCTCCGACACAAGTCACTGTAGTGTCTTTTTACTTGGCCCCGTTTGTGTGTGTTGGGGTTATGGTGAGGGGAGGTGTGGGGGTGTATTGGCTTAAGGACCACAGAGAACCTACATTCAGAACTTATAAGGAGACTGACCCCAAGGTTGCCCCAAAGGTATGATTTTAGGGTCCCCCAAAGGCCTCTGTGTTCCAAATCAGCCTTCACTGGGTCACTGTGTAAGGCCTCAAATGCTTATGTTGGGCAGTCATGCCTCGTGCTAAGGTTTTGCTGTAAGGATGCAGATATCCCCGAGAAGGCATGAGTCACGTACTCCATGTATTCCAGAGAGGAGGGGTGAGGACAGCAGCACAAGGGAGGTGACTAGGGGTGGGTGCAGGAGTGCCCCCCAGAGAGGAGAGTGGCGTGGGAAGCTGGGGTAGACGGTGGAGGAAATGGCTCACACAGCCGTGGGGTTTCCCAGTTGGTTCTAGGAGAGCAGTGGCTTCCTAGATTAATTCATATTCAGGGAAAGTAGTCACTGGTCCTTCATGAGCAGGGACAGAGTCGGGAGGTCTGGTAGCTGTGGGAGCCAGCGTTGGCCTTGGCTCCTGTCTGGTGCAGCCCGTGGCTCTGGGCAGCGCTCACCTCCCTGCTGCAGGCCCCGCTTTCCGCACCTGCGGCACGAGGGGGTCAACAGCTCCTCGCGGTTGCTGTGTTGTGAGCACGTCCTACAATGTCAGGTTAGGTGGGAGGCACTCAGTAAGACCCCCTTTCCTGTCTTTCACGCGCCCATTTTTATGTAGTTTTACACCATCTGGCTTTTAAAAAATATGTTTGAATGCTGGTGCAGCCACATACTGAATTGAGATGTTGCTTGATGGTACTTGATCACTGGCCAGAGAGCAGCCGTGGCCGGTTGCTCAGTAGTTAGAGCATTGGCCCAAGGACTGAAGGGTCTCGGGTTTGATTCTTGTCAAGGGCAAGTACCTTGGTTGTGGGCTCCATCCCTGGCCCAGTCAGGGTGCAGGTGGGAGGCAACCAGTCGATGCATCTCTCTCACATCGATGTTTCTCTATCTCTTCCTTTCTCCCTCCCCTCCAGTCTCTCTAAAAAAGATTAATGGAAAAAATATCCTCGGGTGAGGATTAAAAAACATAAAAAAATAAAAACAGGAGAACAAACGAACTCATTTGTGGACACACAGGGAGATCGGAAGCAGAATGAAGTGACAGGCACGAGGCTTTGGACAGTTTGCCCTCCTCCTCTGTGTGCATCTGATTTCGGCGCGGTGAGATTTTGCGTCTCTCCTGACGCCGGGCTGATGCAACCATTACAGCGTGGGTTCTCGTGTGAGTGAGACGTTATTCTATGTCGTGTCCCAGGGTAGATGCAAAGCATCGGCGGGGAGAACCCTGAGTGTCCTGGTATTTATAGGGTGTTCTGTTCCGATGCCAGTGACAAGAGTAGATGGTTTTCAGGCCCAGGCTGCTGTGCGCGGATTGGATCACACTTGCCCCGTGGAAAACGTGGGCGGGGGGGCGGTCCCCCTCACTGCAGAGTGTGGGCCACAGCTTCTTCGGGAGATTGGAAACTGAACCGTAAGGAAAGCGTTACTCGCGCAGGAGAATGGCTTTGTGGTTTCCGAGACTTGCTTTGTTGCCACTGTCTTTGGGTCCGTGTGGAGCATCGGAATCCAGGAGCGATTTCTGCTGTTTCGGGAAATAGGGACTGACGGCAACTAGAAAAAGTTAGGCGACAGGGGGCAGAGCAGGTGGAGTTCTTAGGGAAGCTCAGGGGAGACGCAGGGAACCGAGGAAGGGGAACCCCTGTTCTCCGGCAGAGAAAGCCCTGCAGTTCCTCATGGGCCGGAAGGTCCGCGAGAGCGAATGGAGAGCAGCCCGAGCGCTCACCTGCCATCGCAGGTGCTGTCCTCCTGGTCTCCTCCCCCCCCCCCCTCCCCGCCCCGTGCCCGCCCCGCCCACGGCCCGCCCACCGCCCACCGCGGTCCCAGGAGCTCCTGCTGAGGCTGGAGGGACCGCACGTGGGTTCCGCACGTGGGTTCCACCCGTGCCCGCAGCCCGACAGCGCACTTTCCGCTCCAACGCGGCACTTTGTCTCTGATGCTTTGAAATCATTTTCATAACTTTTTTCTTTCTTTCATTCTTTTTTATTCCTTGAGTTTCTCTGGCAGGGAGGGCCACAGGCGTGCTCTCCTCTTCTACATGTTACTCTGGAGGCGGTCGGCAGTTGTGGGAAGAGGACGCGGAGGGTATAGAACCAGCCATAGTGCCCTGGGCAGGACTTCGTGCAGTATTAAAATCCCATACTAACCCATCTGTGTCATCACAAACATTCTCCCTCCCCTTTCTCCTTCCACGAGTGTCCACATTCATTTTTCTTAATGTTACTGAGTTTAAAGGGTTCTGGCTTTTTTTTTTTACTCCCTCTCCCCCCGCCCCCCACCACAATGCCTTGCATCATTGAATAATCAGTTTCAGATCCCTGTTTGCCCCAAATTTGACTGTTGTGTGAATTTTTACCATATATTTATGTTGAATGTGGCATTGCAACATCACTTACATATTGTGTTTCATTTTGGCTAATTTTTAAAAATTAAGAAAAAATTATGTTAGAACCTCACAATTGAAGATACAAATGTAATGTGCTTCTTAATAACTTGGTTTTCTTCTGTGACAAAACAGGAAATACTTAAATTAGCTACCTGCAGCTAAAACCAGAGGCGTGCCTACCTCTTCAGGCGGCGGCTCTGGCTTGTTGTACTTGCAGGAACCAGTGCTTCCGCTGCCTCCTTCAGACACGGTGCGCATTCTGCCCGGTCAGGAGCGTTCTTGTCATTCTCCTCAGAGGCGATGCAAAGGCTGTCTCATGGCACCACGCAACATACCTATTAACTATAAGAAGTCACTGAATATATGAATGCCTCTGGGGAAGATGTCAAATGACCAGTTCGGTATTCTCGCTCCAGCGAGGCAACATAAGCCAGCGGAGAAGGCCTAGGGTTTATTTCGGTTTAAACTTACCACCCACAGTCATCCAACACTTCAAAGCTTGTGGGTTTGGTATGTTTGCGTTGCTGTCATACTGTAACCATGTCCAAACATGCCCGTGCTTAAAGTCTAGAGCAGTGGTCGGCAAACTCATTAGTCAACAGAGCCAAATATCAACGGTACAACGATTGAAATTTCTTTTGAGAGCCCAATTTTTTAAACTTAAACTTCTTCTAACGCCACTTCTTCAAAATAGACTCGCCCAGGCCGTGGTATTTTGTGGAAGAGCCACACTCAAGGGGCCAAAGAGCCGCATGTGGCTCGCGAGCCGCCGTTTGCCGACCACGGGTCTAGAGGATCAGAGTAAAAGCCATTGGCTGTCTTGCTAACCACGTCAGAGAACACTGGAGAAAGTTCCTTTTCCCAGCCTGCCATTCCCGTCAGTTGATAGTTGCGCTGTTTGCATAGCTGACCACCCACTGAAGCCAAGGCACGTGAAACTGCTGTCCACTAAAATGGGCCTGAAAGCCACGTGGGACCCACCCAAAGATGCTACCAGCAGGCCCGTGGAGCATTACAACATTGCCTACGGGAAGTCACTGAAAAGCCTTAAGTACATCAAGGTGAATGCGGAGACGCAGTCCTTCCTTATTGAGGATGTGGGTAAGTGACCCTCCGGTCTTGTTCCCCGTCAGAGCCAACTGTGCACCTTGTTCCCGGTTCCGCTCTTAAGGTGACTGTGAGCCAGGGTGTGGCCAGGCTCACGTGGCTCCCTGGCAACGGGAAGCCAGGGCATGAATCGGTTGCGTAACGGCCTTCATCCTGCCACGGGCCTTCCCGCCCTACACTTGAACTCTATAGTGTTCCTGGGCCTCTCCCAATGGATGCCGGAAACAATGTTTAGTTTTCTGAATGTGCTTTTTTGTCTCATGGACACTTGACTACCGGACAACTAATCTGGAGATTTCTCAGTTATGAACCGTTTTATAATCAGGGATTTCTCAGGTGACCCGTCCCTGTAAAGGTGTGTATGCTTAGCCACATCTGCTCAACGATGTTAAATTTCTCCCCATGCAATTCATTCTGGAATTTTGGAGTATTTGAAATTTTGCCCAAATACGTTGTGCAGGTGCAGGTGCAGATGGTTTTGAACGTGAGCTTTGGGTTGCCTCCTGTGGGTCCTCTGTCTTCTGCCCTTTTGATCCCAGGAGCCTGCAACTCCATTTACTCTCCAGTCATCTCATGGCCCAACCCTAAGATGCATCATAAGGAAGTCAGCATCTGTGACAGCCAGGTGTCCCCGAGCCACATTAGCGTTTTGCCGCCTTCCTTCAGAGGATCGGACTCAACAGTGCTTCCCAGCTTCCTGGCCACAGCCTGCCACACGTCCCTTCTCCGCTCTGAGTTACAACATTAGGCTTTCTGGGCATCGGGGCAGACGGTGCATGGAAGGGAGGCAGGAGGTCAGATTCCTTCCTCACGGTTCCATACATTTCTCTGAATCTCTCCCACATCCCTCCGGCCCCACAGAGTCCAACTGTGGGTTAAGTGGAGGTCCTATCGGACCAAAGGCAAGTGCAGGCTCACATTTGCTTGCTCAAGGCTTGGGTTGTTATGCTTGCCGCCGAGAAGAAAAACATGCAAACGGAGAGACTGAGAGCTCACTGAGCAGCAGGGTCTCCCAAGCAACTCCAAGGAGTTAACTCAGCGGACGCAGAGACGTGTATTACATTTCTCTGAAATACAAATAAGCTCAGGACCGAGAGAGGACGTGCCTGGCAGAGCCTAATTTCACATTCAGTCCGAACCTGAAGTATCTCCCAGTTAGTCGGCAAGTCGTGCCAAACCCTAAATGCCACCAGACCCTGCCATGGTCAGAAAGAAGCCATACCAGTCCCCACACAGCAGGTGTCCCCAACAGTATGGCCTTGCGGCTGTATCCTGGGGCTCTGGCTGGAGAAACTGAAGCCGCTAGGGCAGCGGTGGGCAAACTATGGCCCGCGGGCCGGATCCGGCCCGTTCGGCTGTTCTATCCGGCCTGCGGAGCCGAAAGAGCGGAGGGTTCTCTTGCTCTCCCCTCCGCTCCTTTACTTTGAATTTATATTAGTTCACACAAACACTCCATCCATGCTTTTGTTCCGGCCCTCCGGTCCAGTTTAAGAACCCATGGTGGCCCTCGAGTCAAAAAGTTTGCCCACCCCTGCGCTAGGGGAACGCTTCTCACTCTGAGGAATGCACATACCATGATGGCCTTCGATGGAACTAACTCTAACCTCTCCCACATCCATCCCCTGGAATGCCTGCCAGCTTCCATCTCTTCAAGGAGCTGGCTCTTCCACTTACCTTTCTTAAGATAATAATTCATCTTGAGGAAAACCAGCAGCACTAGAGTTTTCTTTCAAGGTGGCAAGTTCAGGGCACACTCATGTCCTAACTTGGTGTCTTGGTTCCCTCCCGCATCCCAACAACTCCAGCAGCTCAGCCAAAGACACCACTGCCATTTGACCTTGACCCCTAGATCCAGGTCAGAAAGTGAAGCCCAATTATTTCAAGATTAGCATTTCCAAGATTCCAGGAAGCTTTTTTTCTAGGTATTTGTTGAAAGAGTCAAAGACCACCTGCAGACACAGCAAGGGGACTGTTTAGTTGTGAGAAGGAACGTATTTCACGGAGCTTTATTAATTGCAGTGAAGATTCCCCAGGTGCCAAATTTTATGAGTTATGTTGACATCTTCTAGTTATTTTTGAAGATTTCCATTTGGGGCTTTCATGAGGAAATGTTGTTTGTAGGTACGGACATGGTCGGTTGAAACATGGATTTAGTGGACAGTGTGTTCCTACTTCCTACATTAAGGTCACATTAAAAGGCTTAAAAGCTTTGTTGTTGACTGTTCTCAAATCCAGGTTTATTTCACATGCCATGAATTTTGTAATTAATAAATGTTGTGTTCTCTGGTCAGGTATATTTCAGTTGCACGGGAGGAATGTTAGTATTTTGGTTAAAAATAGAGAGAGAAAGCTATAGTTAGACTTGTCACTAAATTCAAATATTTATATTTGGTTGTAACTGGTATAAGGAAGACAGCGAATCAAACTGTCGTTCTTGGAGATTTGAAACGGGGCTTGATCCAAACCGTGTGTTTCAGAGCCGGGGGTAGTGTACTTTGTGCTGGTTACTGCAGAAAACGACAGTGGAGTGAGCCGGCCCGTGTACAGAGCGGAAAGCCTGCCTGGTAAGTCTCACCTAGAATTGGAGGCTGTGTTTCTGTTACTAAGATTAGGAGAAACGTCCCTCCCTGCTTCTTCATGTCAATACAAGTTTAGAATCATGAAAGAGGTCCTGAACAACAGTATTTTTAGATTGATAGAACAAGCTGACAGACTAAAAACCAGGAGAGATTTATCCCTTCTTTCACAGTCAGTTAATGTAGGTTGTTAGGGTTTTGTGCTAAATTTTTGAGTGCTCACTAGAATAAGTCATGTGCAGAAGACTAAAAGGATGTGTTATCCATAGAGCTTAGGTGCTGAGTCACTAAAATGGCCCGAGGCAATCCCTTTCAAGCTGTTGAAAAGGCCACTTAGAGCAATGTTAGGGATGCTCTGAACAGTTAGGGATGCTCTGAAATGTGGAAGCTCCTCTGGTCCTCGTTTCTAACTATCAGGTTGCATTTTCCTAATTTAGGAGGTGAATGGATCCAGATTGATGGTTTCCCCATTAAGGGTCCAGGACCATTTAATGAAACCGTCACAGGTACTATGTGCTCATCCGGTTCATGTCTTCACTGAAGCACCGTCTCGCAAGAGGGTTGTGCTTCCGTCACACACATGTGCTCACAAACCTTCATCCAGTCCCCATCGCTGAACTAACGCACACGCCACACAGTGTTGGTCAACCTGCAGTGCACCCAGTGGACCAGCCCGCAGCCGGTGTCGCTCATTTCTCACTGTTCCCTCGTGTCCTGGTGTGGGGAGGTGTCTGTGTCTACATCTGGGGGTACCCTGTGCTATTAACAGGCAAATGTGGTGGCGGAGATGGCAGTCCTGGCCTGACGGGCATGTTTGCAGCTCTGTGACCTGTGGATGGCATGAGCAGATGGGGCCCATCAAACGGTGGCTTTTATTGGTTAATCCGCTGCATCAAGTCCTTCTTTTCTTAAAACCATGGGCTAGTTGGTGAAATGCTAGATGACCTGCCTCCCATCTCTGCTCCATATTTGTATATGTATGTTTTATCATTTGGATGTTGATGTTGTCTAATCATGTGGTTTTATTTGTTGAGAGAAGTGTTGACATTTCTGTGTGTTCCTTGAATATATTTAATTAATGATGCCAAATGATGCCAAATGCATGCAGTTATTTTCGAGTATGTTGGCTACTATCTCGAGGCAACAGGGAGAGGAGCTGTGTTTTATTTTCATAAACCATGTATTTAAATACATCAATCTTACGCTATTGAGAGGAAGGTGAGTATATTAAAACCAATGACTCTACTCTGCTTCTCAGTTAAGATTTGGTGGGTGTGGGCAGCATTCAAGTCTTTTTATATGGAAAAGGAGGGAGGAATAAAACATTAGAAAAGGAAACTGGCTTTGGAGGAGGGGTGATACGTTCTTCAAATATGCCGGATGTCAGGTGAGCGTGGGGCGCTGTGCTGGAGAGGCCTGTAGCGGCTGCCGGGGCGGGAATGAACGTTGGGAGACAGAAGTCCGAGGTAGACATGGCTTTAGGAGGCACGCTGGAGTGAGAATTGAAGGAGTGAGAGTACATGAGAGGGTGACGGTTAGGAGAGTGAGCAGAAGGCAAGGAGCACAGCTTGGAAGACACTGGCAGTGAGATCGTCAGAAGGTGGCACACCCTGGCCGTCTGTAAAATGGGACAGGAAGTTTATTTCAGAGGTTTCTACCCCTGAAGACACACAAGTAAACATTCACAGAGACACACACAGCTCCCTTCGAGATGCAAATGCACATCCCTTTGTTGTATCCCTAGGGAAGAGGTGTCCAGGTCCTTTCGTGTATTGGATCCTATTATTGACCTCCCTGCAGACTTCTGACGTTGCGTTAGTTTTCTCCTGTCCCTGGATCTGAGCTAATCTGTTACGCACAGAGACAGGCACTGGGGTGGGCGGGGCCAGGAGGCCCGACTGCTTCCCACAGCCAAGGACGCAGCCTCCACTTCGCCTGCCTTCGCCCAGCCCTTCCCTGGGAAGTTTTAGGCTCGTTGGGATCATATGCAGTTTCAATACCGCTGCCTCAGGGCGTCCTCAGCTAATACTGGGGCCAGATCACGGGGCTGCAGAGAGCCAAATTACCAATCAGACAGTGTCCTCTCTTCACAGAGCAGTTTAATTAAGGTCTTCGGCCAATGGGGAATGAATATTGTCTGTGGCCTTATTTCCTTGTGCAATTTTAAGTTTTATTAAGTATGCAATTTGGAGAGCAAAACTCAGTTTCTTGTTCGTGGCCTGGATGGTGAGCCCCTCAAGGGCCGGTCTCTTAGATTTACTCATCTCCGCCTCCCGGGCCTGGGACACGCACCTGGCATGCACTCGATACCTGTTTAGTGGGAAGGCGTCAGAGGCTGCTTCCTCTGCATGTGCCCCGACCGGGCAAGTGTGTGTGGGCCAGAGCTGGGTGCTGAGCGAGGCAGGGCCGTGTCAGGTCAGGGTCACCTGCAGGTCAGCTGCTGATGCTGGGGTGGTCCGGGCAGGCCAGGTTGTCTGCCACTGAGTGCTGCTCTCATTCATCTGAGATCCTAGTTCTTGCCTCTGGTCACTGGGGGCCTGGCCGAGGAGCGGCGCTGACTGCACCTGCGGGTTGGAATTCCTCAAGGCTGGCGGGGCTATGAAGAGGACTCGTTTACACAGTCAGGTCTGCGGCAAAGTCCTGGCCCCGGGCGGTGTCCGCGGTGCAGAAGCGGGTGTGGTGGCAGTGGCGGCACGGCCCGTGCAGTGGGGGTCCGGCCGGGCTCCGAGTGTGACCCCGGTACAGCCACGCTCAAGCGCTGGATGGCTGGAGCTCTGAGTGGGGGTGGGGGTTCCCTCACATGGGTGTCCAGATGTCCTGATCCAAGTGTCCAGACCTGTGGTTCTGGTATTCTGGGCCCTTCCTCAGGGCCCCATTCCATGATCTCAGTTTTGACACGGCACTGGATGGGAACTGTCATGGCTACAGTGAGTCCATGTTGGATTGTCAAAGGAGTCCAGTAAGTCCGCTCTGCTCCTGCTCCCCAGTCAGGCAGCCGGGCCATCGCGTGGCCGACCAGGCCCTTCCTCAGATGGTCTTGCCTTGGGACCCTGAAGCATGACCACCATCAGGGGACGAGCAGTGGTGGATCTGAGGGGACACGTGGGCAACCTCCCGAGGAGCTCCAGGCCCTGGGGGACTTAGCTGACGTTTCCTGTAAGTGGGGATCCATGGCACCAAGTCTTGGACGGTGACTCCAGGTCCCACAGACCAGATCCTTTGCCAGAGGCATCCGTGAGGCACCGGAGGACCTTCTTCCAGGGCAGGCACATGCCATGCCACGGCGCGGTGGGGGCGGCCCCACCACAGCCAGCGGAGCTCCGCACAGGAGCAGTGCGGGGGGACAGGCTGCAGGACTGCACACCTGGCTCCACGCCAGCCGAGGGCCCACCTTTCCGGCTTCCAAGTTCTCCCTTTGCCTCTCGGAGCCTCACCTCTGCGTGTCTATAAATGGGGTGACATGATGTTACTCTGAGGGTGTTTGTCACCTGCCAGGTAGCTGGTAGGGATCCAATAAATTGTGAAGGTGGGTGACATTCTGACAGACACCATTCCAAAGTAAAGAAATGAGATCCCCTTCCTCCTTATCGGTAGATAGCTGGCCCACCCAAATGTCACACAAGCGCTCAGTAAACAGTGGAAGTGTTGGGGTGGCCTACTGGAGAGGAAAGTGTGCTCAAGAGAGACGTCAGCGTGAGCATTGCAGGTGCTGGTGCATGGGAGGGATGTCTGAGAGTCAGTCACAAAGGTCTCAGGAGGCACGTGTCAGAACTTGCTGGGGAAGGAGCCCTTGGCAGACAGAGGTGGAGAGGCGTTTGCTAACCCACCTTGGCAGCTGTCAGTCAGCTGTGGGCCTGGGCTCATGTCAGGGGCAGGGAATTCAGACTCAGAGTGGGGACAGCAAAGCACATGTCCTGTGTTCTGGCTGTGACTGATCACCTTCACCTTTTCCAACTCATACCCGCGCTCCCCCCTCCCCGACAATCCCCTCTTCCTCCTCATGCTGATTCATCCCCAGTGCACTAAGCTCTGGAATGGCGCCTGGCCCGACAGGTGGGAGCCGAGGGCGTGGTTTCAAGCTGTCCAGGTGATCGTGATGCCCGCTGTATTATGAGGATCATCTGCTCAGCCTCAGGGGTGGGCGCCCTCCTGCCCCACAGCCAGTGGCCCTGAGCCTTGATGTTGGGGATGGTGGGGACGCTGCCTGGGGCTGAGGATGGCGAGCGGAAGGCCAGTGAGCACGTGGGCCTTCCTTTTCAGAGGGTGAGGATCCAGGCCCTCTTTGCGAAGCTTGGAGGTCAGTGCAGTGGGTGTCAGGGGCGTGAGAGGGTCAAACCTCTTACTCTTCAAAGCTGTGTCCTGAATGGCACCTCACACTCTGCTGGAAAAGGAGAAGGTCCTGCCAGCTGAGAGCAGGCCCGGAGATGATGGCTGAGTACTCATCCTCACGCCAATAGAGTAGGAAGGGACTCGCTAGAGCGACTGATCGCTGCTAAGTGTTGATGAAGGCAATGCACAGAGCTCTCAGTGTACAGTGCACAAAAGTTGTCTGGATATAGATAAGCTCATATTTGAGGTTTTATTGTAAAAACCTGTGACACTAAGTGTCTCTTTCTCTCATGCTTGGTTCTTTGAAATACATGTATTTAGTGTCCCTTGTGTGCAAGGCATTGTGGCAGAATCTGTAATGGGACCCTGGGTTCCATTCTGGGGCGGGGGTGGGGGGCTGCCCACACATCCAGTGAATCTGATGAGGGTTTTGTTTTTATCATGATCACAACCCCAATTAGCAATTAATGTGTGCTTCACCTATGCTTTATATGACTTATATTACAACACACAAACGCTACACACCACTCTCCAAGAAGGGAAATGAGGTCAGTGGGAGCCTCAAAGTCATGCAGACAGCGGGTGACCCGACTCGAGAGCCTGTGGAAGCCCAAACCAGAAGCTACCAAGCTTAACGGGCACCGAGTTGTAACCCTACGTGGACAAAGCATCGTGTTGAATTGGGGATTTTTTTTTAAGAACAGGTTTTGATTCTGTGCAGTTTAAGAATAGTTGCCAGTTTGTGTAGCTGACAACACAACTTAGGAGACACGGGTGTCTGGCTTTCTGAAGTCTACTCCAATCTCAACGGTCCTTGTTTTCTTGACTGACCCTCTGAGTGGACGGCTGTAATAATGGTATCAGCCGGTCTCAGTGAAGCCCACGTGGTGCGGTGCCGAGAGCGGCGGAGGTCCCGCGTCCGGCCACGTTAGAGTCCACTCAGCAGTCCACTCGGGAGAACGGGATTGCTCCCAGCAGTTGTGACTTTTGTTTTCCAGATAAAAGACTCCCTGGGATTTATTAGAAAATTTCAGGAGCCTTCCGCGAGGCTATTCCATTTGGCTTAGACCTGTGGTCGGCAAACTGCGGCTCGTGAGCCACATGCGGCTCTTTGGCCCCTTGAGTGTGGCTCTTCCCCAAAATACCACGCCCTGGGAGAGTCTATTTTGAAGAAGTGGCATTAGAAGAAGTTTAAGTTTAAAAAATTTGGCTCTCAAAAGAAATTTCAATCGTTGTACTGTTGATATTTGGCTCTGTTGACTAATGAGTTTGCCGACCACTGGCTCAGACAAACACTTAAAAAATCTCAGCCCCAATGAATTCGAACCATCTGGATAATTTTCTTAGTGTGCACCTCAGCTTAAAGAGGGTTGGTTACCAGATGGCTGTAGCAGACCCATAAAAGATGTCTGACGGTATGGATAGCCAGATGGGGAAGGGACTTTTTCTCTTGAACTGTGTGAATGAGCGTATCTGTCATTCCCAGAACCACCTGGAGGTCCTTGATTTTTATAGAAGCCACACCTTGAAAGTGAGCGCTCACCTTGGAACCTGAGCACAAAACTGAGATCAGTTCATAGAAGCCAGTGAAAGTGGCTACACTCCCAGGTGTGAGGAGAGTTGTATACAGGTGGCCCATTGGCTGCACGATTGGACTCAAAACCAAAAACCTTACCAAGTCCTACTTGGTACAGTGGGGAAATGTTTGCCGGACCACTCCCTGGCATGCTCTGAGGAGCTCCAGGAACGGGATGCCCAGGGACTGGCCAGGTAACTCCAGCTAATGTGCAAATGGATGTTCCCTTGGCAGATCCGGAACACTGGAACCAGGTGTCCTGCTTTCGGAAGAGCCATCTCCAATGGCTACTGATTTACTTATTGCATCACTGGAATTCATACCAACCCGTGGCATTAGGTTGTGTTCTTCTATCTTAGCCTCCTGGGAATTTTCCAGTCTAATACAATTAGGCAGCATTGATGATGGGGTTAATGTATATAGTGGAGGAAGAATGCCGGGGAAGTCCCTGGCTTACATAACTAGAGATTCTCTCACTGGCCTAATGGGATCCCCAAACATGACTAGGATGTGGTCCACTGTCAGCAATGGCCAATGTAGTTGTCACATGGTCTGTGGCCCTTGTTCCCAAACTTAGCAGCTCTTCATCCATGTAAGAGCAAAGCTTTAACCACTAAGTACTGGCCCCCAGAGTGTGTTGCTTTGAGAAAGCTAACAGTGAGAGTGTTTCTTGAGCTTGATCATTTTAGCAAGAGGATTTCTCAAAATGTAGAAGGAACAGCGGAGACAGATGGCAGCAATGGCGGGGCAGGCCCAGGTTTGTCTGGAGGGCACATTAGACATGTCAGAAGAATTAAGATCAAAACCAGAAGCCAGTTACTATGGAGGCCGGAGTGATTCACCACAAAGGCCAGGAAAGCCCTTCCCAGCTTTACAACAAGAAGGCTTCCTGCAGGGCAGTCAGCAGCACCTCCTGTGTGCCTGCTGAATTGTTATCTGACCTCTAGCTCTCACCAGAGAATATATAGTTTTGGACTTAAAGAGGCAAAGGAAGTAGATGAAAAAGAACATTTGTAAAACACTCAAGACTTCTGGATGGCCGTCTCACGCATGGTATGTTTCCACTTGACGTCCTCAGGCCTCTCGGCCTGAAATACGGGAGGAACATGTGCACCCAGGGTCGGTGCCCTTGGGGGGACAATGTTCTTTCTGGAACTGCTTACCAAAATGGATGTTTAAAACCCAGCCGCGTGATTGTTGCGGCTCAGTTTCTGGACAGGCTTTGCGTACCCACTAGTGGACTCCGAGGGTATACTGTTTAATAGTTTGTGTCCTGTCTTCTTTAAGAAAAGGAAGTGCCAAACAAGCCCTTGCGTGTCCGAGTCCGATCCTCAGATGACCGGCTGTCTGTTGCATGGAAGGCGCCACGCCTATCTGGAGCCAAGAGTCCACGCAGATCCCGGGGTTTCCTTTTGGGCTACGGGGAAAATGGCCGGAAGATGAATTACGTTCCACTGGCACGAGATGAGCGAACGCATGAGATCAAAAAGCTGGGTGAGTTGGATGTTAACTGGTGCTCAGTATTCGATGAGCTTCCCCATCACTTCGTATTCAGAAGCTCGTTCATGACTGACATCATAGCTCAGCTGTACCGTTCATTCTCCAGGTATTATGGTTATTTAGAATTATGTTCTCTGTCCTGCCCTCTGCCTGTGCCCCCGTCCCTTTAACCTGCAGTCAGCACAGGACACGGCCGCCTTTGCATGCTCGCCCGGCAGCTGCTTCCTGGCCTGCAGCACAATCCCTGGAGTTGGGTCCTTTTCCCGGACATGGGATGGGCGCTCATGCTTTTTGCCTCTTGGCTCTGCTTTCACCGTCTTGCTCCTGAAGCTTTGCCTGAGATCCTAGGACACTGGGCCTTGGGTCCCCGTGAGATGAAATGTGGGGGCAGCTGATGAAGCCCGCCAATCGGCCTGCTGTCCTCCCTCTTCGCAAAGCCTTATTGGGGGAAGGAAGCACTGGCCGTGGAAGCTGAGGGAACAGTTGCCATGACCAGGAGAGGTCTGTGCATCATTCCAGGCTGGGTCAAGGCCCGGCCTTTGCTGGCCTTAGTGGCTGACAGGCCTGGACATCAATGTGAGAGACACGTCAATTGACTGTCTTCTGTACTCGCCCCGACCGGCGATTGAACCTGCAACCCAGGCATGTGCTGACCGGGAATTGAACCGGCAGCCTCTCGGTGCACAGTATGATACTTAACCAGCCGAGCTACTCTGGCTGGACTCTTGGTGGTTCTCGATCCATGCTGGGTCACCGCCCTCCAGGCTTAGCTATGTAGGCATGTCCCTGGATCGGGAGATAAATGGCAGCGTTCTTCCTTTGATGACTTGGCATGTTCCATTGTCAGTGGTACCAAGGCATTAAGGGATCTGAAGTGAGTCCTCCACTAGGCGCTGACCTGGCACTGTGGCTGCTCTCATCTCCTCTCCCTTCTGTTTGATGACAGTTAAAAGAGTCACCCCTTGTCTCTATTTAGAAATAACAGGGAATTGGGGGACTTAAGTGGGCATGTATGTAATCCCATTCTTTTTAAAACCTTGTTCATCTTTCTTTGATGCTGATGAGATAGAAACCCATTTTCCAGGAATAACTGGTGAAAATCACCTCCACATATCCCACCATAACAGTGTTCTTCTTGAGTTTAGTTCCTACCATGCTTGGGCTCTTATTTAATTGCCTGGAAGAAGGGGGAATCCCCTAGAAAGATGAGCTGGGAGGAGGGGTGGAGGAGGGGACCGAGGACAGAGGGATGTGTCCCGGGAAACCAGCCGCAGAGCCTCACTGCCTGCGCCTCGTCCACAGCCTCCGAGTCGGTGTACGTGGTCTCCCTGCAGTCCCTGAACTCCCGGGGCCAGAGTCAGCCGGTCTACAGGGCCGCCCTAACGAAACGGAAGATTTCAGGTATGTTTCTAAGGACGCATCCGGTCAGCCATGGTCCGGTGTGAATTCAGTGTTGTTTCCAAATGATGCTGGCCAGGCGACGAATTCCATGGATTTTCTTGAGGGTAAAGGAAACAGCAGGGCGGACTTGGCCACGTTTTGGATACAAGTGTGTTTCTTTTCTACTCAGAGGGTAAGGTATTCTTGTGATGAAATACATTTCTCTGTATATTCTGAATGTCTTTACTGTGCCATAGATTTGCCATAAGAGCAGCCAAACATTTATTCCATTTAAGGGCACAGTGTGATCCACATGGAAACATCCCCTGGTGACAGACTGTGAACAGAGAGAGAGGAGTGGATGGGGTAGTGTGCAAGAATGCAGGGAAACTTTATTTCAGCTAAACTTGAGTAACAATGGCAGTGAGAAGAGTGAGAAAAGATGTAGGGATGGTGTGCTGATAGCCTGATCTATTTTTTCCACATTTGTTCACTGAAATTTTTTATAGTACTCATATATAACAAATTACATATACCTTTTCTGGTTCCTGGGCCTTACTTAAAGAGGTAACCTACAGCGTAATTATTTTCATGAACTCACTTGTTAATTGTAATTTTATATTACACAATATGTTATTATATAACATAATGTTATATTATGATAATTTTTACATTGTATAACAGCAGGCCCACATACAGGATGTTTCACCTTTATTAGTCATTAGTTGTTGCTCTCCAAGAATTCACTATATCAGTTTCCTAACAGGCTAAATATTTCCACCTTTTCCTACTTGTAGTTAAAGCCACAAAAAACAGAACAAAACAAACAAACAAACAAACAAACACCCCAGAAACCTAATAGACTCAAAAGCAAAATTGAAGACATCTTGTGAGTTTCCGTTGGTTAGTGATTGAACCGAACTGTAAGCCTTGTGTCTGTGATGTATTCTCTCGGAAACCGCAGGCTGAATTCTCTTTTGTACCGGAATATACCTGTCCATTTGCCTTGGCACCCCACGCTCTGGAATGTGAGGACCCGGAGCCCCCTGTGATTCATGCTGTTGTTGGCACCAGAATTTTCGCTTCATGCCACGATCGCCAAGGAAATGATTCCCTGAGCTTTTCTTCCCTTGAAGTTTTGCTTCCTGTAAAAACTGTATTATTTCCCGGAAACTTACAGTGTATGTTGAGGCAACACTGAGTTACTGGGAGTGCCTCTGACCAAGGCACAGCCGCCCTTTTGTGCTTTATGTCCATTGGGTGGGGCAGTTGCAAGTGAACTACCCGTGTCTTAGACTGCACTTGAGAAGGGCAAGCGTGGAGATTCACGTTTCTCTCCAGTGACCAATCAAATCATTGCTTAACTTCCCGTTCACTTCATTTCATCTACATCACGCATGAGCAATTTACTGCACTGGGTGAACTAAACTCGGGGGCCAGAGGAACCAGGGTGGAGTCTACTGTCGGGACAGCCTTCCCACGCGCCCACTGTCATTTCAGAGGAGGATGAGCTGGACGTCCCTGAGGACATCAGTGTCCGGGTGATGTCGTCCCAGTCTGTGCTTGTGGCCTGGGTGGACCCCGTCGTGGAGAAACAGAAGAAAGTTGTTGCGTCCAGGTACTTCCTGACTTCTTTGTCTTTCTTTTATGTATGAGAGATGTGGGTTTTGTGGCCCCAGAGAGACATGCATGTACTTGAGGGATTTGATTTTCTGACATATTTGAGTGCTGGTGTTTTTTGAAACTGGACAATAGACTGTCCTGTGGCAATGCAGCTCATCTTGAGCGTGCCACACATTCCCCACAGCCCACCTGCTACCAGGGCCTCGTGTGTGATGCACAGGGCAGGACCTCACATCTCGCCTTCTCCGCCTTCTCCTGTGTCTGCAAATGTCCTAGGTCCTATTTCTCTCTTTGCCCCCATTTGCTTTGCTGTGCCTTATTAATTCTCTATTTGAAAAAAAAGATGTTTTTATTGATTTCAGAGAGGAAGAGGGAGAGGGAGAGGGAGAGATACAAACATCAATGATGAGAGAGAATCACTGATCGACTGCCTCCTGCACGCCCCCTACTGGGGATCGAGCCCGCAACCAGGGCATGTGCGCCCTGGCTGGGAATTGAACGGTGACCTGGTTCATAGGTCCATGCTCAACCATTGAGCCACACCGGCCGGGCATTAATGATCTATTCACGTGTAGAAGCTACAGGCTATCTGAGAAGGAGCCTGACCCTTCCTTCTGTTACCCGTGAAGAGTGGCAGCAGGAAGGGTCTTATGAGAGAGGTGGGCATTCTAACGCTCGCGCCCGGCAGTTGCTCTTTAGACGTCTCCAAGCACCACCCTGCCTGATGTGTGGCTCACTGTGCTAACAGATGAATGTATTTTTTCTCAAGCCACGACTGGTGCTAGTCTGATTTTTATATTAGTTTGCAATAGCAATAGAAGAAAACCAACCATAAAGTTCAAAGAGCTTTTGTGTTAAAAGGCCACTGGTGAACGCCAGTTCCAGTCAGCGGTGGAGTAAAATAGTCACCAAAAGCTGCTGGGTCACGTGACTAATAGTTTATACAGCCAAGAGACAGCCACAGGTTTGGAGGCGCGTCATCACGCACTAATCTTTGAACCTGTCTGCATCCAGGAAAAGTGGATGCACTTTATAAAACGAATGAGACACGCTGCTGAGAAATAGATGCAACATACTGCATATGCTGTTATCTGATTGAGCTAGAGCTTCTGTCTGCCGGCTAGTGAAAAAAGACACCTGCTTCCTGTAAAGACCTCCGAGGTTCATAGGACTCTCTCGCGGTTCATAGCGACGCTCCCTGCCCTTGGCCTCCTCAACGTGAACGGCTCCTGGCTCCCGGGGGCTCTATGTCCAGCATCGTGATGAGAGCAAAGAGGGCTGAGTTTTCCCGTGTTCACTGGTGTGCTGTCTGCACCGGAAGTGTTATCCTGCCTTAGTGACTGTCATCATGACCAGCACCTTTCACGCACCCAGTGCTTCCTACTGCACAGTGTCCGCAAAGACCTCTGGGTGGCAGCGCCCAGCGCCGAGCAGGCCTTCCTTCTGGGACTGGGGGTGCTCGCTCACACGTGTTTCTCTCCATGACAACCTCACACGCGAGGTCTGTTTATCAGCTCCTCAGCCTGCTCTGTCTGTGACACACCGCTGTTCCTGCTCATGGTAGTAAGTTTACTCAAGACCCCATGCTGCCTCCCCCTTCACCTCGAGGAGACATGCCTGATTTGGCACGAAACGAGCCTTTTTGTCTTTCTTTTCTGGAAAGCCAAGCTACCTTGGGCCAGGTCTGATTCTCACCTTGCCCTCTCCACACTGCACACGTGCACAAACACGCGCACACGTGTGCACACACACCCCTGATAAGGCACGTGCCTCATCAAAGCCACCTCCTTCTCCCCCGCCCCCACCCTTCTGCATCTCTGCTTCAGCTTTTGAGCAGTATGAGTTTCCAGTCGTGAAAAGTCATGTTCCCTGTCTGCTTTAGACACCTTTGAGCCCAAAACATAGTCCAAAGGGTAGGTCTTTGTGCTCTCTGATTTCCGTTTCCCTCGCAAAGTCATCGTTTCCGGGGAAGGAAGAGCACCACGGAGTCCGGTGCTCCGTGGCGGAGAACTGGCCCCGGTGCACTGCTGCCTATGTCTCCTTACAGGCAGTACACGGTGCGCTACCGAGAAAAGGGGGAACTGGCCCGGTGGGACTACAGGCAGGTCTCCCACCGGCGCGTGCTGATCGAGGGCCTGCTCCCAGACACCATGTATGAATTCGCAGTCCGCATGTCACAGGGGGACAGAGACGGCAAGTGGAGCACCTCCGTCTTCCAAAGGACTCCGGAATCCGGTCTGTATCGAAAATGGCTTTTGGATTGTCCATTTGGGAATACCCCTAAAATAAGATTCAAAGACACTTTAAGAAGCCGGCAGTGATAAAGGCCAGCAGGGGCATTTTAAAAAGTGAAACTGACCCTAGATCTTGGCGGTGTGTGTACATATGAACACTGAGAAGCTGAGGAACTATTTCCTTGGGTCCATGTCCCCTCCTTCGCTGGCTGTTCCCAGGAGCTTGTTTTCCTGCCACGGGCAGCACCGTACATCCCGGTGTGGAGCAGGGACCCACTGCTGCACGCGTGCTCGCGGGAGCCGTCCGTGGCCCTGCAGTGCGGGGAGATGTCTTTCCTGAGGCCGAGGCAGTATTTGAGTCTGGGGCCAGAGGAACGAGCGAGAATTTTGTTCTGGATCCAAAGTTATAATGACATCTTTTTAAACTGTGCCTTTATTTTATAAAAACCTTCATTTTAATCTTCTTGGAATATTTCAATATCGAGCAATGAGAGACATCCCGAATTCCGAAAAGCATTTCGCTAGCTGTAAGCTCACTCTCTGAGTTGGTGGAACTCAGAAATCGCCCTGTCACACGAGAGCAAATGTAGACTTTCCTGTCATTACGATAGAAGCGAACAGGCGGCTCTGCACTAAACACGTGAGGACCGCGTGCCGTTTACTTTAGAGGATGCACGAGGGCGTTTTCCAACCTTGGACCCTTGACCTTCCTTTTGCAGCTCCTACTACGGCTCCGGAGAACTTGAGAGTCTGGCCGGTCCATGGCAAAGCCACAGCTGTCACTGTAGCGTGGGACGCACTGCCTGAGACTGAGGGCCGAGTGAAAGGTAGGCACCCGGCTGCTGAGGGCCCCAGGTGCACAGGGAGCCAAGTCCCCCGGACGCTGCCCTGACCCCAAGCACCGGGTCTAGCCACAGGCCGGGTGGCTGCCCTAGGAACGGGAAGCAACACGTCTGCGCGGTGCTAACTCAGCAGACGAGGATTTCCACGTGGGGGTTTTCCTTGTCGGGGAGATCCAGGGAGTCACGGGGATGACTCCCACCTTCTGTGTACGCAAGGACCTGGGTACCGCTATCAGAAGGGTGTTTTCTGTTTCTGATGGTATGGGAGTAACATCCTAACCTTTACCCACACCGATGACCCTTGTTTTTCATGTTTCGGGTCTTTTCATTATGCAGTAAGATCCAGAAAGTGGGAGTGAGCAGGAACCCCATGGGCTCATGAGTGTCTTGAATGGACCAAATATCGTTTTAATGGGATTGAGAACTCAAGTAATAAAATCAAATGCAAAAAAAATTTTTCCTATTGGTCAGCTTTTAAAATTAATTACTTTGGGGGAGTTGAGGAAAATATGACTTAAAATAACAATTCTGTAGATTTACAAATAGGATAAAATATTAATAAATTCAAAAATGTCTGTTGAGAAAACTCAATAAAAGCACAAATCTTTTCTTTCCAATGTAAAAACATCTAAGAACCTTCCAGAAGTCTGTAGGAGATATTGTGAAGGGGCGTACTGAACTTTTCCCTTGACATCACTTATACAAATGTACCCTAAGGGTACTTTTTATTGTTACACAATCTTGGAAGACAAATTTAAGTCTTCAGAAACTATGAAACTTCGTGTCCAGAAACTATGAAAAGTTTGTGTAAGCTTAAAGAAATCCAGAAAATGACCACTGATCTTCCTTATTTCTTAATTTAAATAAATGACTTGTTCTCTTGTGTATACAACTGTACGTTATCTTTGTTGACCTGTAAGGACCTTTTCATGGGACAATAGAAGGAAGGTAACATGAGATAGTCTTTTCTAAACTTAAGGCTTTCCCACTTTCTGTTTTTTTTTAAGGAGAAAATATTGTACTATTCTTACTCATTTCTTCTCTAGTGGAATAAATTAGAAACAAATGAAGAGAAGAAATGTTTAGTTGGCCCTTTTAAATAGTTCTTTTTATAAAAATCTGAACATTGGCTCCTTCTGGACTAAGTACTGTGGTAATGCTGGGAAGTGAGTAAGGACGGTTTTGGGCTGACGACCCTTTTTCGTTATGAAAACATCCATCATTGCTCCTTTAGGGACATTGTTACCATGCCGCTTTTATTTTCGCTCCCTCTCCCACGTCCTGGTTTATACTTCCCCCTCTTTGGTGAAAGAAGCTCCCGGTGGTCAATTCAGTATTATCAGAAATAGTAGCAGCTGCTGAGTTATGTCCAAAAGAACGCACAGGTCTTCATAAAGGTGTGGTGATGGGACTGAAAATTCAAAATTATACCAGGACATTCTTTATGTCTGAGAAATATAAAACACAATAGAATATAATTTGACACGGTTAACTTGTTTCCAAATGAAGTGAATCCATAAAAATACCTGAAGTACCAATTTTCATAGACAGGCATTCTTTTAATTTTGACTTTTGACCACTACAAATGACCAGTTTATTCATTTTCAACAAGAACACTTATTTTTTTCCTACAAATGCTTTAAAAAACACTTTTTAAAGATTAGCTCGTCGGTAAAAGAAAAAGCTTTTCCATGCCTCCATTGGAAGTATGACAACTGCTTGGTTTTTCTGTAATTCAGTTTTTTGTTAGCTCCCAGTCATATTAATTTGATAAGTTTTGTAAATCTTGAGTTCATTGGGAGGAAACAGGCAGGACAGTTTTTAGTTGAGGGTGAATATTGTGCTTTAAAACATGGCTTCCGTATGGGACAGTATTTCCATATAAGCATAGAGATATATGAGATCCTTGGACTGAATTTGCTATGATGTCCAATCAAGGGCATTAAATGTTTATAGATATAGCCAATTAAAGATAGAAACATTAGACAATGCATAAATCTATTACTTAGCAACTTTTCCTTACAGTTTTAAATACTGTGAACTATCCTTGTCTGCATAGATTGAGAGCTTTTATAATCCCTACAAAAGTGAAATTATATTCCAAATATGAAATTTAATTGGCTTAAACTAAACCAGACTTGCCCATTGAATTGACTTCGGGAACTCTTGGAGATGTCAGCAGCTATTCAGAACCAGTTCCTAGCAGCTGTCATTTCTTTTCCCACGGCTTCTTCCATTCAGGATATAATTCTGTCATAGTTAATTAGCATAGAACACCGATGGAAAAAACCCCAAACACGACATAAATGTCTTTGGTAAACTGTATGGAGACTGGTCTCTAGAGTTCCCTATGCTGAATGTCCTGAGAATAGGCAACGCCAGCTCATTAACTGGTAGTCTGTCCCGCACCCGGGCTAACAGTACCCCTTCCCCGTGCCTTTATGCTGACTTGAACTGGCGAGCTTGCTGGTCCATTCACCCAGCGATGCGCGCTCCAGTCCATCCTGCCCCTACGGTCCATTCACCCAGTGATGCGCTCCAGTCCACCCTGCCCCTCCGGTCCATTCACGTAGTGATGAGCTACAGTTCATCCTGGCCCTGTGGTCCATTCATTTAGTGATGTGTGCTCCAGTCCACCCTGCCCCTACGGTCCATTCACCTAGTGATGCGCTCCAGTCCATCCTGGCCCTCCGGTCCATTCACCCAGTGATGCGCTCCAGTCCATCCTGGCCCTCCGGTCCATTCACCTAGTGATGCGCTCCAGTCCATCCTGGCCCTATGGTCCATTCATTTAGTGATGCGCGCTCTCGTCCATCCTGGCCCTCCGGTCCATTCACTTAGTGATGCATCACTAGGTGAATGGACCGTAGGGGCAGGATGGACTGGAGCTCTAGTCCATCCTGCCCCTACAGTTCGTCTTCGGGACACAACACTGTTTTCATTGTCCTCCTTCCAACCGTCTGCCAAATCATTTCAGAGTACATTCTCTCATACGCCCCCGCGCTCAAGCCCTTCGGAGCCAAGTCCCTCACCTTCCCGGGAGAGACCACGTCTGCCCTCGTGGACGGTCTGCAGCCCGGGGAGCGCTATCTGTTCAAAATCCGGGCGGCCAACCGGAGAGGAACGGGGCCTCACTCCAAAGCCTTCATCGTCGCTATGCCAACAAGTAAGCATTGCGTGTGTGACGCTCCCCTCTTTTTGTTTCATGGGTTACATTCTTTATGAATCATGGCTCTTGCCTGGGTTTTCATGATATTTTTTAGGCTGAGTTTGCACAGTGATTTATGGAACATTTGATAGTCCCTTTAGAAAGCAGTCACCCCAAAGACTAAAATGTTATTGATTGCTAATAACATTAGTCACTCTTACGATATTACACAAACACGAGAGTATGAGTTTTGTGATTAATCTTATGTCACTGTGTAACTTGGGTTATGATGACAGGAAAGAACATTTTTACAAGTGTACTGTGGCATTCTTAGTTGTCAGCTCTCTTCAATTTCCAAATAGCATTTGAAATGCGTAGCTTGTATTCCGTTACTTGGGAGTGCAGCTTGACTCAGAAGAACTTCAGTTCCTTGTTTATCTGATCGGGATCAGAACCAAGCAAGTTAATGAAACCCAGAAATGGAGCGGACTGGTTCTGGATGGTCACTCCTTTCTGCCTCCCCCATTCACATCATATTGGCGGTTCTCTCCTCCGTGATGTGCTGTGAGGATCCCCAGGGCACCCCCAAGTCACAAAGTCTGTCTTGGAAGGAAATGAAATAGATGTTTGCTCCCGGCTGCATTCCCCTTTGCTATACAGATTCCCTGCCCCGACAGCATCCCTTTGCTCATTCAGTTCTGCTCTCAAGAAAGGGTAAATCATGGGGTACACCTACTGTTCTGCCTACCTCAGGAGTCTTTTTATTTTTGGCTCTATTTTGGAATTACAAATGTATTTATTACTGAAGAGATTTCAATAGAGAAGGAGAAAGCAAGTAAGGACATGCTAGGGGGAATAGGGAACTCTTTGTAATGCTCAAAGATTACAAATTTGTTGCTCGCTCAAGTCACTTCCCAGGCCTGCAACACATCCCCACGCCTTTAAGGTAGAGATCATTGAACATTTTATAACAGGTTTCTATAAATCCCTTGCCTGAATTGTCAAGAAGGGCTATGGCGCATTTGTAACATACTGAGAATTCGTTTTATCACAGAAGTCCTATGTAAGAGCTTGCTTTTGCAAAACCAATGGATGACTCCAAAGTACTCATTTGAGAATTCCTTCAAACACTAATCTGTGACTAACCTAACTGTGACTAACCATTCTCACACATACTGTTTAGAGCTGTATCTACGGCTTAAAGCAAAAGAGGGCTTTCAAAGCCATTGCTGTAATTGAGAAAAGGGTCCGATGTTCTGAAGAATGAGAAGTTGTCGGTTAAAATTTCCGATCTGAAACGCCTCCACTGCCATCTTTAACACCCGCTTGGTGTCGCAAAGCTTTTGAATTTCGTCTCTGATGGCAAATTCTTTCCCATCTATTCCAGCCAGGACCAGCGAGGCCGACGCCCGGCAGAAAACAGGCGCGATGGACCGCTGGGAGCAGGACACCTCGCAGCCCTCCCCTCCTCCCGGGGCCGCGCCCTCCAAGCACTCCCATGTGCCCGTTGCTCCCCAAGGCCGGCATGCCAAGAACCCTCCTGACTTGAAGAACAAAATACTGGCCCACGGTGGGGTGCCCAGGAAACCCCAGTCGGCAGAGCTCACGGATGCGGAGGAACTGGACCCCCAAAGGGACCCCCCGACCTCGCCCTCCGAGACCCAGGACCAGAGGCGCCAGCCCAGGCCGCCAGGCAGACCCGTCCACCCGGGCCTTGCTGGACGGACTCCGGGGAGAGTCCGAGCGCCAGTGCTGCCCCGACACGAAGGTGTGGACAAACCCGGCTCCTCGCCGCCCTCCCACCCGCGAGGGGCATCCCCGTGGGCCCCCCACACGCCCACCGCAGGCAGCTCTCGCCGCCCCGCCAACCCGCCGCCCAGCTCCGCTGACAACGACTCGCTGGACGGAGAGGAGGGCGAGCCGGCCACGGCCACGGGCTCCCTGGACCTCAAAGCCGCCGCCTCCGAGCCCCTGCGGCCCAAGAGCGCGCCCGGCCGGCCAGCCCTATGGCCCCGCCACTCCGCGGCCAGCACGCGCGCCCGAGGCCCGGCGCCCCAGGGCGCGAAGCCGGCGCTGCCAGCGCGGAGGGCGCCCCACTCGGAGGCTGGGGAGGACAGTGCGAGGCCTTCTGCACCCCATGGGGGAGCATCCCGGCTGCGGCCCACCAAGTCCTCACCGGCCTCTTGGCGTCTGGCTCCCAGGACACAGGCCCCGCGGAGGGTGGACGGTGACGGTGACGGTGACGCAGACGGTGCGGGGAGGCCGGCGGAGGCCACCGCCCAGACGCTCCGGACCCGGCCGCCTGCGGGGCCCGCTGCCCCGGGACACGGCAGTTGGCCCAGAAGCAAGGCCTTTGCCGCCCATGGCAGGCACCCCAGCAGGTTTGGCTACGGCCGAGGACCCCGATTCCAGCCCTCCAGCTCCCCGGCGCCCACCGGGACCCCCCAAGTGCATGTGCGGGGGAACGCTCACCCCGCTCCTGACCTCGGGCCGGGCTCGGAGAGCGAAGCGGAAGACGAGGAGCCACTTCCGGCCACGGCGGTGCAGGGCCACGCCCCCTCCTCCTCCAGGCAGCCCGCCTCCCGGGGTGGCGACCACCTGAGACGAGGCCCCCCGCGAGGGATGGGCCTGCAGCCGAGGGACCCCCTGGCAGAGAACCCCAAGGCCGCCGGGACCTGGGCCGCTGCGCACCTTCAGGACAAACCTCTGTTCCCGAAGGCGCAGAGCGCGGATTCGGGGGCCGAGGGGAGTTCCCCCGCTCGGCTGCCCGCTGCGCAGTCCCAGCTCCACCCCGGGTCCAGCGTCCCCAGAAGGAAGCCCGCGTCCCCCCAGGCGGGGCGTCCCCACGTGGACCCTTACGGTTATGGGTCCAGAGGCAGCCAGTCGTCCGTCCCCGAGGATTCCGAGAGCAACTATGGCGGGAACCACGAGGACAGCAAAGGCGCGGAGACCCAAGGTGTGAGGGCACATGCGGCCCGGGCCAAGGACGCCGCCCCGGCCCTGCCCAAGCACCGCCAGGTGGAGGCCCCAGCGGGAAGCGCAGGCGACGGTCACCCCCGCAGACCCGCAGGCGCCCCCCCGAGGTCTGGCCACCCCCACGCCCACGCCCGCACCAGGGTCCCGGGGCGCGCAGGGCACCAGGCGGCGGGGGAGAAGGACGGGGCCTCCAAGAACGAGGCCCGGACCGCTAAGTCTCCGCAGTCCGTTTCGGCCGAGGAGGAGGAGGAGGAGGAGGAGGAAGACACGTGGTTTCTGAAAGGAGGGAAGGACGAGGACTCGCTGTCCTCCTCTGTTTCAAAGTGGCCCCCCTCCTCCGTCCCCAGGGGCAGCAACTACGCAGACAGGAGCAGCGCGGAGACAGACCCCGCCAGCATGCCTGCTCCCCCGCGAGGGAGCTCCCCCCGGGATGGGAGCCCCACGCCCATGCAGCGCCCTCCTTCTCCAGGCAGCGCCCCCAGAGCCTCACACCTCCCGCCCAGACACCCCCCTCGCAGCCCCAGCACGGCCAGCGCCCCCGTGGGCACCCCGGCCCGGCCCCGGTACACGACGCGCGCCCCTCCCGCCTACTCCTCCACCACGCCCATGCTGTCCCTGCGGCAGCGCATGATGAACGCCCGGTTCCGGAACCCTTTCTCCCGCGCGCCCGCCAGACCCTCGTTCAGACAAGGTACTTGGTTTTTTCTCTTCCCCCGGGGTGCTTTTCAGGGCCGTTCGTAGCCATTCCCGGAGAGCTTCTGTGTTCTCCGGCACCTGCCATGCTCAGGCACCCGTGAGCGGCTTTGCAGAGGTGACGGGATGTCACCCTCTTGCCCTCCTCGTAGGGTTTTCAGGTTTTCTCCTGGCTTCCCGATGAGGCGGCTGGGGCTGCGGGGTCCGTGCGGCTGGCCCAGGTCAGACAGCCAGGAGGCCGAGCGGCAGTCCTAACCCCGCACGGACTCCCACAGCCCTGGCCGCTGCACCGCCCCGCTCGCCCCTGACCTCCTTAGCACATGCTCTTCACCGGGAAAAGCATGATCCCAAATCAGGTTCCTGCACTGGGGCTACTTTGAGCTGTTTCCGGCCCCCGTCCATTTAAGGAGTCAGTGCGAAATGTACTTCCTGTGTGCCTGGGTCGTGTTCTTGTTGATTCTGCATACAAAGCTCTCAACGGAACACTCGGGGCAAACTCAGATGTCTTGGCCGTGAACTGCTTCCAGGGGTGGGCAAACTTCTTGACTCGAGGGCCACAATGGGTTCTTAAACTGGACCGGAGGGCCGGAACAAAAGCATGGATGGAGTGTTTGTGTGAACTAATATAAATTCAAAGTAAAGGAGCGGAGGGGAGAGCAAGAGAACCGGATAGAACAGCCGATCCAGCCCGCGGGCCGTAGTTTGCCCACGGCTGGTAGACGTTGCACTCAGTGGGTGCTGTTTAAAACTGGTAGGAAATACATGTTCAAGACAATTGTCACCTAGAGTTGGAACAGACGGGGGTGTGACTTACACCGAGGACGAAGGTAGGCAGCTGTGAACTGTGAACTGGAGTCTACAGGGACCCCAGGGCAGGACCGAAGTAAAGTATTTCCCAAGTCTGCAGCCAGTTAAGTGGCCCCTGGCACTCCCCTTGCGTGGAATCAGGGCTGGACAGAGCAGCTCTGAGTGAACTATTGGTATTTGTTCATCTGGACGAGGTATTGTTAGTTTAGCTCAATGGAAAGACGGAACACGTGCCTCCCATTGACGTCAGGTTCCGTTAAAATGGACTGTCTTAAGCCAGCCCGAGACCCTGGTAACAAACAAAACTCACGTGCCCTTGTACAAAGTACTCGGTAAATGTTTCATTTTCATTAACCATTTGCGCAAGAGAAGGAAGTCTCTGACCTGCAAGTCCTTGTCAGGGAGCCCAAGCCCCTGACGGCGTGGGGGGGCTGGACCCCAGAGTGCTCCCAGCAGAGCCGAGGGGAACTGCGGCTGAGAAACGGCAGGAGAGAGGAAGGGCAGGAGACAGGAATAGGTGGACACAGCAACCGAGAGGGCTGCTAGCGGGACCTTGTACTTCCTCTCCGAGCAGGTACTTCCCAAGCGGCCGGCAGAGCTCAGCAGCTGAGTCAGCCCGTGCGTTTGTACTTGGCGCTTGGCCGGGGGGACTGAGTCAGGCAGGACTAGTGCTGAGTGAGCCTGCTGAGGAGAGCAGGACAGCAGCTAACCTTTCAGAGACAGTTTTCTCCAACCCTCCCTCCCTCCAACTTCCAACTGGTTAAAATAGAGCTACAGCGACCACGGCCTTGAGTCTCATCTGGATCATTTACTTATGCTGAACACTCCCATTCCTCCCATACAGTCAGAAAGCCGTGACTTTGCTGTGCTCTGGACGTTCGAATTTGTCATGTAGAAGTCACAGTTAAGACTATCATTATCTCATGGACATGAGCTGTTGGTTTAAAGTCCTGTTCCTGTTTCTGTTTGAAATGATGTTACCGCTTATAGATTGGCAGGAAGCCAACTCTGTAGGCATGTGGCGTTGACCAGGTTCTGTCATTGTTTCCCGGGCAGGTTATAATGGCAGGCCCAGCGTAGAGGGGAGAGCAGTGCCTGGCAGTAATGGAGAACCGAGCGGACACAGAATTATCAATGGCCCTCAAGGAACAAAGTGGGTAGGGTGAACTTCTTTACACATCTCAGTTGTTCTCATGCTGTTGGGAAGAGAAAAATGGTGGGCGTTGTGTAACAATAATGGAGCAGTCTTTTCCCTCTTTTTCTCTGGTTTTCACCACTCATCTGTCAATATGCTGCACGATAGGCATTCTTCCAGCGACCAGAGAGATCTGTGATTGTCCCGAGTAACTAGTTTTCTTCTCATGGCTAATAAGATGAGGCCAGCGCACTCAGACAAAGGTCTGGCTAACCACAGCCGTGACCGAGAACTCGAGGCACAGCCTCTCAAATGAACTTCTGTTTTCCCAGTTTGTTTTTTGTTTAGTTAAGTACACATATTTCCTGCAAATTGTCTCAAACCCTTTGTCAAAAGGAATCAGAGTGAAAATAAATGAACAAGAAAACCCTGAATCAAACAGGCAATTTTAACCAGATCACCTTTTGAATCCTCCAATAATTGTTGTTTGTCTAAAACAACAAACAGGTATCAGTATTTTTTGTACATTTAAGTTAAATGACTAACTTCTTTAGGTTTAAGATAAATGTTTACGGATTTTAGGTGGCTTGAGGGTAATGGGAAGAACACTTTATTTTTTATTTATTTTTTTTAAAATATATTTTATTGATTTTTTACAGAGAGGAAGAGAGAGGGATAGAAAGTTAGAAACATCGATGAGAGAGAGACATCGATCAGCTGCCTCCTGCACGCCCCCTACTGGGGATGTGCCCGCAACCCAGGTACATGCCCTTGACCGGAATCGAACCTGGGACCCTGCAGTCCGCAGGCCGACGCTCTATCCACTGAGCCAAACCGGTTTCGGCGGGAAGAACACTTTATAATATTCAGAGATTTGAAATATTTTTTCAAAGAATCAAAAAAATATTCGTGGCGGAATTCCCAGTCAACACTTCCCGTTTATAGCAATAAGGTTTAGGAAAACATATTGGACTTCATGAAATGTTCAGTACAGGTTATTTAAAGATAGATCTCATTTCTCAAAGGAACTGATATATATTCTAGGAAGAAATACATATTAAAGCAAATGTCATGTAAACAATTTTGAATTGAACTGTATGGGTAGATTTCAAAAGTAGGGTTTATATCAATGAACCTTATTTTAATTACTGAGTCAGGACCCAACAAAGTGGCCTGCTCACAGGGGCTCCTTCACTGGTCTGATCATGCACAGTCGTGGTTCTCAAACTTTAGTGTCAGAATCCCTGGGGATTTACCAAATATGGTCTCAGATATGGCCAGCTAATTTGCATATCTGACAAGTTCCCAGGTGACACTGAGTCTGCTGGCCTGGGATCATACTTTGAGAACCACTAGTGTGGAGCATAAGTTTGTTCCTTAATAGAGATAGCAATACCTTTTTTTCAAGTTTTATAATTCCTTAGGTTATTAGCTTTTTGCATACATACTATATTGGTCAATTCCAATATAAGTTGTTTTTGTTATAGTAACCTTGATTTTTCACATTAACAGTAAAGTAGAAGCATATCATGTTTTTAATATATTAGCAATGCATGTTCATTGCAAGAGGTTGAAACAGTTCAGAAATACATGAAAAATATAATAAGCCATTCCAAATCCCTTTTCAAGGATCATCACTGTGAGTGGTTGGGGATGTAGCCTTCTAGATTATTTTCACTGCAGTTTTAAGTTTATAGACACAAATGACTATATTTTTATTTTTGAAAAATAATCATCCCTGTAATCTGAATTTATATCAGGATATGCCCATATATGTAGAAATTTTCAATCCTTTTCACTGGCTGCATGGTCTTCCACTATATGGATATGCCATAACGTCTTTAATCTCTGCCCTCCAACAGTGGACGCTTAGGTAGTGTCCTACTTTTCAGCAGTACATACATCATACTAAGTGGCAGTTTGTACATATTTTGTATATTCTAGAAACAAAGTAATTTACATGCTGCATGGGTAAGCAATTATAATAGGAACTACAGTTGTTTTACACTTTCTTTTCATTCAACCTTATGAAGGATGCTGACAAAAATAATGTTTCCTACTCACTTCTGTGGAAGCTTCATGCATATATTCCTGCAGTTGGATGAATGTGACCATTTTGAATGTCCAATATAGTCTTTAATCTGTGTCATGGATTTAGGTGGTGGATCTTGATCGCGGGTTAGTATTGAATGCAGAAGGAAGGTACCTCCAAGATTCACATGGCAATCCTCTTCGGGTTAAACTAGGAGGAGACGGTCGAACCATTGTGGGTAAGTGAGAATGGTTCTTAAGGAACAAAAGTGTCCTGGCTTAGCTGTGGAATAACAACTTCTCTTCCTCCTCGCCCTGGTTTTTAATGGGTGCCCCTGGTCTAGTGACCTTTGGCCACGTGCCTTTCCCCGGATATAACTGTCAGCAACATTTCCAGTGGAATCCACCCTCTCAGAAAAGGTGGCACTCAACTTGGTTCTGGAAATTGGCAGCCTCGAGCGGGAGTCAGCCAACTCCGACCCATTGGCCAAACCCTGCCTGCTGCCTGCTTTTGTACGGCCTGTGAGCTCAGAAGAGTTTTCACATTTTTTAATGATTGCAAAAATAATCAAAGAAGGATAATATTTGTGACATGTGGAAATTACATGACATTCACACTTCAGTGTTCACGCACAGGGGCTCATGGGACATAGGAGCACTCGTCTGTGCACTGCCTGTGGCCTTTGTCCCCTGCAGGGCAGAGCTGAGTGGTCCCAACAGGCAGTGTCTGGCCCGGAAAACTTGAAGTGCTTCCTCTCTGGTTGGTTACAGAAAGCATTTGCCACCCCGGGTCCCAAGGAGCACTTTTCCTCCTCGGGTGCAGGGATGGGAGAGGAGAGAACCGCTCTCCTCACTAAAGACTAAGCGTTGTACGGGGTGACGGGGCAAGTGGAGGACTGTTATTAGTTTAGATGAAGTAGCACAGAGTAATGGGCAAGATGGGAGCCCGGGGATGTCTGGGTAGCGGCAGGCATGTCTGCCTCAGAGAATAGCCTTTCAATTACCCTTCCTTTGCCTTTTTATTGATTAAAATACAAGAATAACAAGCTTTCAGGAGACATTTCCACTTGCTTTCTACTTCCTCTGATTGTGTCCCCTCGTTGCACAGACTGTATTTGATCTTGTTTCAGATCTGGGAGGGACCCCCGTGGTGAGCCCTGACGGGCTCCCCCTCTTCGGGCAGGGGCGACATGGCAAACCCCTGGCCAGTGCCCAGGATAAGCCCATTTTGAGTCTTGGAGGGAAGCCTCTGGTGGGCTTGGAGGTCGTCAAGACAACCACCCGGGCCCCCACCACCACCACCACCACCGAGAGACCCACTACTACCCCTCGGCCCACCACGGCAACCCTGCGGCCCAGGACCACCACCCGCCGCACCACCACCACCACCACCCGCCGCACCACCACCACCACCACCCGCCGCACCACCACCACCCTGCGCCCAACCACCACCACCCGAACCACCACCACCCCCGAGCCCACCACGCCCGTCCCCACCTGTCCCCCTGGGACCCTGGAGCGGCACGACGAAGACGGCAACCTGATCACAGGCTCCCGTGGGGCCCCGGAGTGCGTCCCCGAGGAAGGTAACCGTCTTCACCTAACAGAGGCCCACGCCTCTGCCTCACTGCCTGTCAGCGGAGGGTCCCACAGGCTGCAGGGCGGGGAGGGCGGGGGCCCGGGGTGGGACAGGAACTAGGGTGTTTCTAATCCTACAAGGTTTGTTCAACAGCTCTGTGCCACAGCCAGGGTTGTCAAATGCAGCAAATAAAGATGTTGCACAGGACATGCTCACAATATAAATTACTTGTTATTTACCTAAAATTCAAGTGTAACTGGGCATCCTGTGTTTATCTGGCAGCCCTTTCCACAGCCCAAGTCAAAAAATTAGCTAAAACGTGGGGCATTATTAGTTTGGACTAGCATTTCCAAAGTGTGTCCCCTGCGTGTCAGTAGGTTAGTATTTGTTAGATAGAAAGATGGATGGAGAGATGGATGGACAGGTGGGCGCACAGGTAGATAGAGCTGTGTAACCTATATGCATATGGTTCTGTGATTAGCTATGTGATTTAACCCAGGTTAAATGACTGTCTTACTGTTGGACCATTCGGACCATTTCTCAGTCTCCTTGTGCGTTTCCGGGGAAAGTGGTTTCCCCAGCACGTTTGGCAGGGGAACGCTTGGATCAGCAGGAGGGGCTTCCACTGGGGAGGGGGCTACACCAGCTCCCTGCTTTGCGACACCCACTGGGGCCGTCCCCTGCCCGTGCGTGTCTTCCTCCTGACAACGGAGCCGGGACCCACTGGGTCAGGGCGCGTGGAGCTGAGACGCCGTCATCTCTGCCACTTGGGATGAGGTCACCGCGCTGCAGCAGGCCTGGAGGAGGCCAAGTCCTCTTCCTTCCCGCAGGGAGAGGGGAAGTGCGTGTCGCCTGCAAAGCTTATGTCTTTTTAAGCTACTGCAGAGTGAAGACCTTCATTTCAGCCATCGTTCGCAGACCTGGAATTCTCACACGGCATCGCTGACCATGCCAGGCTCCAGTCAGTGTCAACGTGAGTGCCGTACCCGAGGTGGGCGTTCTGTTTGAAGTCAGTCTTTGCCCGAACAAGTTCCAAATAACCCGGACTACTTCCCACCTAAAAAGCTCACCCCCAAGAACAGGAAGCATCCGAGGAAGAGGAGCATCAGAAGGTGACCTCATGTCCATTTGCCCAGTGAATGCGAGTTAGACTCACCTTCGGATTCCTGGTACCAGCATATTATGTACGTTCCTTGACCTCGTCTACCTGCATTAGCGTCTTATTTTTTTAAATGTGAACTGTAATTAGAGCAGGGGTCCTCAAACTTTTTAAACAGGGGGCCAGTTCACTGTCCCTCAGACCATTGGAGGGCCGGACTATAGTTTAAAAAAAACAACTATGAACAAATTCCTATGCGCACTGTGGGCCCGGAACGAGTCGGCTGCTAAGCAGGACAGGCAGCAGCACCCGGCGGGCCGGATACATGTCCTCGGCGGGCCGCATGTGGCCCGCGGGCCATAGTTTGAGGACGCCTGAATTAGAGTGTTTATTTAATAATTAGTTGCAAGCAGAAGAGTGACTACTTTGGATTTTGCTTTCATTGCCATTAGCAATATTTTGAATTTTCTTTTGTTGCTTTTATACGGGCTTTATTGATGGTCCCTCGTTTATTTTGTATTTTTGGCCTCTTGCTTGGCATGAAAGTGGATATTTTTCTTGGCCTGTTGTTTCTCCTTTTCTTTGCAAATCATGACATATACAGGGTGGGCAAAAGTAGGTTTACAATTGTGAGTACACAAAACACAGTTTATTCTTTTATTATTAACTTCGGTATTATTTATTTGTGTTACAACTGTACATCTACTTTTGCCCACCCCGGTCCGTATATCCTTTCCTGCATCCATGCCCCTTCTTCTGACTCCCTGATACTCAAGTGTCAGTAATAACGTGCCTCGAGGCAGCATTTTCAAAATAAGCACAAATAAATGCAAAGCCGTGGGAAAAAATTAAATGTAAGGGGAAAGTGCATCATCTCTAAACAAGGTTACAACATATTATAACTCATTCCTTTAAGAAACCAGTTGACCCTTAACATGGGTTTGAAAGCACAGGTCCACTTATATATGCAGATTTTTTTTCAATAAAAACTATAAATGTATTTTCCTTATGATTTTCTTAACATTTTTTTCCCTCTAGCTTACTTTATCATAAGAACACAGTATATAACATGTATAACATACAACATATGTGTTAATCAACCATCTGTGTTATGGATAAGGCTTCCGGTCAACAGTAGGCTCTTAGTAGTTACGTTTTGGGGGAGTCAAAATAGACTCAGGTTTTGACTGCATGGGTGGTCGGTGCCCCTGTCCCCTGCGTTGTTCAAGCATCAGCTGCAATTGGAAAATCAGGTCACAGTTACTCTAGAAAATCCTGTGCATCGTCTATAAAACGCAGTCGTTGTCCCTTTCTTGGCTGAACACCTTGCGGTGGCCTTGATGTGCCAACACACTCTGCGCGCTGTGCTGAGTCAGCGGAGAGATGCTTCCGGGAAGGGGCTCTGATGGCAGCAGAACCACTGCCCTGGCTCCCTCTCCTCCTCTGCTCCGAGTCTGCGTTCCCTCACACCCCTTCTCTTTTCTGGTTTGAGCATACAATGCGCACGTCCAAGGCCTGGCGTCCGTGTGGGCACAGTTAGTATCTATCAAGCCACTTGGCAGCCTAGTAGCCCGAAATGTTTATTGTTGTGATAATTGTGATTTAGGACCAGCATGGGGATCAGTGAATGCATATCTGCTCATCCAAGCCCCCAACCCCACCCCCACCCTCATCTGGTGGACAGTTGTCATTATACGCCATTGGCAAAGTCCTCAAGTTTTGTTTCTAGCCCTCCACCTCTTTTATTTATTTATTTATTTTTCCTTTATTGATTAAGGTACTACAATGTGACCTTATCCTCCCATTGTCCCCCCACCTCCCCAATCCTGCCCTCACCCTCACCCCTGTTGTCTGCGTCCATTAGCCCTCCAGCTTTAAAATCATCTTTTCAGTCTCAGGTCGTGGCTCCCCTGGTTAAAACATGCCCCCTTTTCCTTGGAAACACGGCTTTAAAATGACGTTCCGGGAATAACCTTGTATCACCCAGCCATCCCAGCAATGCAAGAGTGTTTATGTCCTTTTGCATTTGTCATGGATGCCGTCCTTGCGTGTATCTTCCTATGGGCATGGATGCAGATTACACACTTGTTTCCAGCGTCCTGCTGCTTTCACTTCTCTGCTCCTTTCTCTCTCTCCACATGCACACACACATCCTCTTTACTTGCTCTGACTTTAGATACTAAAGTCCTTACAGCAGAGAGAGTGCCTTCCTCACGGTACCTGGTCCTTCGTGTTCGGTGTCCACACACCTTAAGGGACAGGCGTCCTCCGTCTCTGCCTGTGGAGGAAGAGCCTTGTGCTTCAGGTTTCCTCTCTGCAGCGGGTCTGATGAGGTCACGTGTTTGGAAATGGGAGGCGCCAGCTGAGCATCTTGGACCATTTGTGGGGCCTGTTTCCGAAAAACAGTCACGATGGAATGGCCCCACTGGCCACGGCTCGCTCCCAAGACAGAAAGGACAAAGAGGATAATAAAAAATTCACTGGGGCTGGACCAACTGTACCCTTTGCAAATGTCCTTGGTTTCCAATGACTGTCATTCACCTCCTCTCTGAACTCCTACTGGGAGTAGTTTTTATAGTCTTCAAAAATATCTCTGCAGCCAAGGCCCTCAGTTTTTGGAGATACTTTGCACTTGTTTTTTATGGCCGTTTGAACAAACCACTCAAGAGGGTAAACCATCCACCGTGGTTGGTGTCTGGCAGTTACTTTTATATGAAGAAGTGGAAGCTTTTGACATTGATGCAGGGTTGACTCATACAACGTCCACTTTTACGTCGTTCCAAGTGGTTGGAAAGGCATCAGGTGGGGCAAATTCTGATGGTCAGCTTAAAAAAATAAATACACTTCACTCCACCTTGGAAGTAACTTTTACTTGGAATCAAGATGGTGCTGTTTTGTGTGTGTTGGTTTTTAAAGAAGAAGCACTGCATTACTCAATATGATGATTACTTTTGCCAGAAGACGTAACTGTCGCTCACCTGAAGAGGTGACCCCACCATTTCTGCGGCCTGCTGCTGGGCTGGGGCACTTCAGCGCCTCCAGGAATTGTACTTCACCCTGGGAATCCACGAAGGAAACCCTGCACTTTCCCTTTCCTTGTTCACTCTGAGATGCAAAAATTGTATGATTTATTCACTTTTGACCTGGCCAAAAATAACAGTGAAAAGAAACGGGTCTGAACCGGTAATGAGGAAGAACAAGACTATGTTGTTAACAGTTAAACGGACGAGGGGAAGAAAGGCGCGTTCCTGGAAACAATGGCAGGATGGCCTCCAACGCCAGGTGCCCTGAACTGGAAAACTGCTCGACTTGACCCAGCCCAGGAGTCATTCCTCTTGGATCCAGGCATGTTGACATTGGAATGACCAAAGGGAAATCATGTCTAATGGTTTTTCGTGAAACGACCGTTGTGAGCCCTGAGGGCGGATCATTCGCCTTCTCTCTTGTGGACACCCATGGGCCCCATCAGAGCATGCCCAGTGTTAGCACCGAGCGGGTGAAGTGGGTGCTGGGCGTCCCCCAGGCCCCGGTGGCTTCGGGCTTTGCACTGTGTTCCTCGGAAGGACCGGCGGCCAAGGCCCTCCGTTGGTGCGGTTTGTTTTGGCGCCGTTGCATTCACGATGTTATCCAAACTGGCCTCAAAGCAGGCCAGTGGGTGACTCTTTTGGAATCCTGAGGAATCATCAATGATTCTCTAACAATGAAAAATTCAAATTGGTGCCTATAATCTTTTAGGGAAGGGGGTTTATACACTTTCTACTCAATTGCGCCTTTATTAAGCTGTGGAATGGTGATTCTAATAGAGCAGCTTAAGGTTTACAAGCGATTTCATTGCTTAGTTGAACATTTAAAAAGCGGAGACAGTTCATGAAGGATAAAGTACACAGTCTTTGGAGCCAGAGGGTTTGAAGTTCAAATTCCGTTTTAGCTCTGCCTTCGCCAGCTGTGGGACCCCAGGCACACTGTAAAAACTTGGTGTCCGTGGCTGCCAAGCGGGTATAAGTCCTTGCATGTATCTTCCGAGCAAGCACAGGAGGCCCTGACTCTGAGGACTTATTCCCATGAACCGGCCATGGGGGGAGAACCATTGTGCCCTGGACAGGATCCTGAGCCGCCTGGGAAGAAAGCCCGGGGCCCGGGTGACCCCTTCTCCCTCCCTCTTCACCAGATGATTTCTCAGGATTGGAGACGGACACAGCCACACCCACGGAAGAGGCCTACGTCATCTATGATGAAGGTACTAACTGGTTTTAAGCACATTATTTGGATAATTTCTCTCCTGGTGGGAGGGCCTTATTTTAATCACTAAGTAGATGTTCTGAATTGCAGTTTCCTTCAGAACTCGGGGGAGGTGGCCAGGCTTAGGGAAGGCGGTGGTACCCCACACTTCCGAGTTGCCCCCAGTACATATTTGATCCAAAGAAAAAGTGTGCTTGATTGAAAATACAGCTTCCAAACAAGTACCCTCTGCTCCCCACCTCTCCCTTCCAGCTCCTCCTTCCTCCGGAAATTCTGGAGCTGCCGGTCTGAGCCTCCCCCTCCTCCGCTCTTCGTAAAACTGACCGACACCTCAGCTTCCTCTCTCGGCTCTTCACCTTCTTCCCTTCTCTCTCTTTTTCTGATTCCATTACAAATGCAATGCAATGCTATGGATGCGCTGACTTTTTAAATCATAGAATCTTTTCAAGTAAGGGCAAGCGTATACGATTAAGAGTACAAAATGCCTTGGGGAGAAATTCATGTCGGCATCCCGTCCCCACCCTGGTGCCAGCCTCTGGCCCTCAGAGGCCCTCACTTTTGCCCTTCACCTTGCCTGCGATTAGCCATCGCTCCAATGGTCTGAAATCACACATGTGGGAGCAATGTCTCCTTTGCTGCAATCACAATACAGTTGGATGCAGTGGTTGAATCTTGCAAACAAAAATGAACCTAAAACATCAGACATCAGGTGTCAGAACGCAGAGGAAGGCTTCTTAGCACCTTTGCAAACGCTATGCCGTTTCCCATTACCTTTGAGCAGCTGGAGCGGGAGCCGTTTTACTTTCTTCTTTGAATGTTAAAAGATCATTCCTCTTAGTGGAATTAATCCCACCTCCGCCTCAGAAAAAAGCCAAAGATGATAAATGGAAAAAAATCAAGTTTATTTTGTGATGGGAATCCGTTATGCTCTAGAAGGGGAACTAAGTTAGGTAGAGATTGGCCTTGGACTAGGACGAGGCCCGTGCTAAACTGGGTGAATTCTAAGGCTATTTCCAGCTTTGATTCAAAAACTTCATTTTTCCTGGTCATCTGTGGTTCTTTTTTCCCCGTCCTCTCTTTCCTCTGCAGCTGCTTTTCTGAGGGGACTGAAGTGGGGGAAATACTGTTTTATTAGGAACCAATTATGTCTGGGCACGGCATTGACCGTGGGGTGTGCCCGCACGCTGTAGTCCGGAGTGGGATCGTAGGAAGGTCTCTTTGGCTGCCAACAGCGCTTCTTTGCAGGGTGCCCAGTTACACAGCCTTCACCCCGTTTCAGATTATGAACTTGAGACCTCGAGGCCACCGGCCTCCACCAGGCCCTCCACCGCGGCCACCACGCCCGCCGTCGTCCCAGCGGAAGGCACCATCAGCTCCTTTCCCGAGGAAGAGTTCGACCTGGCTGGGAAGAAACGATTTATTGGTAAATAAACTTCCTTAACCAGAGAAACGGGGTCTCAGCCTGTGCCCTCTGAGGATGAGGATAGCCAATCCCCTGGCCCGGCCCAGGAGGCCCGTTTGGAGCAGAAACTTTCCCGGAGTGAAGTTCCATTTGGGGCGATCAGGGAGTCACTCCTTTTGAGACCACAGGGACTCTCTGTGGACAGCAGGAGAGGGGTGCATGCAGGGACACTTGGAATTGGACAGAGTAGAGATGGGCTGGTTTGTGTGGCCTAAGAGTAAGGGGCACGTAGGGAGCATCAGGTCAGGAACATGAGTATTTTGTCGTGGCCGACGTCTGAGACGAGACTGCCCCGGGGCTTCGCCTGCACATTCAGTTCTTCCTTGGAGACGAGGGCCGACTGATTGATGGCATCCCGCACCAGGGCCGTTTCTCTGAGTCACTGCCTATTCAGCCGTGGGCAAACTACGGCCCGCGGGCCGGATCCGGCCAGTTCGACTGTTCTATCCGGCACACGGAGCCGAAAGAGTGAAGGGTTCTCTTGCTCTCCCCTCCGCTCCTTTACTTTGAATTTATATTAGTTCACACAAACACTCCATCCATGCTTTTGTTCCGGCCCTCCGGTCCAGTTTAAGAACCCATGGTGGCCCTCGAGTCAAAAAGTTTGCCCACCCCTGGATCTCCTCATTAGCCGCACGGCCTTGGGACGCATGACCTCCTCCTGCTCCTTTTTGGCAGTTACGGAGACAGTTTCGAGAGGAAACTGTTTTGCTAAACCGTGTTTCACTCCCTTTGGGAGTCTTCTTTTCCCACGTCCTTAATGAACTTCACTAACGAGGCACTCAGATTAACGTCTTACTAAGTGGAAAAAAAACAATATATGACTAAGGAGACTGGCAACGGCTTAAACTAACCTCACGCTTTTTTGTTTCCAAAACAAATGTTCTGCTATAAGCAGAGAACAGCTCCTGCCAGCCACGATGTAGTGCTGGGTGTCTCAGCTACACGCTCTTGAAGAATGAGAGCAATTAATGTGAGGCGGCCTTCCTGCGGGAAATGCCAATGCTGGCCTGTGGCATTTGGCAGCCGGCCGAGTTCACCAAATCAGACTCTCTCTCTAGTTGCACGCCAGACTCGGAACTCCTGTCAGCACTGCTATCAGCGGTCCCAGAGAACTCTGCTGAAGACAGAGAGGCTACCATTGTCTGGCGAAGTCCATGTGTCTGTGATCTATACAGCATAGATTACTCTCCAAAACTTCCAGAGGAGATCCATGGACAAGCCCTAAAAGCCCAATTTTATACAAATTATTGGAAAATAGAGGGGCTAAAAATTGCTTTTGGTCGTAATGGCCACTGAGCATGAGAACCGGCACCAAAAGATGCAATGGAACATTTAGAAACTGCTAGAGCCCTGGCCGGTTTGGCTCAGTGGATAGAGCGTTGGCCCTTGGACTGAAGGGTCCCAGGTTCGATCCTGGTCAAGGGCACGTGCCTCTGATGCAGGCTTGATCCCTGGCCCTGGTGGAGTGCATGTGGGAGGCAACCAGTTGATGTGGCTCTCTCACGTAGATGTTTCTCTCCGTCTCTCCTGCTCCCTTCCACTCTCTTTAAAAATCAATGGAAAAATATACTCGAGTGAGGATTAACAGAAGGAAAAGTACTACTAGTAGAATGAGAGCACTCTGGAGCCTTGTGTGTATAAAAGTCCCACCTTATTCCTGATGCCCTCGTACCCACTGGGATGTGTGTAGAAAAACCTTGAACCTGTTCATAAATGTGGGTAGCTATTATTGTGCTGAGCAGAGAAGGCTGTTTAGGCCTGGCCTTTGCAGACATTCCAGATGGGTATGGGGGTCACGGAAGCCCTAGGGAAGGCCTCCCAGGACTGATGATAGAGGTCGTATATCTTGATCAGTGTATATTACTTTCTGGTCCCAAGACTGTCTAGGGAATGAATTTTGTTCTGGGCCTGATTCACACTTTTCCAAATGTTTGGGCATAGGAATGGTGAAATGCTACAGATCTAACTTATGTCAAATGAATTGCAGTTTGGGGATCTTTCAAAGTAGCTGTGAGGCCATTGTCATCAATGTTCATGGGGCAATAGCATCTTTTGAAACCACGAGATTAACAGATATAATGGGTGGATCCATTAAGGAGAGCTAGGGGTGTGCTTCTGGGTTTGGGATCAGGGCAGATGACCTTGGAACTTCTGTCTAGCAGGCAGACTGAATGATTGGTCTATTCCATGGAGCAGACCTTATGTTTCTGCCTCCAGAGAAAGCCTTCGGCAATCTGATTGGGTATCTGTGTTCTTTTACAGCTCCTTATGTGACGTATCTAAATAAAGACCCATCAGCCCCTTGCTCTCTGACTGATGCTCTGGATCATTTCCAAGTGGAGAGCCTGGATGAAATCATTCCGACTGACATGAGGAAGAATGACCTGCCTCCTCAGCATGTGCCCCGCAATATCACCATTGTTGCTATGGAAGGCTGCCACTCATTTGTCATTGTGGACTGGGACAAAGCCACCCCGGGAGATGTGGTAACAGGTGTGTCCAAGGCAGATGTTCAGAGTTCCCATCAACATGTAGGTGGGACATACAGATAATAACAGATGAACAGATGAGGATGAGTATATAGATGGATGGATGGATGGATGGATGGATGGATGGGATGGATTGGATGGATGAATGGATGGATGGATTGGATAGATGGATGGATGAGATGATGGATGTATGGATACATGGGTGGATTGGATGAATGGATGAGTGGGTGCATGGGTGGACTGGATGGATAAATGCAGATGTCTTCTTTCAAAAGGATGAAATATAGGCAAGTAGGAAAGCCCTGTGGGGCAGTATGAAGAGCACTGGATGGGAGTCAGAAGTCCAGAATCCTAGTCCAAGATACATTTGCATGACCTTGAGCTACCTACTTCATCTCCCTGGACGTTTGTTTCCTCTTCTGCAAAATATTGTTACATCTTTTGCATTCTGTAATCCTGCAAAATGGCCAGCGAGTCCCTGTAGCCACTTGTAGGATTAGATCCTGCAGTAGGATGGATGATGAAGAGCTCCTACCGTGTGCTACCTTGTGACTCTGCCTCTTCCATCTTTCCATGCCTGCTGGGTGCTTCCAGATCAGTCTCAGTGCTTCTGAATTCCTTATGTGGGAATTGGATGTGATGGAAGAAGGCCCAGGGATATTGAGCCTCTTAGACTCTTGGCCTGTGAGATGATCATGAGCTCATCTGATTCTGCCAAGGATACATTTGAGGAGAAATATTTTGAACTAAGTTTTTACAGAAGAGAATTAATATTTTCTTTGAAGAGACCCTTCCTTTGTGAATGATTTATTCTGAGCCTGCAAGTTGTATAAGAGGAAGGGATATGTATGTGTGTGTGTGTGTTGGGCTAGGTGGGTGATGGTGGTGTAAGTCCAAGTTTGACATTATCTGTCACTGTTATGCTAATGTAGTCCATCGAAGTCAAAACTTACAGTACTTTTGCTTTATGTCCCAAATACTATCTCTTAAAATGAGAAAAAACTATTCAAGAACATCCAAAAAGCAACTTTTCTTATGGAGTTTGCACAGTAGCGCAAAAGCCAGGATAAGGGACACAGGAAAGAATGGCCCGGGTATTGTGCCAGGTGAGGTTGCAGGGCCCAGAGGAGCCATGACGGAGCATGATCAAGGAGTCTGAGCCTCAGGTGTAACTAACAGTGCCGGTTACTCCAGTGTGCACGCTGCGTGGGCTGCTGCAGCCAGTATCTGTGAAGTCCAACATGCTTCTAATAGGAAGCAATAAATCAATGGAAGAAGGAAAGCTTGCAGTCAAAGCATCCAGAAAATCCTTTTCCTCATTGACTATGGCTTTATGAAGGGCAGTTTTGAAAATCCAACAAGCAAACATACAGAAGAATAATTGAAAACCTTACCTTACACAGTTTAGCTTTTGATCTCTTGCACAACAGAGGTTACTTAACATGGTACACCACTGCTCCCTGAGCCCCGGGGCGTGAGAAACACGGCTGAAGGGTGAGCGGTACCAGTTACCCTTCAGGGATCGCCCCATTTGAGGACCCCAGGGAAGCTCTCCATGTCCACCGTGACCAGGTATCCCTTCACACCCCTGGGAGCACGTGGACAGATCCTGCATAGTTCCAGCCACAGCTGCGTTATTCGGGCTGGCTGTCTGCTCTACTGCTCCCCGAGTCCTCCGCACTCAGTATAGTGCCTGACCCGCAGTGGACATGCAGTAAATACCTGTTAAATGAATTCATGGATGAACTTGAACAAGATTTTAGCCCTCTCTAAGACTCACTTTCCTCATGTTAACGTGTGGGTAGTAATACCCAGGTAGTAGGCCCAGGAGAATTAACCAGAGAAAAACGGAAAGTGTTTAGCACAATGTTTGGCACGTAGGAAGTGTAACGTAAGAGATCTAGAACAGAGGATGTGGGCAGCTGTGCCACGAACTTTGCTTGGCCTTCTGAGGCAGCCTGGGCAGGTGTCAGGGCCGAGGGCCCACCCTCTGAGGTCTGTGAATAGCGATGAGGCAGAAAGAAGAGCTGCCTGACTGCTGTCATTAGACATCAAGGTCAAGGGCAAGCACAGGTATTCAGCACGAGAAATCACAGGGGAGCCTTCACCAAACAGGTGAGACCTCAGTGATTCCGGGGTCCTTCAGCCACACACGCATACATGGCATTCCACAGTGTCTTTGTTTCGTGTGAGGGACGGTTGTGTGTGTCTCTACCAGGAAATAATCTTAATGACTTGTGTGGCCATCACTTCTCTCTTCCTCTGCTTTTCCTCTGCAGTCAAGATGAGGTGGGGTTAGTTCTGAGGAGATGAGGGGGGACAGGGGGCGTGGGAGATTAGGAGGAGGAGGACAAGTGGGAGACTAGCAAGTCTCAGGAAGTGTCTTTAATTTTGTCATCTGCATCTGGAAGATCCCAACATCACACCCCACCCTCACCCAGCACGCAGCGTGCTCTCTGTGGAACGCCTCCCGCAGAGCGGCCTCCACACTGTGGCCTCACCCCGCCCTCCCCACCCTCCTCCACAGGGTACACCTTCTGCGTCGCGTGTTCCTCCATGCTCACTGGGTCCTTCCTTCTTCCCACCGCAGGCTACCTGGTTTACAGCGCGTCCTACGAAGACTTCATCCGGAACAAGTGGTCCACTCAGGCTTCCACGGTCACGCATTTGCCCATCGAGAACCTGAAGCCAAACACAAGGTAGGGGTGGCCGTCACGGAAAACCAAACAACGGGACCTGTGGGCGCAGTGACAGGTGTCCTTGGGCTGCAAAGGAAAAAGCTCCATCGAAGTGTTTGTGTGATTTCCTTTGCATCCTCTGTTTAGTTCTCATCGCGTATCCATGAACCCTTACATAGGACGTGTAGTTTTCTTGGAAGAAGTTACTGTGTGCACTGGAATTGTTAGTCTGTTGTGTTGGCATTTTGTTCCCTGATTTCCAGAGACTCAACACCGCCTAGCACTGGGTAAGAAAAGCTGTTCTGCGTTGAGAAGGAAGCGATCCTTTTGTTGGCACCCGTGTGGTGGCGTTAGACGGCACACCCTCCACATGTGACATTAGTGGAGCAGCAGTTGCTAAACATTTTAATTCACTGGTACTCAAACTCTATGATGTAGAAGTTTAGATCATTCCAGGAGACGCATTTTATACATTAAAATAGGTGACAACCACGGCTTCCTACACCGGGCAAGTGCTGGCTGGGCAGAGGGCCATCTGGGAGCCAGAATTTACAGCCCTCAGTGGGAAAAATGCAAAATGTATTCCCGGGTACGAAGTGGGGGAGTACGCATTTCCACTTTTACACCATCTGGTTTTGAAGGTAATGGCCATCAGGAACGCTTCCCTGGTGGGTGAACGCGGTGAAGCACCGGGCACGGGGTGGTGGAGCAGTGGTGTGCTTGTAAACCAGCTCTCTGGGGGAAAACAACGTTCCCTGGTGTTTGGCGTTTGCCAGTGCTCCCACCAGGGCCCATGGTTTTCACGCCTTACCAATCGGATCTAAGAGCTGTTAACCGGGAGGAGGAGGTGGGGCAAGGCCAGGTTGTTCCAGGCAGGAAGTTTGCTCAAGAAGACGGTGCGTTCTAGGTCGGAAGGGAGGCCGAAAAGGCAGGAGGGGTGAGAAGGCTGGAGGCTAGGTGCTGGTCCCAGAGGGCCTGCGGCGCCCCTGGGGGCCTCTGTCCTCCTGTCCACCCGCGGTCAGCTGCCTGGTGGACAGATTGGGAACAGCAGCTGCTATGGTGGCCTCCCGAGGATGCCTTCCCGGTCGTTCGTTCTGATGGGGAGTGCTCCCCAGGATGCGAGCACTGTGCCTCCTCCCACGTGCGTTCCCCAAAACCGCTCTGAACAGCTGCCAAACGTTCCGGGCCAGGGAAACGCTGTGATGGGAGGATGCTTTCCCCCTGCGTGACCCTAAAGGAGGAGGAGAAGTGGGGGACTGGCTAGTCTGTGGGGACGCCCTTTAGGAATCCACATGCATCCTCATGGAGTCTGGGTTTTCCCACCTCGTCGCCGTCCCCAGGCTTCCAGACGCCACCTTCAGGGTCCCCCGAATCAGAGACACAAGAAGCCCATGGTGCAGAGGAGCCGGAGTGTAAATCCAGCTGTGGCTCTTTATGGCCGAGCCTTGGGTGTGACTGCGTGGGTACCTTCACCCAGCTCTGCCAGCTCACTTTCTGGAGCGCCATATTCTACTCCGCACTCAACGTCCGATCATTTGTCACTCTGGAGCCCATTCAAAAGCAGGGCCAAAGCCTATAGAAGGCGGCAAGGCATGGATTGCGCCTGCTCCTTGGGCGAGGCAGACATTCTTCAGAGTATGAATGTGTATTTCAGTCATAGCAAAAGCTTCATGTGGTTTTTGAAAATAGGAACTTCACTTTTTTCATGATTCCAGGTTGCTTTCCAGCGCAGCATATTTAAATGTACTTGGACACATTAGGTGACGTTCAAGTGGAAGCATGTCTTTGGAGTTGGGCCACGAGAGCTTTGCGAGGATGGAGTGATTATGAGCCGGGATGGTGGGTCTGGAGACGCTGAGGTATCAGAGGGAGGCCCGCTGATGCAACAGAGACGCTGGACCAGCTCCTCTTTGTGGACTGGCGTCTCCTCCGTGCACATGTGAGCGCGGAGCTTGGGGAAGGAGCATCGGGCGGCTCCAGCGGTGGCTCGAGAAATGGTCAGGAGAAATGTCCCCTGTACCCTCAGAATGCGTCATCCCTTAGGTTTTCATTTCCTTTTTCTTAAGGAAGAAAGAAAGTATCTGTAAAGTTTAACCAGAATCATAACATAGCCAGACCTGCCACTTGACCCAGGAAAGTACGCCGCTGGGAAAGCGTGAACTGCCGAGACGAGATCTGGAGGCCTGTGTTCTCAATTGTGCCTCTTTTTTTCAAGTGAAATTTTAGGAAGGATTCTCTTCCTAATGAGATGTGACTGACTTTCTTGAAAGGCTTCAAAGAAGACTAATTTCACTGGATGGCTTAATCAGCTTGGCCATTTCGACCAGCTCTGTTTCATCAGACACAGAATCACGTCCTGTCTGTAACTGAGGCCGCGGCTCCTGGGTGATCGCAGATGCTCCGAGGTGTGGCGCCAGGACACAGCCTTTGCTCTCTGAATGTCAGTAACTGGCCTTTAAAACCCGGTGCCTTTTCATCAGTGGATGTCATCTGTGCGCCTGACAAAGAATTCTGGAACTGAAGTGTGACTCCTCTGGTCAGAGCCACGGGGACAGGCTCGCCATGAACTCTCCAAAGTGGTGGAGAGCCACACGCGCAGGATGTACCCCTTCCTCACCTGCAGTGGCCCAGGACAGGAGGGCACGGGGGAGGGACACAGAGCTTCACAAAGATGGAGTGGGTGCCGCGTGGAGCTGGCCCCAGTCTTTGCAGCCACCGCTTTGGTCCTGTAGCTCCCAAGAGCAAAGCAAGACGTCCCGGGACTCCCACCCCCGTGGGCCTAGCCGCCTCCCTCCAGGTGGACGAGCTGATTCAGACTTGTCCTTGCTGCCCGTTCTCTGTTCCAAGACCGAGGAAGCCCTCGAGAAGTTCTCCAGGCCTGCTGCACACCCTTTCCTGGACTGGCTTCTCTCTCCATGAGGCGCAGAAGCTCGAAACTCTTCCAAGGCTTCGGAGCCAACCACAGCGATTGTCATGCAACCAAAACACATTGGTTCCCTGAGGACCCAGCCTCTGGACCGGTTCTCCCTCTCTGCCACGGTCATTGCGGGTCACACAGCCTGCCCTCCAGCTGGGCCAGAGCACGACAAGAGGAGGTTCCACGGCAGAACCACCGGGTGCCCTGAGGGACACACTCTCTCAGTGACGCCCCGTCTGCTCCCATTAGCCACAGGTCTATGCTGGTCATTGTATTATTTTGAAAAGTTATTAGAAAATGAGAAAGTGCAGAGAACTATGAAGAAATAGCAGGGATTTGTGCATTAGTAAAAAAAAATAGGACTCAAAGTCTGCCACAGAGTAAGTAGTTGGGAAGTCTGTCTTCTTACAGAACTTAAACAAGCGTCTCTCTCAGAAAGCGTTTTCTTCCAATTTCAGGTATTATTTTAAAGTTCAAGCCAAGAACCCTCAGGGCTATGGACCCATCAGCCCGTCCGTCTCATTTGTCACGGAGTCAGGTACGGCTGCCTTCACTTCTCATTTCTCCCTTTTCTCAGAAACAAATAATTTGGATTGATGACTGCAATAGAATAAAAACTGGAAAATTAGAATCCTAACTTTTCTATTTAATGAATTCATATTGGCTGTTGCTTTATTAAATAAACATCACTTTCTGCTAGGTTAAAACTTGGACAATAATATCCAAAGTAGTCTTTTTTGGAACTGCCTGGGAAACGGAAAGGTCAGCTTCCAGTGAAAGGGGGAAGTCTGGTTTTCAGCCACGCAGGAGAGCAGCCTGAATCCAGCTGCTAAAGATTTCGTTGCAGAGGTCATTTTTTCACGGCACACAGCTGAGGCGCATAACTAGCCTGAGGCCCGAGAGGAAGCTGCTTCTAACAATGAGTTACGTCTCTAAGATGCTCATTTAATTGTTTTTTAAGATTTTTCTTTTTAAAAAATACATTTGTATTGATTTCAGAGAGGAAGGGAGAGGAATAAAGAGATAGAAACATCAATGATGAGAGGGAATCATTGATCGGCTGCCTCCTGCACACCCCCTAACGGGGTTTGAGCCTGCAACCCAGGCATGTGCCCTTGACCGGAATTGACTGGGGCCCTTCAGTCCACAGGTCAACACTCTATCCATTGAGCCACACCAGCTAGGGCGAAGACGCTTTTTAAACCAGGAGATGAAGGTGACCTTACTTGACGTGGAGAGTTTAAAATACTATGCAGAACCTGACCGGGTAGCTCAGTTGCTTAGAGCATCGTCCTGATACACCAAGGTTGCAGGTTCAATCCCCAGTCAGGGCACATGCAAGAATCAACCATGATTGCATAAATAAGCAGAACAACAAATAGGTCTCTCTCTCTCTCTCTCTCTCTCTCTCTCTCTCTCTTTCTCTCTCTCTCTCTCTCTCAAATAAATAAAATACTATTCAGTCTTACAAGCAGCATCACTCAGAGGGTGTCCCTGTGTCGGGAGTGCTAGTGTGCAGAGCTCTGAGGCCCTTCTGTTAAATGTGCCCGTGTTCATGGTCTGAAGCGCACAGAACCGCCCCTGGAGACAGTTCCTGGGTTGCAGCCTCTCCATGTGGGAAGCCACGCTGGCGGCCTGGGACCTGAGGCCACCTTCAGAAGCTCAGCCCTGCCAGCTGCACCCCAAAGTAGCAACTCTAGCTTCTGTTGGGTTCTATTATTTCCTACATGTGGCTTGTCCCAGAACATATGTCATTGGAAGATATTTTTAAATGTATTGACTTGAAATCTACTGCATCAAAATATGGGGAGGAAAATGAAGTCTTGGTGAGAATATGCTCTATACTGGAAATGTAGGCAAAGGAGCTCAACAGCATTTTCACCTAGTTCATCTAAGAAGTGTGTTTCTCATTAGTAATCAAGAAGGAGGAGTAAGAGGAAGCCATTATCAGTGGTTAAGGTGCTAACATAGGGAATGTGTCTATGTTTATGGCTGCATTTCCTAAAAAGAAAATGGACTTTTGGCAACTTTCAGAATCAACATGATAAAAATCTATAGGAAGAAAACCAAGTTATTCACATTTAACATCTATCAAGAACCTGGTGTCTGAAATCTGAGCGTAGGGAGGTACACCTGTAGCTCATTCTCGGTGATTCCTCAGCAGCATTCCTTGCATAGCGGCTGCACCAGTGAGCTTCTCCACCCACCTGATGGTAGACATTGGGCTGTTTCTGCTCTTTGACTATGAAAAATAAAGCTGCTGTGAGCGTTCATGAATAAGTGTTTGCCGGGACATGTTTTAATTTCTCTTGGATAAGTTCTCAAGGCCACAAAGGATGGATTGTGCAGTAGATGCATGTTTACCTTTTTAAGAAACCACCAAACTGTTTTCCCAAGATGGACGCATTTTAAAACATAATGAGTATTTCATTATTTTGTGGTACCCAGTGTCAACATATTATCTTCAGAGACCCACAACTTCTATAAAAATCAAATGAAGTATTTCTCAAAAGAAAGTGCTCAGAAAATAAAAACTAACAAAAAATGTTGGCCTCTGACAAATAAACCATATATTTTTTCTTTGCCTATTCCAGTTGGGTTAGCCATCTTGGTTATAATAAACATTTAAGTATTCTCATGGTTGTGAAATGTGATAATGAAGTCTTTTTTTTTTTTTTCATTCTACAGACAACCCTCTGCTTGTTGTGAGGCCACCGGGTAAGTCTGTCTTCTTGATAAACTTCATATTTTAGTAATCATGTTGAATACTGACTATGAGATTGTTACAATTACAAGTGCTGGACCATTTTTGCATTTTTATAATATTACTAGAGGCCCGGTGCATGAAAATTCATGCACTGGAGGGAGGGGTCCATCAGCCCAGTCTGCCCCCTCTCACAGTCCGGGAGCCCTCAGGGGCAGGAGGCGACCCGGCGATCAGGGGAAGGTGAGGCCCCCATCACACCTCTTCTGCTGCCACTGCCGGCAGTGTAAGCCTTGGCCAGCCCTGGTTACCTGAGCCTTGGGTGGCCCTGGGCAGCTGGGCAGCCACCATCTGAGGCTTGCCTTCGCCTCGGGCCAGCCCTGGGTGGCTGGGCAACCACTCTCCAAGGCTTGCCTGCGCTTCAGGCCGGCTCTGGGTAGCTGGGGGGCTGAGGGAACTGGGGGACTCCGGAGGCAGGTGCGCAGGGCAGGCCCGGCCGTTCTGCGCACCTGTCACTCCGGTGGGGCTGAGGGGATTGGGCGCCACCATCTTGTGGCTGTGGGCGCTGCCATCTTTGTGAGGATGTGACAGTCAATTAGCATATTCCCTCTTTATTAGATAGGATGACAACATCAGTGGTTTCTTTGCTTCTTTCATCCTAATCCAGGGAAAAGTGATCTGGGAATTTTTTAATAGTAGCCAATATCTATAAAAAACCATTATGGGTGGCCAATATCTCAGAATAGATAAGTTTATTTTCATTCAACCCCCCTTGAATATTTTGAATTGCTGAAAAGGTAGCAAAATGCATTAAGTGTGTAACCAAATTTTACTTTGTTGTTAAATAACCTGAGAAAGCTCTATTGCTCATGTTCAGGACGGGTCTTATGAATGACAAGAACAGTAGGAGTCTATGCAGAGGGACCTGGTGGGGGTAGGATGGCATGTCTTGTAAGATCAACTTTGCCTCTATAGCTTATTTCCCTTGAGGCCTAATGCCTTTTTCTTGCTCTGAGAATCGCTTACCTATGTTCAAGTAAAAGGAACTCCACAACTGTGTTTCAGTCCTAAGAAGGCAAAGGACAGAGAAAGAGGATGCCCAGTGGGAGGTGGGAAAGCTTTGCTCAGAGAAGCCCTGAGAAAAGAAAGCCCAGCAAATAGTCAGACCTGTAGTACTTGGTGCACGAACAGTCACTGGCACGCCACGCCCTCGTGTGTTTTTGTTGTCAAGGCGGCGAGCCCATCTGGATCCCATTTGCTTTCAAACACAATCCCGACTACACGGATTGCCACGGGCGGCAGTATGTGAAGCGGACGTGGTACAGAAAGTTTGTGGGCGTCATTCTCTGTAACTCACTGCGGTACAAGATCTACCTCAGTGACAACCTGAAAGGTAGGTCTTTGAGGCTGGTGGCTGTGGGAGGGCAGGAAACATTTTTATTTTATGAGCTACTCACTTGACATGGCAGGTGTGTGAGGGTATGTTTAGGTTTAGCTCAAATACAAACCAGCTTGGCAGGCTCTGTTTTAGGGCGATTAGTTCCTACACTGGCACCCAGAAAGATACATGTCTTAAATCTCCTACCTTTTAGGAATGAAGTCCAAAATTCTGACATAAACTTAAAGGCCAGTTTTTGCTGTTGACTCAATAACAGGTATGAGTGTAAGCTGGAAGTATTGAGGAGAACACTCCCTTCATTTCCTGCTTCTGGCACAACTTTCCAGAGATAAAGACATAGATGGTAAAACATACATCGTCAGTACCATTTGTTCGGTGTCCAAATAAAAACTATATCGTCTTCATTGTGGGTGGGGATTAAAACAAAGGATAACATACACACCTTGACCTACGAACATTTCAAAATGCCATTTTGTCCCAGCTGGCTTGCCTCATTCACCCATGCAAATTTGTTTTTATTTACTTTTTTTGTTTGTTTTTTATTTTGAGTTTTTCCCTTTATTTTTATTGTTGACACTATTACAGATGTCCCCTTCCCCACCCTTTGCCTGCCTCCACCCAGACCCCAATTTTTTTATTTCAAAATTTGCACAGTTTTTAGTAAATACATTTTTCAATTTTTCCTCATCTGGTCTATATTTTATTGTGGTTTTTGGTTGTTGTTTTTTCTTGCTAGTGGTATCATTTCAAGATAATGTCAAAACAAAATCTCCCTTACAATCCTCCACTCTGGCAGTTTCTCAGTGTATATGCCTCTCCCAACACGCACCATCTGTGTCTCTCTCCCTTCTCCTCCTGTGATTCGAATTCCTAGGAGAGGTGCACAGCCTTCAGCATCCCAGGGTTGAGAAAAACAACTTTGTCCTACTGTGCAGCTGTGTTTCAGCACCACGGACAGTGCCTCAGGCCACAGACACACACACTCTACTAGTTATACGTGAAAATAGGTTCTTCTATTTGTATAGATCTTAGTGCCTTTCAATGCAGCCTCTAGACTAGATTAGTTTCATCTGTCCTTTTTTTAAAAAAAAAAACAAGGATTAAAAAAGGATACAATTTATAGTCTGAAACTTCCCGTAATATTAATAGTTTCCATTTAGTGAACACTTGTTAAGTATTTAGCATACATGATCTCTGACACCTTAAACACCTATGGGTTGGCACCATTATCACCAAGTTTCAAACGCGGAAAGAGTGATACACAGAGTTTAGTAATGTACCCACTTCAAATAGTCTCCAAAGCTCACGCATACTCCTAAAGCAGCTGTGGCACTTTTTGAACAGTCACTGACTTATCTTATTCCTCCATCAAGACACATTCTACAGCATCGGAGACAGCTGGGGAAGAGGTGAAGACCATTGCCAATTTGTGGATTCACACCTGGATGGAAGAACGGGGCCTCAGTCCTACATAGAGGCCCTCCCCAGCATTCAAGGTAATGAGAGCACAGACCTGGCATATTCCAACCGGGGGTGAGAGAGGAGGGCTGATATGGGGAGAAAATTCGCCATGGGCCTGCCTTTGGTGTACCGTTTGATGACAAGTTGTTGGCAGCATTATAGCTCATGACAATCAAACATTAACAAAATACACCTACATGTGCTGGAGTTGGGTGAGCCTAGGGAAGGTAGGGGTACAATGGAATGAATATAAGACCTCATCCCTCCTCTCAGGAAGATGGTCCATGAGTAGAAAGAGAAGCCAAGTATCTGAAAGGCAACTAACAGGTACAACTTAAACTGTAGACAGTGACAAGGGTTATGCCACATGGTCGTCCTGTTGCCAGGCGACTGAGCATGTTGCAGCCGCTGCCTGAGTGTAAGGGAGGCCAGCCATCGGGCGCCGTCGGGAAGGTTTTCGGAAGAGACAGACTCAAAAAGAGGCCTAGACACGCACCGACTGGAGGGCCTTTGGGGGGAGAATGGCAGGAACAGAACAGGAAAATAAGCAAGTGCCAACCATGACATGCTTCAGGAGAGAGTGTATCAGCTCTTGGATTTTGTGGCTGTTGTAAGGTGAGAACAAGTGTACTCACCTCAAATGTGAACACCTTGCAATATGTTACTCCCCCAACAAACAAACCATCAGAACTGAATGGAGTCAGCACTTTTCCCATCATGCACTCAATTCTCAGCAGTCCGGCATTTTTAAGACATGAGATGTTTTCTGATCCATTGACATTTTTAGCTCGGGGGGGTGGGGAATGGTACAAAATTATTCATTTTCAAAGAAAAAAAATACACAAAACAATAAGATGAGTGTATTAGGGTTCTCCAGAAAAACAAAACCAGTGGGGGGAAGGGAGAGAAAGAGAGAGAGGTGCTTATTTCAAGGAATTGCCTCATACGATTGTAGAGCTGGCAAGCCCAGAATCTGCAGGGCGCCAGCAGGCTAGAGACCGGGGGGAGCCAGTGTTTCAGTGTGAGTCGGCTGGCAGGACACTGTCCCCTTCACGGGAAGTAAGTCGTTTTCTTTAGGGCCTTCAACTGATTGGATGAGGCCCACCCCCAATATGGAGGGTACTCTATTTTACTCAAAGTCTGCCGATTTCAATGTTAATCTCATCTAAAAACACACATTCACAGAAAGACCTAGAATAATAGTTGACCAAATATCTGGGTCCCATAGCCCCTAGCCAAATTGAATACAGAAAATTAACCATCAAAATAAACATACTAAATATAGGGTGTCCCAACAAATGTATACACACACTTTGAATAATTATAAAGGCAGTGCTTATTAAAATACATTCCATTTTCAAAATTGAGCTATCAGCTGTTAAAACATGTATACATTTTGGGGAGACCCCCTGTAAGCACCTATACAGGTATAAGTGCTTTTCCACAATCACCTTACTAACATCAGCTCAGGTGTGGTTGAGAGGGATTTGTTACCAATACCAGGACTCCTTTATGACTCCCACCACTTAGGAAATCCCATGGATTTTAGGAACTCTGTGCCGGGAACGGGGATGAAGACCAAATACGTATTTCTTACTATAAATTGCAGTATCACAGATGCATGTCTCTCCTCTTTTTCCTTTCCCTGTTCCAGGCTACTACCGCCAGTATCGCCAGGAGCCCGTCCGCTTTGGCAACATCGGCTTTGGGACCCCCTATTACTACGTGGGCTGGTATGAGTGTGGCGTCTCCATCCCAGGGAAGTGGTAACCAGGGGACGAGCATGCGGAAAGCTCGCCCTGCCCGGCCCCCTTGACTAACTTGCACTGAGGCCTGAGCAGGAAAAGGAAGATGGTGTCTGTCCCAAGCCCCTCTGCCCCGTGTCAGCAAGGCCACGAGGTGGACACTGGATATTTGGGGCATCTTCAGTCTGGACTCAGCCCACTTCCTGGCCTGGACCACATGTGGGACTCCATGTTGCTGTTCAGTTTGCTTCTCCACACGTTTTGCTTATAATAGCACATCCCAGAGACAACCGAAGCACACGGCTACCAGGGATGCCGCTGATTCGGGGCGGTCTTCACCCTTCTTAGGCACACTGTCCAGACCATCGGTGTCTCCAGAGAACAGCAGAAGCTGGCTTCATGGACTGCTACACGCTTTCTCTTTTCATCGGACTCCTCCCAGACTAGCTGACGTTATGCTCTGGTCTCTTCCTATGCAGTAGAACTGGATTCCTCAAATCATCACCCAAGGAAATATATCCTGCTTAAGATTTATCCCATGGACTCACCCACTGCTAGACCAAATGTATCAAATCTTTGTAAATTCTCACTTTGATATATATATGTATATATGCATATACATATCCCCACTTGTCTGTAAGAACGTTGATTAAAATCGCTAAATTTGTACCTGTTTACTGGATGAACGTGTGTGGGACTTTTGGCGCACAGGTGCTGTTTACGAACATCTTACTGAAGTGTCCAGAGCATGTGTACTCAGCAGCGGAAAGCCACGCCTCCGTCCTGCAAGTGCTGCTGAGCTGTGGGTGGCGGGGATACTGCCGCACGGATGGCCAACTCGTTGCAGACCAAGTGCCTTTGGAAACACACGGCTGTCTCTGTGGGGACATACCTGGTATGTTCCCAGGTTAAGAGTTTAGGTCCCAAATGATTTGAAAATCCAGTCTTAAAGAAACTCCTTTCCCTTTCCTGCCCATCTCAGTGTCGACTTCTTGAAATAAAGCACCTTACCCCTCTTCGCCGCAGCACACGTGAGTTTATTTAAAACACGGTGTCTGAGCCATGTGCTCCTCCGTGTCCTCCGGCAGCTCTGCGCAATGACGGGTTTGTCTCATGCAGGTTTACACGTAAGAAAAGCAGGGCTGGGAGTGAGTGAGAGGTGGGGTGTTTCTGGGCCCACGGGCGTTACCCTCATGTGAATGCTGTCACGCGGGAGGCAGTCAGGCTCCTGGAGCCAACCAGTGCCGGCCAGCGCGGTATTGAGGGGAAGCCGGTGTATCGTGTAGGCGTGAAGGTAGAACTTACAAGCAAACAAGTAACTTTGCAGGCCACCGCATGGGGGCTGTGATGGTAGACACTTCCCTCAGCTCCCACCATCCCCTTTGCACAGTGAACAACAGTAGAGACGGTGTGAGCACGCAGGCGGCTGGGAGAACAGAGAATTCCTTAGGAGGGCAGACCAGGCGCCCAGCTCCCGTGCTTCTCACATGTTCATTTGCAAAATAGCATAATGCTCTGCAGCGCCATCCATGCTGCTGCAAGTGGTAAGAGTTCCTTCCTTTTTACAGCAGCGTAGTATTCCGTTGTGAAGATGTACCAAAGTTTTCTAATCCACTCATCTGCTGATGGGCACTTAGGCTGTTTCCAAACCTTAGCTATGGTGAATTGTGCTGCTATGAACATAGAAGTGCACATATATCCTTTCTGATTGGTGTTTCTAGTTTCTTGGGATATATTCCTAGAAGTGGGATCACTGGGTCAAATGGGAGTTCCATTTTTAGGTTTTTGAGGAAACTCCATACTGTTCTCCACAGTGGCTGCACCAGTCTGCATTCCCACCAGCAGTGCACGAGGGTTCCTTTTTCTCTGCATCCTCGCCAGCACTTGTCGTTTGTTGATTTGTCGATGATTGCCATTCTGACAGGTGTGAGGTGGTACCTCATTGTCGTTTTGATTTGCATCTCTCGGATGATTAGTGACTTTGAGCATGTTTTCATATGCCTCTTGGCCTTCCTTATGTCCTCTTTCGAAAAGTGTCTCTTTAGGTCCGTTGCCCATTTTTTGATTGGGTTGTTTATCTTCCTTTTGTTAAGTTGTATGAGTTCCCTGGAAATGTTGGAGATTAAACGCTTATTGGAGACAACATTGGCAAATGTGTTCTCCCAGGCAGTGACAGGAATCTTTAAGCAGCTTTTGTGGCTCTTGTATCTGAAAGGGGGATTTTGCAAAAGAAGGATGTCTGAAAACACCTTATATTTTACTCTTATTAACACTCATGCTTCTTTCCATAAAGATCTCTCAGTAAAAGTGAATTTTCCTAATAAGCAGGTAACTGGTTTCCGCACCCACCAGCCGGCCATCACCATCGCCATTGGAGGGAGAGAGGCTCCCTGCTGGGGCCCCTGGGAGAGCCCGCAGTTTGCAGTTTCCTGAGTGTTCCCTGGGGCATGAAGCACTCATTAGCCACCAGTGCGCTCCCAGACAGGAGTGCTGGGCCGTCCCCCAGCCGGCCTGTCCCGGCCTCCTCGGGTGAGAGGGGGTCCGGTAGCACAGAGGAGCGGGCGCCCTCCTTCGCGATCCGCACGCTTCACAACCCCACGGCGTGTGCGGCGCTCCTTCCACACACCAAAGGACTTCCTGCTCGCTCCTCAGAAACACGTGGGATCCCCTGGCGTTCACTCACGCAGTGACTATCGCGCCCTGTGATACCTTAGACCAGGGGTTCTCAAACTTTTTAAACGGGGCCAGTTCCCTGTCCCTCAGACCGTTGGAGGGCCGGACTATAGTTTAAAAAAAAAAACTATGAACAAATTCCTATGCGCACTGCGGGCCTGGGACGCGTCGGCTGCTAAGCAGGACAGGCAGCGGCACCCGGCGGGCCGGATACATGTCCTCGGCGGGCCGCATGTGGCCCGCGGGCCGTATTGGAGGACGCCTGCTTAGGCTGTATGTCATTATAGAAATCGACTCTCCTTAGAAAGAAGGGTTGGTGCCCTGGCCCGTGTGCTCCGTGGCCAGAGCTCCAGCCTGTGCACTGACAGGGTTGTGGGTTTGATTCCTGGTCAAGGGCACGTCCCTGGGTTGCAGATTCCTGGCCCCGGTGGGGGTGTATGTGAGAGGCAACTGACAGATGCGTCTGTCTCACATCCATGTTAGTTTCCTCTCTGCCCCCCCACTCTCCCCAACTTCCACCCTCTAAAAAAAAAAAAAAAAAAGAAATAAGAAATGGAAAAAGTATCCTCAGTTGAGGATTAACAACAACAAAAAAGTGTTTGCAAGTTTTGATGGAAATGACTACAAACCCCAGATGAGAGAGCAGCCCAGACAAAAACACCGGCTCTAAGCCAAGGTGGTATTATTACCAAAACGCCGTCCAAATGTGGTTACGTCACGGTTCACATGAGTGCTCGGGGCCACATCCAGCTCTGGCCCTGTGTCCACTCGGGAGGCCACGTTTGAGGAGTGCCATGGGCCTGAAAACCACCTCATGGCGAGTCAGGAGGACATCAATGGGGCCGTTTTCATCTGTTTCCAAGGCTCTGAGGAAGCAGCGGCTTGGCCAGCTCTAGGGGCGGAAGCAGCATATGTGGGAGTTAAAGGAAAAGAACACGCGTGGAAAGCAGGGCGGTGTCCGCCACCGGGAAGCCTGCGATAGAACGGGAACGTCCAACCCCGCGCCTGGAGGCCCGGCCTGTGCTCACATGGCCCGCAAGCCCAGATGGCTTTGTAACGGTTCTAAACCAGCCGTGGGCAAACTACGGCCCACAGGCTGGATCCGGCTGTTCTATCCGGTTCTCTTGCTCTCCCCTCCGCTCCTTTACTTTGAATTTATATTAGTTCACACAAACAGTCCATCCATGCTTTTGTTCCGGCCCTCCGGTCCAGTTTTAGAACCCACTGTGGCCCTTGAGTCAAAAAGTTTGCCCACCCCTGTATCTAAACCAAACACACAGACAAGCAAAAAAACCCAGTTTCAGTCAACAGAAACCACATGTGGTTCACAGGCCTGAAATAGTTACTATCTTACCCCGTAAGAAAAAGTGTGCACAGCCTCAGGTTAGAGCCGTGGTTGGCAAACTGCGGCTCGCGAGCCACATGCAGCTCTTTGGCCCCTTGAGTGTGGCTCTTCCACAAAATACCACAGCCTGGGCGAGTCTATTTTGAAGAAGTGGCGTTAGAAGAAGTTTAAGTTTAAAAAATGTGGCTCTCAAAAGAACTTTCAATCGTTGTCCTGTTGATATTTGGCTCTGTTGACTAATGAGTTTGCCGACCACTGGAGAGTTTTCCTGGGGTTTAAAGACGGTTTCAGCAAAGTCCTAATTAAAAACTATCAACATCACATGGGACTTCATAGATGTTGGCTTTCCTCGTACTTGAGTTGTTTGGGAATTTATAAAAAAGTCGAGGAATTCAGTGGGGGGGGGGGTCAAAGGTGGATCTGAACGCTCTGTATGGGAACTACTCTGCTCTAGAAAACGTTCAAGATTCATGCAGGAAGGGGGGGGGGGTGCGTGGAGCTCCCCAGCACCACGTGTCCAGCCTGGCTCAGCACCTGTGGGCTCCGACTCAGACTGAGGGGACGTGGGAGAGTGGGTGCGGCCAGCTCGTGCCCTCAGCACGTGGGGACGTTCGGAAGCGACGCAGGCTCTCTTCTGGGCCAGCGTTTCTCCAGCCTCCCTTGACTTCCTCGGCTGTCGGTGGCCTCCGTGCCGGGGAGCATGCGGACGTGAGGAGTACGAAGAGCCGTGTGCACTGCAGTGTTCACAGTCTACACCGAAACAGCACTGGAGAAGCTGGCTTCTTTGGAAGCTCGGGGAATGGTACCTGCATGACGGGCTTTGTAGGGGGGGGGTGGGGTGGCGCTGCGCTGTGTGCTGACATCTCTATTGTTCTATCAGCCGTGGGCAAACTACGGCCCGCGGGCCGGATCCGGCCCGTTCGGCTGTTCTATCCGGCCCGCGGAGCCGAAAGAGCAGAGGGTTCTCTTGCTCTCCCCTCCGCTCCTTTACTTTGAATTTATATTAGTTCACACAAACACTCCATCCATGCTTTGGTTCCGGCCCTCCGGTCCAGTTTAAGAACCCATTGTGGCCCTCGAGTCAAAAAGTTTGCCCACCCCTGTTAGCTTCATCGAAGCGCAGCTGCTCTGAGACTGTCAATTCCGTTCACAGCATTTCTGGGTTGCCTCGCTGTATCGGAAATATTTGTTTGGTGACCACAGCTCCGTTCCGTTTTTGATGCTGAATTGGAAAATGCTGTTTGTCCTTTGGGAATGTTCTAGTTAATGAGGAACAGATGGTGGCCTGAGAGGTACGGAACTTGTTGACTCGTAGGAAGATCCTCTTGGTGTACAGTTAGGGCTTTCTCTGTGGCAGGGAGATTTCTGAAGTAATGTGTAATGATGGAATGGAAAATAACTTGTGTCCTAGTTTATAGTTCAAATACAAGGTGATTATTATCAATGCATCCATGTATATACATCTGTAACAGACAACTCTCTTAAGTCCTTCCTAAGTGTCAGGGACCCTTCTGAGTACAGATTCATTCTTTGGTGTGTTTTTTATTTTTTTTATTTGAAATAAAAATAGATTTATTAATACCTGTCAAAAACAGAATATATTATAACTATTTAGATTACCCACTTTATTGATAGGAAAAAAATTCAATAAGAAACTTGGCACACTGATTTTCATCTGCTAAATGTTATCAACTGGTGTATAATAATAACTAGTTAAGTAAGAAGAATGCAAACCAAGAGACTGACAGAGGCCTCATTTCCATAGTTAGATCCTTGATAGGCTTTATCCTGAGAATAGCAGGGAGCCATTGAGAGTTATTGAGCAAGAGAGGGTCATTGTCACTTTGGTGGCTAGTGTCAGGGATGGAAGAATTGCTCAATCCCTGGTCAGCCCTTAAATCCTAGCCACCTCCATCCCTGAGATTCATTGTAGTATTTACAATTCTTAAGCTGGCAGGCAAGGGGTGTCCAAAGGTCAGGGTTCAGAGGGAGAAATGGTGCCTGCTACCTTCTGTCCCCAGGTCGCTGGCCCCAGGCTGAATGTAATTGTCCTCAATGAAACCATCATCATCATCATCTTCACCGGCCTCCGAACAGATCCCCTTCCTTGTCCTGGGCAGTGGGCGGTGCTGGTAGCTGATGCGGTATTTGCGGCAGAAGTGGCATTTGGCAGCAAGTGCAATGAGGAGAGAGAGGACCACAGCTCCCAGCACAACCCCCACCAGCACAGGCCATGCCCGGGCTCCAGAGCCTGGCCCATGGGTCATGGCCGATACCGTGGGGAGTCCCGAGGGTCCCACAATGGTTTGGTTTGTGTCACTCATGGAGTAGCTGGGAGACACCTGTGAGCTTTGGCTTGGTCAGAAGAGCCCTGGCTCCAAGCAGATCCCAGGTGAGAGGCAGCCCTGGGGCACAGATCCTGTAGGAACTGTGCACAGTCCGTGGAGGAAGCTTCCGGCTGGGGATTTGGTGTTTTTTTTTAAAAAAAACACACATTAAAAAACACACCAACCATTTTATTGAGTCGTGGTTGGCATACAAAAGGCTGTATATAATCAACGTGTACAATGTGGTAAGTATATACCTGTGAAACCATCACCACCATCTGTACCAGAAACACACCCATTACCTTCCAAAGTCTCTTCCCACCCTCTTAATTGATTATTGTGTGCGTACGTGATAAGAACACTTAACACAGGCCCTGCCCTCTGAGCAGGTTTTAAGTGTGCAGTTCAGTATGGTTAGGCACAGGCCCTGTGCTGTACAGCAGACCTCTAGGCCTTCCTCGTCATGCATGACCAAGACGAACACCTCTGCATGTCCCCTCCCCAACCCCTGGCAACCACCATTGTACCCGCTGCTTCCAGAGTTTATTTTAGATTCCACAGATAAGTGGGATCATGCGATATCTGTCCTTCTGTGACTGGCTTATTTCACTCAGTCCTCTGGGTTCATTCACGTTGTCACAACTGGCAGGATTTTTCTTCTTATTAAAGGCTGAATAATATTCCGTTGTGTGTGTGCTTACCACAAGATTTATAGTGTACACTCCTGAATTTTGACAAGTTTATCGTCATGTAAGCACTACTATAATTAAAATAGACAACAGTTCCATTACCCCCCCAATACATACTCACACACAAATTCCTCCCCCGCACCCCCCCCCTCCCCACCTGTCATCAACTGATCTGCTTTCTGTCTCTGTTTTTGCCTTGTCTAGATGGTCATGTAAAAGGACAGTTCTATTTCTTCCTTTCTGATTCATTTGCATCTTATTTCTTTTTCTTGCCTACCACTTGGGCAAAGACCTCGCTATATTGATGAAAGAAGACATATCTGCCTTGTTCCTGATTCTAGAAGGAAAGCTTTTGGTCTTTCAACACTAAGTATGATGTTAGCCAAAAGCCAAGTCAAGTTGACACGTAAAACGCCATCATAAATTGGAACTCCGAGAGGTCGGGGATGTGGCGTGCTGAGCACCTGGACCCATGTCCAGCACACAGGTCAGGGAATGCCAGACTCCATTCTGGGCCATGTGCATGCTCTAAACCCAATTCAGGAGAGATCCACTCCCAGAGTTACACAGCAGGAAGGGGTGCAACTGAGATAATTACTCAGAAGACCATTGTGAGGATTGAGCAAGATAATTTGTTTAAAGTACTTGGTGCATGTAGTCAATATTCAATAAATTGCAACTATTATCTGATGAACGACAGTGTATCTCAGTTCTCTGGTCTCGAAGAGCCGACCACATGTTCATAAATGCAGTTTCCTTCACTTGCCATGTTATGGTGGATGAACTGCTTCCAGGGATGGGCAAACTTTTTGACTCGAGGGCCACAATGGGTTCTTAAACTGGACTGGAGGGCCGGAACAAAAGCATGGATGGAGTGTTTGTGTGAACTAATATAAATTCAATGTAAAGGAGCGGAGGGGAGAGCAAGAGAACCGGATAGAACAGCCGGATCCGGCCCGCGGGCCGTAGTTTGCCCAAGGCTGGCTTAGACTGTTATGGGCTCATGAATCATTCAGAAAACATTGTTCATATGCTCTGGGTTGGATTAAAATTCAAGTGCATTTACACATCCTCTTTCTTCAATTTCAATGCCATGCACCTAGTAATAGAAACTGGATCCCTACACTGATGATCCATCCATATCTCATTGACTAGAATTCTATTCAGTCAGAGCCAAGAAGGCTGTCTTTTCTTTGTGAAAAAAGCAAAAGCAACACTTTTGCAACTAAGGAGTAATAAAAATCTGAATTCAATCTGAAATTCTAAACTCACTAATTTTCAGTGGCTTCTGATCTGGGCCTAAAGGGATAGCCCTGAGTTTATAAAATATTCATACTTCCTTAGTTTCTGCTACGGTAACTGGTGCAAAATAGACATCTCTAGATCCATTCCCCCCCAAAGCCACCAAGATGCTCCAAGACCTTTCCCAATGCCTCACCAAATGTGGCTGATGGGACCTCCTCAAAGAAAACCCCTGAATTGTGACACCATCATAAAGTGATTTCTTAAATTTCTTCCATGAGGGAATAAAGTGTATTCATATAAGATAGGAGTTATAACGTTATATACGCCTGTTTCTACAGGAAAACCAACTTCACTGCTGGTATACAAGTCTTTTGGAGAAAACCCCGAGTGAAGACTGCCTGTATACCTTTTTCCAACATTGTAAACCCGCATTCAGCCGGGCCTGGGCACCGGGAGAATTTTCTAGGCACTTACATTGAATGATTCACGTTTACAGTTACGCAGGTCAATACCGAGCTTTTGAGCATGCATCAAGTTGAGGGGTTTTGAGACTTGAAACAGAAACAACCTTGACGGATACACTTAGGAAAACCATGAACAGTGAGTCACAGACTTGCCCATCCCCCAACACAATTCTTAGGTGCCAAGTAGGAGAGGTAACCGGATGGCAACAGTGTACGCTGAGTGACATGGGAATGGATGGACCCGATGTCTTATGGGATGAATTAGTGTGCGAAGATGCTGGGGCAGCTGAGAGACAAGAGGGACTTTTGTGAAAGACTTTTGTGACCTTACCTCTGCTCCTTTGCTGATGTCCCCTCTTCAAAAGAGCCAGGAAGGCTAGACTGCCCCTCTTCCCACACTTGGCCAAGGACTGATTGTGGGTATGCGCCCAGGATTCATACGTTGAACCCCTAATCCCAATGTGAAGGTGTCAGGAGACGGGGCCTTTGGAGGGTTATTAGTTCGTGAGGGTGGAGCCCTTAGAAGACAAGACACCAGAGGGCTTGCTCCCTCCCTGCCCTGCCATGGGAGGACGCATCCAGAAGGCGGCTGAACCAGGAAAAGGGTCTCACCAGGACCTGCCCACATGGGCACCCTGACTTCCAGCCCCCAGACGGTGAGAAATGCTAGTAAAGGTCTGATGGTCAAGCCCCAGGTCCATGGGAGTCTGCTTGAGCAGCCAGCGGCAGGCTCCCAAACATTCTCCTCTCTGCTTTGCATGGAGAATAGGAAGCTGTGGAGGCGACCTGGGAGCGAAGACCTCTGGGAAGAGACAGTTAACTCAGAAACGACATTTGGGAAGGGAACCCCCGCCCTCGTGGGGCGTGCAGGTCTCTGTGGTGCCAGCTCCTTTCTGTGAGCTGATTCGTTCCTGTTTCTAACCATCATCCATTTCCAAGCGTCTGAGGATCAGTTTCTCATGATCTTTCCCAGCTTTTCATGATGCTGATAGCTCGGCGGCCAAGGACAGCACAGCCACAGAACACATTTCATTTTGCTTAGATTTCATTTTGTTCCAGACCCTGTGCTTTGACACCCTACACACAGGAATTCTTTGGAAACCCTGTGCCAATTTAAACTAACTTGTTGGAGGTAGTCTCAAATCTAGAATGTTTTCATTTTTGCTGCAAATATTTTTGGCCTCCGGATGGATGTGTGTTCCCTGTTGAGTGTTTACTTTGATGTTTCATTGGAGATAAACCATTTAATTCAATTTGATTTGATTTAGTTCAACTCAGCTAAATTCCATCACACTTATTAATATTTACATTTATAGATAGAGCAATTTGCTAGGCATTTCAGTCCCAGTCCCCAAATTTGAAAATTCAGAGACTAATTGGGAAGAGGGGGAAATTCTAAGGTAATTTTTAAGCCAAAGCATGGTGCTTAGGAGAGGACAGGGCCGACAAAGATGAGCAACTTCACTACACTCTCCTGCCACGTCCATGGCAGACGCTGCGGGTCATCGCTGCATCAGCTCTGTGGCCAGTGGAGTCCCAGCATCTTCCTCAGTCATCATTACCCAGCGACTAGCAGTGGTATGGTACCTGAGGCCCTTATCCAGTCCCTGGAATTAATTACACAAATGCTCAGATGGATTCCAAAATGGGAGAACTTCCCTTGGGCCCGTGTCTGTAGGCTCTGTGCTTAAGACAACAGAGTAGCTTGGTAATTGCAAGGATTTGATGGTTGAGAATGAATTAGAAGAAAATGAATCTTTACTGAATTTTTTCCAGTCGACTCACAAGCATGCGTTTATACACAGGACTACAAAGAGGCATTTGGGAGATTAATGAGAGAGTTTTGAAATCTGAAATGGAGACTGTAATTTCCAAATCTGCAAAGTGTATTGAGACTCAGATGAGCAAGCTCCCATTGTACTTTTCCAGTAATTAATCATGTGATCTTGGGCAATTCTCAACCCTTCTGTGCACTTGAGCTTCACCGTGGGTTAGGAAGTGTAATGTTTTTACAGCATTTTAAAATAAATGATCTGGATCCGGCACCCTAATATAAATAACAGATAAAAGTGCAAAGTGTCTGGCTGAAGATGAGGCTTGGAGCCTGGCCCTGACTCCCATTATCTTCCCCTCAGCCTCCACCCCAATCTTATGGAATCCTCTGGAATTTCTGCAAGGAGTGTTAGCAATTACGGAACACATTTTGATAACTAAACAAGAGGTTCTTTAAGTACTGTTCCAACTCTGTATGTGTTAATGAACATAAATCAGCTAGGTCCGACTCTATACAGCGTGCCAGGCATGATGGCAATGACGAACTCTGGAACTCCTGGGTCTGGGGGGAAGGTGAGCAGATGGAGCACATGGTCAGGCCTCTGCTTTGCTGTGGGCCCCGCACCTCCACACACTCATTCATGAGGTCCCCATATTGGACCTTCTGCGTAGCCATCTGATTGTTTTCATATTTCTCTGCTCCCACTGCGTGTGACAGACTGCGGTCACCTCTGTGTATTTAAATCAGAGGGATGAATAATCTTCTCATGGACTTGGAGGCCAGATTGTAAGTTCACTCTGTCTTTAGTATTTTGACATTTTCTTCTTGACACCAGTTCAAAAACAAATTAAAAGACCTTCCAGGGGCTGTATTTATAACGCCACAAACAGACTCATTGGATCCTGCGCTTCACTGGGCCATCAAAGAGTCAGGGCCTCTGAAACGTACTGTGTGGCTATCTCCTTTAAATCATATATAATTATATATCGTATCTAATAAAGACGGAATATCCAAATTGACCATAACTCCACAACAAAGATGGCGGTGCCCACAGCCAATAAAGAGGGACTATGCAAATTGGTGCGACAAGGCGAGAGGTGGAAGGGGGCTCTGGCCGGAGTGAAGGCAGTGCTGATAGCCAGGGGAAGGAAGGCCTATTCTTGCACGAATCTTCGTGCATCAGGCCTCCAGTGTAATTATAAAGGTTTGTGCTCTAATGGTAGCATAGCAGGTGTCTGGTGATTTGGTTCTTGCATTCAAGGTCTCCAGTTGCTCAGGCCTTGACCAGCTAGGGGGGTGCTGGAGAGTGTTTACAGGTTCTTAACACCATCCCATTTATGAATTCAGTCTTGCTGGATTTGAAATTGAACTCACACAAGGTGAAAAAGGCAAATTAAATCAGTTCACAAAATCCTGCTTTTTGATCGCTCACTCATAAATAGCTAACGAGACCTCTCTAGAACATCCCTTCTGGTATAAACTCACAATTTTGCAAGCTCTTATGTTTCTGAAGAAAGTGGATTGTTCATAGGGGACCCAGGGCCTCACACAGATCGTAGTAAGTAGCAAAAAGAACATGAGGATAAAGAAGCTTAGCCAACATCCAGCTGGACTGGGAACCAATGTCAGGAGCACTCACTTGAGCTGGAGGTGAGGAGCATCAGAAAATATTTTAAATGAGAATTCTCTTTAAAAGGAGAGGAGTCCAAGGGAATTGTAATATGTTGGGCTCCCAGCTCAGGAAGAGGGTTTTGGAGCTGGAGGACAGATCAGACTTTCTCTAACTTGCATTTCCTTGTCTGGTCTCCACCCCGAAATGCTGACAATTCTGCAGCCCCATGGACTGCTGTCTCGATGGACAGAGCCTTAGGAACCCCCCTCCCAGGCCGCCTCAGATCTCCTGGACTCGAGTTTCTGCAGGCAGCTCCTAGGCAGAAGGAAGTTGTAAGCTGCCTATGTGTGCTGACACTTGCTTAGTGAACTCCTACTTGTCCTTCAGGATGTAGCTTAAGCATTGCCTCCTCAGGTAGCCTTCCCTGACTTTGCTATAGAATTGGCGGCTGATTGTAGATGTGCATGATTATGTGTTATTATCTGTCTTCCCCACTCGACCAAAACTCAACGAGAGCAGAGTTTGATAGAATGGTTAACATTTACTGAATATTAATGCCATATGGACATGTATTGGTTCACTTGATTCTCAGAGCAGGGATTCTGCTAGGTGCTAAGAAGTTAAAGGTAATATAACCTTGTCACCACCCTCTGACCTTAGAGTCTAGAACAATGGTTCTCAGGAGAGGCCATTAGCCTCCCAAGGGACATCTGCCTGGCAGTTTTGGTTGTCACCCCTGGAGGGAGGGGTGTGCTGGCGGCATCCAGTGGGTAGAGGCCAGGGATGATGCTAAATACCCCACAACACACAGGACAGCCCCACAGCAAAGAGCTATCTGGTTCACAATGTCAACAGTGCCGAGACTGAGAAACCCTGGTTGGGAAAGTGAAATCATGTGTAAGACTCTACGTGCAATCAAGTGTTAGCGTGTGACGGAACCGGGATCGTGGGGACACCATGGGGACTCAATGGACAGGGTGACCACATCTATGCGGTGGGGCCGGGAGGACGGGCCAGGAATGAAAGGGGCTCATGGAGACTCTGGAAAAGGGGGCCTTGGAAGACGAGCAGGTGCTGCCCTGGCGGATGGAGGGTCTGGGCTGGCAGCTGCACAAGCGAAGGCCAGGGGCAGGGAATGCTGTGGCCTCTTAGGGTCTGGGGGTTAGTGTTGGGTTCCAGTCCTGCTTTTAGAGGAGTCTAGACAAACGGGTAACATGCACCAGTTTGCATTCAAAGAACTCGTGCCTCTAAGTCAAAACAAGTCGCCATCAAGTTTTTGTTTTGGCATGGGAGTGAGAAAACACTCTGATCTAAGGGGAATCCCAGTAGTGATTCTGAAGCATGTTGCGGCCATTCAGTATTTCTGATTCTCTTTGAAGGGCTAAGGTCAAGTCAATGAAACTGGCTTTCCCACCCAAGAGCTCCGAGTTCTAGTGTGAGAAGGACAGAAAAGTGAAGCAATTGCACAGCAAGCCTCCCTGGCCAAAGAGCACAATGAGGTCAGCAGCCTAGAAAAGAGTTCTGGAATTTGCTAGAACTTCATGCACTTTTCCCGGGGCCGTCACTTTGCTAACAACTCGCACTTCCCTTGCGTCCTGCAGGATTGACGGCAGCCTACGCAGAGCCTCTCTGCGGGAGACCCACTTATGAACAGAGGCTACAAAGATGCTTTATGGAAGCACTGCCTTGTATAGCCAGAACCTAAATGTACTCCGGTCCAATGAAAAATCAGGAATGAGCTGTCAGGATAAAAGAAAGGCCCTGCCCTGGCCAGTATGGCTCATGGGTTGGAGCGTCATCCGTGCACCAGTCTCGGGTTTGATTCTCGGTCAGGGCACATACCAGGGGGCAGGTTCTTTCCCTGGTGGGGCACATACAGGAGGCAACTGATTGATGTTTCTCTCTCACATTTGTTTCTCTCTCTCTCCTTCTCCCACCCTCTCCAAGAATCGATGAACACATATCTTCTGGTGAAGAGGAAGCAAGGAAGGAAGGGAAGGAGGGAGGGAGAGAGGGAGGGGTCTGAATCTGAGCACACAGGAGAAAATGTGCCAAGTGGGTCCCTGAACAGGAAGTGAGGCACGTAAAGCTCTGGCTGATGCAGCGGACGGACCACCTGAAAGCCTGGCCAATATCCCACCCTCTTCTCAGGGCACAGGGCAGGGTCACAGGAACATCACGTGCTGGTAATCGATCAATCCATTAAAAACGACAGCACAAAAGTTGAGAGCTTTGACAGGTGCGATTCCTTCCAGAAGCCTGGCTAGCAGCCGAGCTGCTGCGCGTCCCTGAGGAGCTGCGTGACACTGCGAGAAGGGGCATTCGTCCTGGAAGCCCCCACTCGTCAGCGGAACGCCACCGCCCGCTCACTGGACGGCCTAGCCGGCCGCTGGCTGCCCGCGCCTTGGGGCAGGGAAGCCCAGAGCGCGTGGCCTAATGCGGGAGGCTGCACCCCGGCCACTGCTGGGCCACGGGCCAGCGGAGGACCCCGGCCAGGGCGGGCGGAGGCGCGTGCGAGCGGACGGGAAGGGTGGGAGCGTTTCTGAAGGAGAGGGGGGCTGCGTCACTGGAGGAGCTGTCCGCGGCAGGGCCCCCAGATGGCCCGCGGGCAGGAGCTTCTGCCGGCCACACTGTGCAGGAGGCAGCTGCATGGCAGGGGCCCGCGTCCTGTACAGCCGGCTGCTCGGTGCTCAGCGGGGAGCATCGCCCTGGGTGGCCCACTGAGCCAGGGCCGGGCCGACCCGACGCCACGGCCTGTCACAACCCCCAGATGGGGGACGCCTGTGTGAAGGGGTGGAACGTGTATCCCAGGATTTGGGAAACTTGAGTTGTTATTTACAGCCATTGCCTCTGGCCGCGCTCATTTTACGGGATTCTTCCTTCCTTCACCCGTCAGTCTTGCTTCCTTCTCCTGCCCCCTCTCCCGGCGGGAGGGAGAGACTGTCACTGAGGGGCCACGTGCTCTGGGGCCTCACCCCCCCTCCCCCCCCCGCTGCCCCCATCCCACAGCCGAGCCAGCCGCCCGGATGCCTCCTTCTCATCCACGAGGGCGCCGTGCCTGCTCTGCTTCCCACCTGGGGGCTCGGAGCTCGCAGGCAGGAAAGGCCATTTCCTTGCTCCCCGCTCTCTGGGGACAGTGCGGGACCACCCAGCACCGCCATACAGTGCGCTTCATGGCACAGCTCTTGGGGCCCAGGATCTCCACGTGGGGGGTGGCCTGGTGGGGGCCGGTGGGGACCAAGACGCGCTGTGGGCACAGCACCCCGTCTGTCTGCTCTGGCCCTGCCTCAGGCCGGTCCACGTGCCGGCCCCTCACGCCCAGGTTCCCCAGTGGCCTCCGCTTCCCACGGGAAGTGGTGCGCATGTGCGATCACGAGTGGGCGGGTCTCGCCCCTCCCCCCCTCCCCCTCCCTCTGCCTCGCTTGCTTTGATTCCACTCTCAGCTCCTTCCATTCTAGCTCTGTCTGTTCTCACCCTCGGTCATCTAGGCCCCTACTCCTCCCGATGGCTGAAAAGAGGGAAAACATACGGACGTGTTTTTCTCCCCCAATGGGCCTTCTTCGCTGGGCTTCCCAGGGGTCATGTCTACATGGGGCCACTTAACCCACCGAGAGGCCCCCCTTCCTGCCAACGCGGCTGCTGGGGCCAGGCCCCCTCACCTGCGGCCGGCCAGGCGGCTGTGCCGGGAGAGGGGGTCCCACCCCAGCTTCGGTGGCCTCTTCGACCTCAGCGGCCGTGGCGGGGCAGTGCGGGGGGCTCTCCTGGCAAACGTGGGCCGGTAGGCCGGGCTCCTGCTCTGGGCCTGCAGGGAGGTTTCTCTCTGCCCAGAGCCCAGGGCAGCTGGCTGCACGTGCCGGCCATTGAGATCCGGCTCGTTACGCCCATAAAGCAAACCAACACCGAAGCGTGCTGTGACCTTTTCATAAAAGTGGATGTTCAGGCATTTGAACAATGGTGCTTGACGGGAAATTAAAACATGAGGCATTAAAATTTAAAAAGTAAAACATGTCTTAACTTTTAAAAAACACTTAAATAATTGGCAAAGCCTATTTCGTAAGAGCTATTCACATGCAAAAATACTGACGGCAGTGCTAGCAAAGGGCCTAGCGCTGTCTAGACTGAGAGAAACTTGGAGCGGCTCAGATCTGGAACAAGGGGAGCCCTTCTGTCAGCGGAGGAGCAGCACCAGGCGTCGGCCTCGGTTCAGCAACCCCAGTTCTTAGTTCTGGCTAAGAGAGAATTCAGAGCCAAGAGGCAAATTATAAGAGAAAGTTTATTTAGAAAGTCCCAGAGGAAGAAGTGAGCTGAAGAAGAAACCAGCTCAGGAACAAGGTACAGCAGAAGGGCCCTGGGAGCTTAGGAGGGAGAGAGATGCGCCTTGAGAGATGAAAGAAGGAGGAGAGGTTCGGGGAGCCGCAGCGGCGGGGAGGGGGTGAGCACCGCTGGGGAAAGGAGGGGGGAAAGGGCTGGCGTGTTCCATAGAGAAAGCTGGGTCCTCCATCCTGAGGGCTTATTTTTGGTAAAATTTTTTAAAATTGATTTCAGAGAGAGAAAGAGAGAGGGAGAGAGTGACAGACACACCCATGATGAGAGAGAATCATTGATCGGCTGCAGCCCCCAAGCCGGACGTGGGTCCTGACGGCAATCAAACGGTTGAACCCCTAAGCCACAGCGGCTGGGCCATCCTGGGCCTTTTATAGAATAGTCATCAGCTCTCCTGGTGTGTCTCCTTGGGGGCGTGGTCTCCACTGATTGGTCCGCACGAGGGTCATTAGTCAGTGCAGCTGGTCCTCATGTCAGCCACGGCGTCGCCCTGCCTGGTCCTGCTGCTTTGCGGGGCCGGAGCTGAAACCCAGCTGCAGCCTGCTTCCGGGAGCGGTTTCGCAGGGCTCGTAGTTTTGTCCGTTGTTAGGCGCCTGGGGCCCTCCCTCCTGGCCCTCTGCACCTGGCCCCTCGTTCCCGGGCCGCTCAGTTATTAAATGAGCTCGGTATCACACTGATGAGCGTGACTCTCGCCCACAGCTCAGCAGGAGTCACTGCAGCGCTGCTTCTGAGAGCAGCTGGTGGCGCCATTCCTGTGGTGCTGATAGGGTGGTTGCCTGTGGGTTAAACCACTTCTGCAGACAAACATTCAGGAGCAGAAGCAGGTGGAGGAGATAAGGTGTGAGCTGAGCCACAAGAAGGTGTATCTGGAAGCTTTTCTGAAGGTACTGTAGCCGTAACCAAGGTCATCCTGGTTTTTCTGTTGAAGGTCAGCCAATCTCCTGGGACAGGGGTCACTGAAAGTCAGAGCCTGCATCTTCTGAAGTTAGTTCCCAGGATTCTTATGTTTAGCTGCAAGCTACATATTAGTCAGAGTCTGCATTTACAGAAACAACGTCAAAAGAATGGTAGGGCCTGGAAGGCGTGGCTCAGTGGTTGAACGTTGACCTAGGAACCAGGAGGTCACGGTTCGATTCCCGGTCAAGGGCACATGCCCGGGTTGTGGTCTCAACCCCCAGTGTGGGGCGTGCAGGAGGCAGCCGATCAATGATTCTCTCTCATCATTGATGTTTCTATCTCTCTGTCCCTCTCCCTTTCTGAAATCAATAATAAAAATATATTTTTCAAAAAAGAATGGTAGGGTAGGTTACAAATCCCCCCTGTTACAGTACCAGCATAGAGCAGCTCAAAGTAACACACTGCTATTGCCAGGAAGGTAAAGAGACTTTTCCAGGAGTCTCATGCAATCGAAAACCTACCCCCAAACAGATTCTTTTTAATTCCCTGTAATTATTTTAATGTTCCAGCCACTCATGGTTTTGTTTTTTGTTTTTTAAGATTTAAAGGTAAAGCACCCCTCCAAAACTGCTTCCTATCTGTCTAGAACTGGCCTCTCCAAATGCAGAGTTCTGGCTGTATTTTGTGGGGCAGGGAAGGAAGGTTGTCTTGGATATTGATAAACAGCAGATAACAGGAAGTATCTGCCTGCTGGAATAATGCCCCCTCCCTCTCAGATAAAGACCTCCCTGAGTCCCACCCACTCTTCGATCTTTTCTTCTGTCTGGACCTGACAGGAGTGAGCCAGATCCGTGCTATGAACATCCTGCGCTGTGGAAGGCTGTTGGAAGATGTCCGGGTTCCGGTGCCTCATTAAGTCAAACACATGTTCTGAGCAATTAAAACACCCTCAGAGACACTATGTTTGCATGTCTTCCTTCTAACAACAAAGGAAACTGAGTGAGTGAGATTGGACGTCTGGGCCTCATTGCCATCAGCAAGCTCGGGAGTCCTCTGAGAGTTCAGTCTTTGCTTCTCGGCTTTCCTGTCACTTCTTCCAACACAGACTCCGCATTTCCAATCTCTCGGACTCCTCCTTCCTTGGCCTCGGAATTCTCTCACTGGCATATTGTCTGGCCTCTCGAGAAGGTTGTGGAGCGTCTGTAGCCTGAGGCCTCCCTGGTCTGAGAGGTCCTGTGACCTTGTCAGTGGCAAGCTGGTAAAATCATGACACATTTTCACTCTCCTTCAAGAATGAAACCCGCAGCAAATCTAGTTTCTATTATTCCTGCGGGAAGGTTTAACTGTATGTGTTCTACTTGGAGGGAGTCCTTGTGTATAAAGAAAATGGACAAGAGTTATGTCCCCTCGCTTCAGCATTAGATGAGGCGGTTCGTTCCACTGTGAGGTATGATAGCAGTTCCACAAGCAGTGATTTTGACTCACGATTAGAAGGTGAAAATACACACCCAGCATTGGCCCCATGTTTGCCCAGTACCCCGAGGTTTTATGTATTCGTCCGGTTGTTTGTTGGGAGCGGTATACAAGAATAATTTATTTCCCGTGGTTTTATATCTTTGAGTTCCACAGAAAAGGAAATCACGGAGTGGGAAAAGCCTAAGAAAGGAAATAGCTAGTAACTAAGTGGTCTAATTTAATTGATAAATCCGTTGGACTTGCTTAAAAAAACAACATAAGAGCATACATACTGCTCTTCATGGCCGAGCAGTGGGAGAGTCATCCACCTCCTCCCAGGCTCCCATCTGCCCTCTGCGCTCAGCTCTGCTCACTACAGCGGGAGGGGCCTCCCTGTCTCGGGACGCCCACGTCCCACAGGGACAGGCTCGCCCACCCGCCTCCAACAGCTAATAAACGGAAACAACATATGAAAACGTTTTCCAAGACTCTGGGCTTCGGGCAGTGACAGACAGCGATCCTTGAGAAATGGGAAACGAAGGAAGGAAGGCCGATAACTGCCCCAGCTCACTGCCCGAGTCTTCAGGATGCAGGTCAGGGAGGGGAACCCGGATGGGGCTGGGAGCCAGCCCGAGTGAAGAGGCTGGAGCTAAAGTCCAGGGAGACCAAGGCAAGGAGAGCTCACAGTGAAAATGGGAGAGAGAGGACTTCAGAGAGAGAGAGAGAGAGAGAGAGAGAGAGAGAGAGAGAGAGAGAGAGAGAGGACTTCAGAGAGAAAGAGAGAGGAATTCAGAGAGAGAGGACTTCAGAGAGAGAGAGGACTTCAGAGAGAGAGAGAGAGGAATTCAGAGAGAGAGAGGACTTCAGAGAGAGAGAGGACTTCAGAGAGAAAGAGAGAGGACTTCAGAGAGAGAGAGAGAGAGAGAGAGAGAGAGGACTTCAGAGAGAAAGAGAGAGGAATTCAGAGAGAGAGGACTTCAGAGAGAGAGAGGACTTCAGAGAGAGAGAGGACTTCAGAGAGAGAGAAAGAGGACTTCCCAGAGAGACAGAGAGACAGGCCTGGTAGGTCTGCAGAGTACTAGTATGCCTGAGTATTCAGCAAAGAACGAATCAACTCGTGCACGTGAAAAAATACAGGAGGCAAGGAAAAGAAACGCCAAAACGATGCGAGGAGAGAGCCCCGGAATTAACACGGGATGTATAAGGAGGCCCTTTCCCTAGCCCCACTGGCCACGTTCATCCCGCTGGGCGCTGGGTCGAGTACTCAGAAGGGACCCGCCTCACTGCAAGGCGGGGGCTGTCGGGCCAAACCAAATGCTGTCTACAAGAAACAGACTTCAATAATAAAGACACGACTAAGTTATAAGTAAAAGTCTAGACGAAGACATACCAGGCTCACTAATCAGAAAGAAAGCTGAAGATGGCTCTAAGAATATTAAACAAAGTACAGTATAGCAGGAAAGATCTGAGGCAAGCAAAAGGGTAATTTCATGCTGAGAAGGGTCAGATGATCAGGACTGCTTTCCACAGCCCGGGTCCGGCCCACGGCCAACCCGAGGTTTGTTTTTCTTGGTTTGCTGCAGAGATGGTGGCGAGGATCTAAGGGCCGCCATCCGCAGCCTAATGGAGAACAGGACACGGCCGCATCGCCGCAGGAACGCAGGGGGAAGGACCAGAGCGGGGAGGAGGCGGGGATCCCTAAGAGAAGGGGGCGGGGCGGTGTTCACGTGTGTGTGCAAGGAGGCCTGACCCGGGTTGACATCAGAGCTGACCCCAGTACCCCCTCCCCCCACCCCGCCCCGGGACTGCGTGGCTCCTGACCAGCTTCAGATGAGACTGAGCCTCTCAACCCTGGTCCCTGGGCGGGTAAGGCAGGGCCGCAGTCTCCCGCCAGACCCGCCTCCAGGAGACAAGGAGAAATGAAAGCTTTATAGCAGGCATCCTCAAACTACGGCCCGCGGGCCACATGCGGCCCGCCGAGGACATGTATCCGGCCCGCCGGGTGCCGCTGCCTGTCCTGCTTAGCAGCCAATGCGTCCCGGGCCCGCAGTGCGCATAGGAATTTGTTCATAGTTGTTTTTTAAACTATAGTCCAGCCCTCCCACGGTCTGAGGGACAGTGAACTGGCCCCCTGTTTAAAAAGTGTGAGGACCCCTGCTTTATAGCCTATTGCACTCAGCTGAGTCAGGGTCTCTGCTGGGTATAAACTATAGAGAAACACGTGTGCGTGGGAATGCCTCACTCCGTGGAATCAGTATGATGTTTAGAAGTAAATTTTATCAAACTGTACAGGCCAGTACGGATATGGTCTAAGCATGCAACAATTTTAAAATGATGTTTTAAATTTTAAAAATTACCTTTTCCTGGAAGAATCTGAATAAAACTTCAAAATACTAAATAGCAGGGCCGCACTGCAGCCACGGTTCTTTCCTGGTTTGGTGGAATATGAAAAGGCCAAATCACCGGCAGAGACCTCGTCCCGACCCTGGCCTACATGCGGGTCCCACACACACTGGGTGACCTCGAGCCTGCAGCTCTTAGACCTGGCCAGGCCGGCGTGGGAGAGGGAGCGGGGAGAGGAGGCCTCCGCTCAGGGGGGGCCAGCAGCAGAGCGGAGGGGGTGGTGGGGTCCAAGGGCGCAGCCAATCTAATTGCAGAGGCCAGACCTTGCTGATCCCCTCAGCTGGCTGCGCTTTCCCCAGCGTCTTCCTCAGCCAAACCTCCCCTCAACAGTATTCTCATAGTTAAGGGACCAAGCCGGGCTGCTCCCTGAACCCTGGCTCCCGGCAGAGAGACACGTGGAGGCCGAAAGCCCAAACTGGTGCTGGAGGGCCACGGACAGAACGCCACTCACTGGCTGTGCGACTTTGGACAAGTTTCTCAACCCCTGAGCCTGTTTTCCCGCTGGTAACAGCGCCCTCGCCTCCAGGGAGTTGGTGGTGGGGCTGATGGGTTAATGAGTGTAGGCACGGCGTCTGGCATGGAACAGCATCACGCAGGTGTCTCTGTGGCTACACGGGGGCCTGTCCCCTGAGCTGGGAGGCGGTTCTCTGTCACAACACACAGCCTGTGCCGCCGCCCCGGGGGCTGCAGCAGATTTAGCTGCATTTCTCCGCTCCACACTTACAGGTCAGCACCTCTGTGGCTTCCGTCATCTTTTGCTCAATGACAAACCACCCAAAACTCAGGGGCTCAAAACCCCGGCCGCCTCACTGCCCGCGATCCTGTGCTCGGGGCGTTTGGGCAGGACGTCACCAGTGAGAAGCTTACACCTTCCCTCACACGGTGTCAGTGGGTGGCTCAGCGCTCATCCACGGGGCCTCTTTCCCTGTGACCTGTGACCTCTCAGCACTCACAGTCTGGCCTGAGTTTCTAAGCTGGCAGCTGGCTTCGAAGAGGGTGCAGACGAAAGCTGGGGGCCCCCGAGGGCCAGGCTCAGAGGTAGCACGTCATCACTTCTGCCTCATCCTGTGGGTCCAGCAGCCCTGCGTCAGGGAGGGCATGGATCCCACCTCCTGGCAGAGGGGCGCACACGGACACGGGTGGGCGCTGCTGGGAGCCTCGGCCCGTGCCGTCCTGCAGGCCGGGTGCCGTGGGCTCCCCGATGGCACGCCTTTCCTCTCCTGCCTGTGTGTGTTCCCCCTCCAGGCCGGCGCCGGGCGTGTGCCCATGTGTCCTCGGGGCAGAACACAGGCTGACATGCTGAGTAGATGCTGATGGAATAAGGAAGCACTTGAATCCGGGTTTTTACCTTACTTGGACAACAGTAACAAGAATAAAATACTCGTTTGGGGGGAACAAAAACACTCAAAGCCTTAAAGACTGAAAATGTCAGATTTTTTTATTCATGTTCATGCTTGTATTTCTCTTTCCTTGTGTGTTTAGTCTTTGGGCACCGCAAGCAGGAAGTCATAATTGTGAAAGGATTCGGTAAGAAACCTGTGCTTCCCTGAACTCGAGGGAACGGCTGGACTGGACACGGAGGAGGAGGGCCAGGGCCCTGGAGAGCCCCCCGCGAGCCTGGGGAACGGGTGAGGTGGGCTTCATCTGACACACATGCCAAGAACTGAAATCTCACAAACACAGGGTCTTAGAGCAAAGGAAAGGTTCAGCAAGAAAAGCAAATCCTGGCGACCCCTCCCAGGGACTCTGCACTTCAGCCTCAGGCACATTCCTGCCTGAACCTCGGTGAGTGGCTTCTCTCCTCACAGAATGCGGGAAGGCAGACCCCAAGGCAGACCCCAGCCGGAACTAAGCTTTGTTCTGATCTCCACATCCCATTGCATCTTTGCATCCAAGCTTGACAGTGGGCAGGCGTTGTGTGTAGGCAGGAAAGAGCGAAGGGTCTGCATGGGCTGTGTGCAGGCAGGAAAGAGCGAAGGGTCTGCATGGGCTGTGTGCAGGCAGGAAAGAGCGAAGGGTCTGCATGGGCTGTGTGCAGGCAGGAAAGAGCGAAGGGTCTGCATGGGCTGTGTGTAAGCAGGAAAGAGCGAAGGGTCTGCATGGGCTGTGTGCAGGCAGGAAAGAGCGAAGGGTCTGCATGGGCTGTGTGTAAGCAGGAAAGAGCGAAGGGTCTGCATGGGCTGTGTGCAGGCAGGAAAGAGCGGAGGGTCTGCATGGGCTGTGTGTAAGCAGGAAAGAGCGGAGGGTCTGCATGGGCTGTGTGCAGGCAGGAAAGAGCGGAGGGTCTGCATGGGCTGTGTGTAGGCAGGAAAGAGCGGAGGGTCTGCATGGGCTGTGTGTAGGCAGGAAAGAGCGAAGGGTCTGCATGGGCTGTGTGTAGGCAGGAAAGAGCGGAGGGTCTGCATGGGCTGTGTGTAGGCAGGAAAGAGCGGAGGGTCTGCATGGGCTGTGTGTAGGCAGGAAAGAGCGGAGGGTCTGCATGGGCTGTGTGTAGGCAGGAAAGAGCGAAGGGTCTGCATGGGCTGTGTGTAGGCAGGAAAGAGCGGAGGGTCTGCATGGGCTGTGTGTAGGCAGGAAAGAGCGGGGGGTCTGCATGGGCTGTGTGTAGGCAGGAAAGAGCCAAGGGTCTGCAAGGGCGCAGAAGCCAGCAACGCCACTGGGCTCGCCACACGTCCCCGCCGGCTCTCACACAGCCCGGGGCCTCTCCCCACGGCCACACCAGCAAGACGCCTGCTGGCTTTGGTGGCCGTGACACCTGCCTGTGTCCTGGGCCAGGACTGGGAAAAATGGGGAGGTAATGGGGATGGGGCGGGGTAGGGGGGGCCGCGGGGGAGGGCCCCACACACTTTCCACTTCACAGTGCACTTGGAACAAGACAAATCCCTAAGGGGTCACTCAGCTGAGGGAGGCTCAGCCATGTGGAAATGGGAGGGGTCTGAAGCCAGGACCATGTGTCACGCGTGCTGGGTTCCAAACAGGAATCTTCATCGTCACTCTTAGACCTCTTCGAGCTGATGTTCTTCCCTTTAACGCTTCTGCTCCCTGGCTTGGGGTTATTCTGTGAGGGGTGCCCCTGGCACTGGCAAACTCCAGGTTAGCCCCGTTAACCCCATCCATGTGGCCCCACAACACTGCGGGCTGGGAGGTTGGGGGCTCTTCCCTGCTTACTTGTGGGGAGTGATGGCTTAACCCGACAAGGAGAGGGGTAAGGACACAAGCTTTGGGGTCTGGCACCGACTGGGAATCAAACCCCATGACTGCCACTTAGCAGCTATCCAACCCCCAAGGTTCTCTTTATCTGCTCTGAGCCGCAGTTGGCTGTCTGCAGAGCAGAGGAAACAGGACCCCTCCCAGAGCTGTGGGGAGACGGGTGGAGGGAGGACTTCTGTCAGCACCAGGCTAGGGCTTTATAAATATGAACTCTCATGAGTTACCAAAGCCATTTCTATATCCCTACTGGTCACGGAGTTTTCCCACAATTAGAAGCTCATTAGCACAGCCTTCATTTCATAACAAAACAGAACAGAGAGACAATGTGAGGTAAGAAGAGGACATTTGAGCTCAAGGGTTTAGACCTCATGAGAACCAGACTAGCAATTACCAAATGCCTTTCTTCCCTCACTCACTAAATGGAAACGTGTTAGGAGAAAGCTCCTTACTCCACGCTGGCTGTATTCGTGTGGACGACCTCAAGGTGAGGTAGCATTAAAGGCATGAACATCCCTGCTCAGTGTTTCCTTGGGAACAAGCCTCAGGATGCAGTGGGATGACTGAAGATGCCCAGAGAAGCCGCTGAGAGGGACCTACTGAGTCCTTCCCCTTTGGTTATCTTTACCCAGTGATGTTCAGGAGTGTGAACGATCTAGAATCTCTCCCTTATAGGACAATAAACATCATTTCTTTGCAATGTGAGAATATGTGTGTTTTAAGTTAACTGGTAGAGAAACCGTTGTTCACATCCTTGAGTGTGATCCTACAGATGAATTTTTAGCTCTTCCTTTTGGTTGGTTCAACCCCTTGTCAGTCAAGGGAGGACTCAGAGCTACTCGGAAGCTGTTAGGTTGAAAGTATCCAAAAGAGCTGATCAGCCCAGCAAGGCCACCCTGGGTGAGCTGGTCCACGGAGGGCATTGTGTCCCAGAGAGGCTGTAGCCCAGGACAGAGACGCCAGCCGGCCGACCAGCAGGGACAGAATCAGGGAGGACAGCAAACCTTTCACAGATGAGAGGACCAGCGAGAAGAGCTGCCTTAAGAGAGACTCCTGACGAGCGTCAGCTTTATTTGGGAGCCTTTTACCCAAGGTTCAGAGCAGGCTAGTCAATCGTCCCCGCACAGGGACTCTAAGGACTGAGGCCAGACAAGGCAACGCTGGGTCTCTCAAGAGAAGTGAGCACTCTTTATCAGACTGTCCACTTCCGTGCATCCAGAGAGAACCCTGAACCCCACCGAGGACCTGCCCACATCCCTGGGCTTCCTCCTCCCTGGAGAGCATGGGCTCCAGGCCCAGAGAAAGCCAGGGCATTGCAGTCCTCAGCTCTGCACACAGGATCCTTGTCCTGACGCGTCTACCCTGAGGCAACAGCAGGAGGCCTGGACCCCTCCATCGGGGACCGAGGCCTGGACCCCCTCCATCGGGGACTGAGGCCTGGACCCCCTCCATCGGGGACCGAGGCCTGGACCTCCTCCATCGGGATGGAGGCCTGGACCCCCTCCATCGGGGACCGAGGCCTGGACCTCCTCCATCGGGATGGAGGCCTGGACCCCCTCCATCGGGGACCGAGGCCTGGACCTCCTCCATCGGGATGGAGGCCTGGACCCCTCCATCGGGGACTGAGGCCTGGACCCCTCCATCGGGGACGGAGGCCTGGACCCCTCCATCGGGGACTGAGGCCTGGACCCCCTCCATCGGGGACCGAGGCCTGGACCCCTCCATCGGGGACTGAGGCCTGGACCCCCTCCATCCGGGACCAAGGCCTGGTTGGCTTGATGCTTCCAGCAGTAGAACCAGGCCATTAAACCAGACCTTCTCTGTAGGCCCTGGTCCTTCCTACCTGCTGGTGCAATCAGAGCCTGGACTCCAGAGTGAGGCTGACCTCAGCCCCTTCCTTTTGGCCTGCCTCATTTGGGAGTGAGCATGCTGATGGAGGGTACACATCAGGGACAACTCCTCAAGGTCTTAGAGGAGAAGTGAGACACTGGGTGATCCACAGAAAGTGAATTAACAGAGAAACAGACGAATTCTCTGCAGAACCACATGAATCCCAAGGAACTCCTCTACCGTTATTGGAAACCGGGGTCAAACCAGCTCTATTAAACTTGTCTTAAACGGCGTCTCCAAACGTGACAGCTGGTAAGACTATCACGCGTGAGGGGGCTCTTACTGCCCTGGAAAAGGGCTTCATGGGTCCAAGTCCCCAGCTTCGGGAAGAACCAGAAGAGCCAGGCCAAGTGGGTGGCGTCCCTCCTATTGAAGAATATGCTCCCCTGCCTCCCCCCCACCCCACCCCGCTAACCCCGCAAATGCATTTCTGTAGACACCATCTCAGGGTAAATATGCTGCCCTTGAGGCAGAACCACCGTAAGTTCTACAGAGTTAGACTATTGTAGCAAACCTCAAATTGCCGCAAATACTTGTATATTTATCTATGCACATCTACGTTACTTTACCAAAAACAATGAGCACGAAAGATGACCCAATTTATTTTCTTAAGTCCTCAGAAAAAGTGGATAAATTATTGTCATTGTTGCAGTCCTATAAACATGTGTATTTTGTATGTTTATATACCTAGGACATGCTTTTCAAGTTCAGGCGTAGGATTATTTGCCTTTGTTACTTGGCCTGCCCCATTTATTATGGTCTCCGTGGTGTCAGGATTATATCAACAGGCTTTCAACTTGCCCTCCGCCGGGATGTATAGATTGCGTATAGTCAGCCCACGGAGAGGCTGCTCCCGCTCCGGCTGGCTGCAATAGGAACCCCTCCCAGCCCCACTGAGATCCCACCTGCTAGCATTTGGGTTGCTCGACCTTCCAAACACACCTCTGGGTCCGGGCAGCCTCAGAACCTTGAATATTGCCCCCTATGTCAGCCACAGCAATAAGCATCTTAACCCCAAATTCCTTACATGCTTCTAACCCTGTAAAGTAAACCCACAGGTCAGCACCACACTGTTCCCCTCCAGGTTTACTGAGATGTAGTTGACAGATGACACTGTGTAAGGTTAAGGTGTACAATGTGGTGATCTGATACTCATCTATATTACAAAGTGATTACCACAATAAGGTTATTGCTATTATTTTATTGCGGTGACAGTGGTGAGAACATTTAAAATTTAGTCTCTTAACAACTTTCAAGTATACAATATACTACTGTTAACTATGGCCGCCATGTTGTACATCATCCCAGGACTTACTTATCTTATGAAACTGGAAGTTGGTATCCTTCGACCAACATCCCATTTCCCCCACCACCCAGCACCTGGCAATTGTATTTACTGTTCCTATGAGTTTGGTTACTTAATATTTCGCATATGAGATCATACAGTGTTTTTCTTTCTCTGACTGACTTACTTTACTTAGCATAATGCCTTCAAGGTCCATCCCCGGGTCACAAACGGCAGGATCTTCTTCTTTCTTGTGGCTGAATAATATTCTGTTGTGTATCTTAATAATATTCTGTTATGTGTGTATCTCACGTTTTCTTTATTCATTTTTCTGTCAGTGAACACTGGGCTGCTTCCATATCTTGGCTGATATGAGTGACGCTGCAATGACTATGTGGGTGCCGATAGCTCCTGGAGACACTGATTTTGTTTCCTTCATACGTCATACCCAGAGTGGGATGGCCCAATCTTATGGTAGTTCTATGAATTGGTTTATTATTTTTTAAGAAGCTCCATGGTGTTTTCACTGATTGCACCAATTTACATTCCTACCAACAGTGCACGAGGGCTCCCTTTTCTCCTCTTCCTCACCAGCATTTGCTACCTGGTGGCTTGGATGCCATCCCAGCAGGTGAGAAGTGACATCTCGCTGGTTTCATTAGCATCTCCCTGGTGACCAGTGATGTGGACGGCCTTTTCCTGTGCTTGTTGGCCACTGGTATGTCTGCTTTGGAAACATGTCTAGTCAGGTTCTTCACCCATTTTTAATTAGATTATTTGATTTTTTTTTTTTGAGTTGTATGAGCTTCTTATATGTTTTGGATATTAATTCCAGATGTCTAGTTTGCAAATGTTTTCTCCCGTGCTGTGAGTTGCCTTTCATTTTGTTGATTCTTTTGCGATGCAGAGCTGCGTAGCTTGATGAAGTCCCACTTGCTGATTTTTGCTTCTGTTGCCTGTGCTTTTGGTGCCACATCTAGAAAATCATTGTCAAGATCAACGTCAGGGAGCTTTTTCCTTGTGTTGTCTTCCAGGAGTTTTACCATTTGGGGTCTTATGTTCAAGGCCTTGATTCATTTCAAGGTAATTTTTGTGAGTGGTGTAAGATGCGGCTCCCATTTCACTCTTTTGCATGTGAACATCCAGTTCTCCTAACATCAGTCACTGAGAGACTATCCTTGGCTCCCTTAACAAATATTACTTGACCATTTATGCTTGGATTTATCCCTGGGTCTTCGATTCTGTTCCATTGGTCTATAAGCCCATTTCTATGCCAGTACCATTTGACATTGTTACTCTAGCTTTGTCATACAGGCAGTCACCGACGTATAACGGTTTGACTTCACAATTTTTCGACTTGACAACAGTAGGCAAGTGATATGCATTTTGTAGAAACTTTACTCCTCAGTGTTAAACTTTCCTAATCATCCCCGTTTACTGTGCTGTCTTTTCCTACTGGGATGCTTGGCGTGGGGTTTGCCCTGGAACCTGCTCCTTGCAGGGATCATTTCTAAGGGATGTGAAAGGTGGATATTCAAGTACCAAAGTTTGCAAATGATTTCCTTTTATGTCCGTCAGAACGGACTTAGACATAAGCCTGCAATGGCGTCACCCTGCCCTGCATTCTGCTATGGGTTCTTCACAAGAGTGAAGGCGGGAAGGCGTGGAGTCAGGGCCATCCAGCTGGCCTTGCTGTGGGTGTGAAGGGTGTGACCCCACCTGTGTCCTCCCATCTTTCTCCCTAGAATGGATTTCCTGGCCTCGGATCCCCTTTCTGGAGGATGCCCTGTGTGCCCACCCCGGGATGAATGAGCCCCTCACTCAGTACATTCCAGGGAATGAATGACCGAATGTCTGAACACCGTGTGGGGGCACAGCCCCTGTCCCACCCAGAGTCCCCAAGCATGCCCTCCCCACCCAGCTTCGTTCCATTAGCCATGGTTACCTCACAGACACATCTGGCTTCCCTTTTGGCCTTTGTAGAAAAGTGTGAGGAGCCCTAGCCGGTTTGGCTCAGTGAATAGAGCGTCAGGCCGCACACTAAAGGGTCCCAGGTTCAGTTCTGGTCAAGGGCACGTACCTCGGTTGCAGGCCCCTCGATACCCAGCCTGGTCAGGGCGCACAGGGGAGGCAACCAATCACGTCCCCATCACATCGATGTTTCTCTCTCTGTGTCTCTCCCCCTCCCTTCCACTCTCTAAAAATCAATGGAAAAATATCCTCGGGTGACAATTAACAAAGAAAAAAAAAAAAAAGAAGAGTGTGAGGGATACTAAGGAACTGAACACACCCTGGGAATTCCTTAGCAAATACTTCTGGGTTCCGTTGGGTTTCTGTCCCTGGCTTTGCCTGGACACATCAGATTCCTAGTGAAAGAATTTGTTAAGAGAAACCACCCGGTGCTATAAAGCTGTGTTTGCAAACATCATAAAATGTTCCCATTGGTTGACAGGTAAGAAATGATCAATTACTAACTAAAATGAAAAGACGCATGTGAGGAGCAGAGGAAGGAAACGGGAGGCCCCAGCTCAGCAGTGCGGGCAGGTGAACCCCACAGCCTGTCTGCAGCCGCCCGGGAAAACGCCCCGAGGTCCACCCTCTCGCCACAGAGCACAGTCCACAAAGTCGGAGATGGTGACAGTCGGAGGCGGGGACCTGTTCCTTTTCCACGGAAGCCAGGCAAATGGAGAGAGATCGGCTTACAGAGGGGCCCGGGAGGAGGGGGAGCTTGGTCAGTTTGGTTAGAAGGTTCAGGAGCCAGTTCTTTCTTCACAGTCCATTTCCTCCTGGTAGAAAATCTGTTTCTACAAAAGACTACTGTCCAGATTTATTTAATAAAAAATGGAACTTAATGGTTCTTTTAGAAGCTTGTAATTGTACAATCAGATCCATAGTTTCTCATTAGCATGAGATTTGTGAAGATCCCAGGTAAGTAAATAGTCCCTTTAGGTTTTAAGGCATTATATACGACTGTATTTTAAGCATAATGTGACCATAGTATGGTCTCTTTTAGCATAATATGACCACACTTGGCACCCAGTTTGTATTGGGCCACCCAGAATAAAGGGTCCACAAAAGACATATGAAGGGAACAGAAACACACCAAGAACTTAGCCAACATGGAAGAGACTATTCTATATGTTTTGGAAATTTATATCATAAAAGAGTGTTTTTCAAATAGTAAAAAACTAACGAAACCAGTGGAGTTCTTTCTATAAATGAAATCTCGCAAACCTCCCCCCGCCCCCCGCAACACACACACACACACACACACACACACACACACACACACACACACACGGGTAAAGCTGATGGAGCCCCGTGGGGTGGGGACCAGGCCGGGCACCACCCCCACCCCCACCTTCCCAGCTCAGAGGATGGGCACCTGGCTCACCCCAGTTTTTAGAGACACTGGAAATCCGCGTTGTAAATGTGTAGGAAGTGAGTGTTCTTGAGTGTGCATACATTTTTTCCAAATATTTAAACACTGGCAACTATTTCCTAATTTTAAAAATGAACGTAGCACAACACCGTTCCAGCCAAACAAAACGCGTGGGAGCCAGAGCTGGCCCGGGACTGCCAGTGTGTGCGACCCCCTCCCCCTCCCCATTATCAGGGGCTCCAGCTGTGCCTCCCCGACAGGCTGTCTCATGCCTGCCACCCCAGCACCACAGCTGAGCACCTACCAATGCCCGGTGGGTGACTGCCTGACTGCCTGACTGAATGCATGAAGGGGTTCTGGAATCTTCTTGTTTGGAGGCTCTGAAATGGGAAATGTTTTCCTTCTCTCCGGGGTCTGAGTTGTGCTCCTGCCGAAGGGAGAACGAGGAACCAGCTACTTTAGGCTCATTCTCATTGGAACAAATGTTTCTGCAAAACATTCATTTCCTGCTGGCAAAGGGAGTTACGGAGGGTTCCCTTCAGCGCTGATGCTAAAAGTTAAACCAAAACAAAACAAAGATCCAGTTAGCCCTGGCGGTGGCTCATCGTCCCATACACGGAAAAGTCGCTAGTTCAGTTCCCGGTCAGGGCACACACCTAGGCTGTGGGCTCAAACCCTGATTTCGGTTGGGTGTGTACGTGAGGCAACCGATTAGTGTTTCTCATACCAATGTTCCTCTCTCTCTCTCTCTCTCTCTCTCTCTCTCTAAACAAAAACTGTTACTATAGGAGGAGGTCACCACAGTATGCAGTCAAAGACAGAGGAAAAAGGATATTATAGTCAGGCAGCTAATTAGTGTGCTATTTCTCTAGACCTTGTGATGTTTTACATTGGACAGCTTTTTAAAAGTTGTCATATATTGTGACTTCTCATTCCAAATGAATATCAGCACTTTTGCACCTAATTTTATGTTCAAATGTTTATATTCTTTTTCTCAAAGAGGACCCTCAACCTGTTAAGCTTCGGGCCCCACGAAACCAGATCCACCCTGCCCTTGGGGGAAAGAGAAGACATCCAAGAAAAATGTGAAACACACGTTTTCCTACTGGCAAAGGAGGAACAAATAAGGTAAAAACCGCTAACAGCAAATAACCCGAAGCGGGGAAATCTGAAAATGCTCAGCCCAGCAAAGGACAGTGAACGCGCTTGCCCACAGGTATGCGGCCTCAGCCTCCGCCGTCTTTCTTTCAGCGTCAGGCCCCCGGGTCCAGCCCGGATACAGGAACCAAACAGGCTTCTTCCAGAAAATGTCACCTGGCCGTCCGAAGCCGCCTGCCTTCTCCCCTAAAGACCTCGGGCGGGCCCTGCAGCTCAGGCAGGAGAATGAATCCCGCCTCTGCCTTGTGGTCCTCAAAGAGGCGCAATCCCCACAGGCAGGTACTGCCCCCGTGAACAACTGGGGAGCAACAGGCCCAAGGTCTGAAGACCTCATGCTGTTTCTTTCCCACCACGGGGATGAAATTATCCTGAGCCCTTACGCCCTCTGAGTGATGGCTGTCCATTTAAGCAGACAGTATCCCTTCCAGCCTGGCCCTCTTAGTATCCCACCTGACCCCCCCCCCCCCGACCCCCCAGAGGTCATGCATTGGCTGAGTAGTAATGCAAGCAGAGGCTAAACATGTTTCCTGGGCAAGGCAAAGCTTTCCCGCCACCCTGCACATCCCCTCGCTATGGGTCCCTATTTGAACTTGGTCTTGTCTTGCTAACTCTAGATCACGACTCCGACGCCAGCTTCTGGCCTCCCTTCTCTCCCGGCAATGCTCGAAGCTCCATTCCTGGCTTGGGAACCTGGATTTGCTGTGCTGGGTCGGCCTTCCTGTGCCCTCTCCACCAGAGACGAGATCAGTGGGCCCTGCGGAGGTCCCTGCGCCTCACAGGATCTCCTGGGCCCCCGCCTCCTTGGCCCGCTCTGTGAGCCCTCCTCCTCACTCATGCTGCTGTCCTCGAACCCAGGGCTTTTCCTCCTTCCTGCCCAGCCCCTTCCTACTCCTCCTGCTCTGCCTGTTCCATTCTGAATGCTGCTTTTCGGCTCTGGGTCTGCAGCCCCATCCCCCCTGCATGCAAGGCCAGCCCCTAGGTCCGTGGTCGGCAAACTGCGGCTCGCGAGCCACATGCGGCTCTTTGGCCCCTTGAGTGTGGCTCTTCCACAAAATACCACGGCCTGGGCGAGTCTATTTTGAAGAAGTGGCGTTAGAAGAAGTTTAAGTTTAAAAAATTTGGCTCTCAAAAGAAATTTCAATCGTTGTCCTGTTGATATTTGGCTCTGTTGACTAATGAGTTTGCCGACCACTGCCCTAGGTCAAGGCCAGATCCCTGGAGACCAAGGGAAGAAATAAATCTGGATACTTCAGTTCAGCTTCGCTTTTTCCCTTCATCTGAACTTTCATGTTGCCCGGATGAGCACACCCACACTCTAGCCTCCCCTCTAAGGAATTCCTCCAGCTCACCTGCCCCCATGGTGGGAGGGCAGAGTTTGGCAAATAAGTTTATGATAGAAGAGCTGGGAGTGACCTGGTCCAACCCTCAGCCTGCGGCGGCAGCGTCCCCAGCATCCTGTGGCACCAGCTTTGTCAGCCCTGGGTCCCACCAGCTCGCCTTCTTCCTGTTCTCGAAACCAACCAGTGTCCCAAGACCAAGAATGCCTCACACAAAGGCCTGCAAGAGATTCTCACTCTGCAGGGCCCCTGCCTGATTTAACCTTCGTCCCGGGACACCTGAGGGAAGGGAAGGCTGAGAAAGTGATCACACACAGGGACCCCTTTATCTTTCTTCATGTCTAGGGGTGATGGGTGCCGCGCTGGCACGGCCAAGGGTGAACCTGAGTGGGGGCGGCTGAAAGGCTTAGAAAAGACAGACAAGAGAACGAAGGCTGGGTCTCGGTGGGACGCTGCTTCCTGAGAGACAACGCCGACGCCTACAAGCCGTGTCTTTATTTTATAGCCGATGCCACCAGGCAAAGAAAGGGCGTGGTCAAGATGTTTACAACGTTCTCGTGGGTTTCCATCCTCCTCAATTACATGCACCTGAACAAGCTTTGTTTACTTGCAGCCCATATCACTCAGGCACGTGGGGCCACGTGTTCGGACCATAGGTTCAAGCTCACAGCCACAGCTGTTGGCTATCATTGTGCTGGGAGGGCTCTGCCCTCCAAGCCGGGACTTGCACGTGGCCATGAGAGGACTGAGCCCTCTCATTAGTCCGAGGCTTGAACCTGCCCAAACACTGTAGCCGCGCCCCACAGTGATGTATTTGGGGGGGGGGGGGGGCGGGGAGTTCTTTCATAATAAGGAAATACAAATGGCTGGTGTATTAAAGAAAACCTCCCAAACAGTTAATGCTTAAAATAAACTTAGTCCAAATGCTCGGATACAAAGCAAATTAAGAAGAAAAACCCATTTTTGACAACATAATATGGGCAATTTCCTAAACACTGCGCTTTGTTCATTGCAGGAATCTTCTCCAGCTTTTCATCAAACTGTGAGGTGTGTCAGCATCACAAAGGCAGCTTAAAAGGGAGTGCCGCCAGCACTGGATCTGAGAAATCAAGTTGAAAGGCTGAGGAGGAATTAAGAATGTTCCAAATCCAACCGTAGGCTTTGAAATACGCAAATTCTCCACTTCACCTGGATTTCAACCAAGAGAAAACATGGAGGGATGAGGTCTTGATGTTAATCAGAGTAAAGCCAAGACGTATGGAGACTGGGGGGCGGAAGGGGGGGGGGCGTGGTATAGCAACTTCCTGGATGACAAAGGCCTGGGCTTTCTCCAGGCCCCTGTGGTGGGGAGCCTTGCTTGGAATTGCCACTGTCAGGCATGGATACCAGAGATCACATGTGGTGAGAGGACCACAGGCCAAAGGGACGCTGCCAGCATGGGTTGGCCCGTGTTCTAGCCCACGTTCTGTCCTGAATTCCCTCGGCAACAGTGATCCCAACCAGCAGGCTGTGGGGGGCTGGCTGGCCTCCAAGGGTGCAGAGTTCAAAGTGGATGATGTTCCCTTAAATGTCGCCCCCATACGAACTCATTTTGGATGGATTGTGCCCTGATTGCTCCAAGTCTTTCTTGAATAGATGTGTTCCGTGTCTAAAACCCTTCTCGGCACAGATAGGTCTCAGAGGTTCTGGTTCCTCTTGGGAAATGAAGTCCCCAGACCCAGGCCTGAGCGTGGGCTGGGGTGGGGGGTGGGGAGCTGCACTTGATCATTAGATGCTATGAAAGGAACCAATGGGATCAACTCCTTTTGAATAAACTAAAATCAGAGACAGGCACATGGTCCAACTGAGTCACTGGTACAAGGCCGGCAGGAAAGCAGTGTCCAGGTAGGCAATCGGACAACAACTAGAGAAGAGAGAGGGGTGCTGAGCAGAGGGTGAGACACATCATTTTGAGAAACAAATAATTCACAAGCAACTTCTCAAATAACCAGGCTCTTCTAGCCTCATCAACCTGTGACTACAAAATTAAGTGCTGTTCTTTTTAATATCATATTTTATAGCAAAAGTTCCCCAGTGCCCTAATTGTCAATACTAGCACCTCCCAATCATGTATCCCCAGATATTTTAGCATGTTCTTAAGGTACTACGTATGTCAGTTATTGCATAACAACTCATCGCCAATTAAAGGTTTACAACAACATTTATTCTTGCACAGTTCCTGTGAGCCAGGACCCCCGGCATGGCTCAGCTGAGGCCTCTGCTTCAGCGCCTCGCAGGCTGCAATGAAATTGTCAGCCAGGGCTGCAGTCTCATTTGAAGGCTCCCCTGGGGAAAGAGCCACGCCCAAGTTCAAGTGGCTGCACGCAGGATTCAGTTCCCTGCTGGCTGTGGGCCAGAGGCCACCCTCAAGTTCTTGCCACATGGGCCTCTCCAACATGGATTCTTGGGGTCTAGTCAAGAAATCAATAGATCCCAAACAAGAAAAAGCGAAAGAAGTTCATTACCACCAAGCCAGTATTACAAGAAATGTTAAAGGGGCTTCTTTAAGGAGAAGAAGAAAAAAAAAGACCAAAAAAAGGAATAATAAAATGGCAGTAACTACAGACCTATCAATAATTACTTTAAATGCAAATAGATTAAATGTTCCAATCAAAAGACATGTGGAGACTGAATGGATAAGAAAACAAGAACCTTACATATGGTGTCTACAAGAGACTCGCTTCAGATTGAAAGACACACACAGACTGAAAGTAAAAGGATGGAAAAATATATCTTATTCAAATAGAAATGAAAAAAAAACCACCCCACTGGGGTAGCAAAATACTTATATCTGACAAAATAGACTCTAAAATAAAGGCTGCATAACAAGAGATAAGAAGGACCCAGCAGCTCCCCTTCTGGGTATTTATCTGAAGAAACCCTAAACACTAAATCGAAAAGACATGTGCATCCACCCGCACCCTGCAGCATGACTCACAACAGGTGAGATACGGAAGCAACCCCAGTGTCCATCACAGAGGAATGGATAAAGAAGATGTAGTACACGAATGGAATGTTAGTCATAATAAGGATGAAATCTTGCCATTTGCAACAACATGGATGGACGTAGAGGGCATTATGCTAAGAGAAATGAGTCAGCTAGAGAAAGACAGATGCCATATGATTTCACTTATATGTGAAATCTGACAAACTAATGGTTGCCAGAGGGGAGGGGGTGAGGGAATGGGTGACAAAGAGGAAGGGATTAAGAAGTATGAATTGCCCGTTACAAAGACAATCTTGGGGATGTAAAATACAGCATAGGCAGGGGTGGGCAAACTTTTTGACTCGAGGGCCACAATGGGTTCTTACACTGGACCGGAGGGCCGGAACAAAAGCATGGATGGAGTGTTTGTGTGAACTAATATAAATTCAAAGTAAAGGAGCGGAGGGGAGAGCAAGAGAACCGGATAGAACAGCCGGATCCGGCCCGCGGGCCGTAGTTTGCCCACGGCTGGCATAAGGAATATAGTCAATATTGTAACAACTATGGATGGTGTCAGATGGGTATCAGACTTATCAGGCTGATCACTTCATGAGTTACAGAAATGTTTCATCACTGTGCTGTACACCTGAAACTAATATGATATTGTATGTCACACAGCTCGAGCTCCATGCGTGAGCGACCAGGGAGAGAGGGGGGACACGGCGTGACGATGCTGCCCCAGCATCCAGCCTCCCACACTCCGGAGGCATTTCACCAGCTGCCTGGTGTGGAAAGCCACGTTTGTGTGTGTCACTTTGGGTGGGGAGCGGATTGTTAGGAAGATGGAGAGGGGACAGTTGTGGGGAGACTCCTGTCTGTGGGGGCGCGGTGATGGGGGGCCACACCCCCTTCTCAGGAGGACTCTTGTCGGGTGTGTGAAGGGGCTGGTGGGCAGAGTCTCGGTGTGGAGGGTGGAGGGGGATGTCCCTGCGTCAGCTTGGTCTGTGAAAAATGAGCCGATGCCCGGCGCAAGCCCTGCCGAGCACAGATTCATACACTTCAAAGGTTTTTATTGTTTCAATCGGGACATGAAATTCCAGACTCTAGACTCGCTCTTTCAGTTCCAAATTGTCAACTTGCTGATGTTGCAGTCTTCCTACGAATTTGAGAAAGCAGCAAATGCATGAAAAGGGGAAACTGTATTTTACCCAAATGGGCTCCCTGACTTTGCAGAGCGTATCATTAAGCAAAGCTGTGTTGGGTCAGGAAGCATTTTGCATTCCTAAGGGGTGACACTCTGACTCTGGGTCTCGGGGCTGGCCCACCTCTGGAGGAACGGCAGGGAGGAGAATTCAAACCAACAGGGAATCTGCGGTTCTGTGTGGGCAGGAGGGAAGGCACACTTTTTAAGCGCTTGCCTTCTTTAGCCGTAAGTCTTCTGATTGGAGCACTTATCCCATTTGCATTTAAAGTAATTGTTGAAGTAATTGTTTAAAGTAACCCATTTACATTTAAAGTAATAGGTCTACAGTTACTGCCATTTTATTATTCCTATTTTTGGAGATTTTTTCTTCTCCTTAAAGAAGCCCCTTTAACATTTCTGGAAATACTGGTTTGATGGTGACAGCGCCTTTAGCGTTTTCTTGTCTGGGATCTATTGCTTTTCTTGACTCGCCCCCAAGAAGCCCCTGCCTCCGGGCGGGCGCAGGGCTGGAGGAGCTGGCCTGGGTCTGGAGCCCCGCTCACCCCAGTCTTAGGCACCCAGTGCAGGAAACAAACTCAAAGCTCCCCCACCATTCAACACCCCATTCACGGCAGTGGGCACCTAAGTGTGAAAGTCATTCCCTTCCCAGCATGCAATGAGCACTGCTGGTGTAACACTCAGGCCCGGGAGCTGAGGCGGAGTCAGATGTGTAAGCACCTCTAAGTCCCTGGCTCTCCGGGCTCTGGGGGAGGGCGCTCCAGGCAGAGCGCAAGGCCCCCAGGGGTGACCTGCCTCAGGTAACCCCACATGAAGTCCTTTATGTTTAGGATGGTCCTTGGCATGTAGGCCTCTTTGTGGTTTTATTTCCAAGTTGCCTTTATTGGAAAAGAAAAGAAGGGGAAGAGAGAAGGGGTAGGGGGTAGGGGGAAGGGGGAAGGGGGTAGGGGGTAAGGGGAAGGAAGAATGGGGTAGGGGTGGGGGTAGGGGGAAGGGGGAGGAGAAGGAAGGGAAGGGAGAGGAAAGGAAAGGAAAGGAAAGGAAAGGAAAGGAAAGGAAAGGAAAGGAAAGGAAAGGAAAGGAAAGGAAAGGAAAGGAAAGGAAAGGAAAGGAAAGGAAAGGAAAGGAAAGGAAAAGAGGAAGGAGGAAAAGAGAGGAGGGGAGGGGAGGGAAGAGAAGGGAAGGGAAGGGAAGGGAAGGGAGAAGAAAGGAAAGGAAGGGAAAGGAAAGGAAGGGAAAGGAAAGGAAAAAGGAGGAAAAGAGGGAAGGGGAGGGGAGGGAAGAGAAGGGGAGGGGAGGGAGGGGAGGCGAGGGAGGGGAAGGGAAGGGAAGGGAAGGGAGAGGAAAGGAAAGGAAGGGAAAGGAAAGGAAAAAGGAGGAAAAGAGGGAAGGGGAGGGGAGGGGAGAGAAGGGGAAGGGAGGGGAGGGGAGGGGAGGAGAGGGGAGGGGAGGGAAGGGAAGGGAAGGGAAGGGAAGGGAAGGGAAGGGAAGGGAAGGGAAGGGAAGGGAAGGGAAGGGAAGGGAAGGGAAGGGAAGGGAAGGGAAGGGAAGGGAGAAAAAAAGGAAAGGAAAGACTATAGTGACCCACAATGGCTGCATCAGCAACTTGAAATCAAGTCAGCAGCCAATGAGTCACTTCCTGAGTCACTGGCTGCGCGTCTAACACTGTCCTGGGCCCCAAGGACACCAAAAAGAACAACCTAGAGAAATAAGACACAGCCAGCCTGCAGGGCACGTGCTCTCTGGTGAAGAGGTGCCCTGAGAACATGAACACGAGTGAGGCAGCGTGGGGGGGGGGGGGGGCGAGGTAAGGGGGAGGAAATGGGACTCTAGCAGAAGGCTGGGGAAGAGGGTGCCAGGTGGGGTCAGCGGAGGTGAAGCTTGAAATGTCTCCTAGAGAAAGTGTAGAGCGAGCCCTGCGTAAAAAGAAGGAGGTTCAGACATGAGCCAGTTGGTGCAGGGCTGTGGCAGGTCCCAGGACAGCGGGGTCAGGCCGTGTGCTGGTTGTGGGAGTGGAGTGCAGGTGTGGGGACTGGGGTGAAGACGCAGGGAGTAGGGTGCAGGTCAGGAGTGGCCAAAGGCCTGTTACCTCTTCCACATGAAGAGCATGACCTCGTGCGCAGTGTTATCTCATCAGTTCAAAACTGCCGTGGAAGCGGCATTGTCAGCAGCCAGCAGCTGCTCCTCGCCTGGCCTGGCTCCTTCTCGTGAGGGCTCGGCTCAGCCTAAGGAAGGAGGAGAGGGTTCAGGGGCGAGAAGCCTGTGGGTGACGTGAACATTCTGACAGGCCTCGAGGGATGTGCTGACTTCCGGTCCAAGGAAAGGGAAGTTCTGATCTCCCCTTGTCTGTCTCAGGTGATGGTGGTATTTTCAGTTATGACACGCGGCGACCCCCAGAATTCTCCTTCCACTGCGGGAAGGCTCGGTCTTTGAAGTGATCCAGAGCAGACTCCTCCTCTGCTTGTGAGAAAACTGAAATCCCAGGACACAGGGCGACATGCCAGGGTCAGGACCTGCTGGAGGAGAGAGAGGCCCGACCCTTCCTGCTTCCAGGTTCATCTCTTATCTCTCCGACAACTTCTCCAACCCGCCATCTCCTTCTGATGCGTCACAAACATACTCCCTCTAGGCAGAAACTATTCAGATTATTCAGGCATCGGTGACATGAAAGGTGCAGTTAATCCTGCAAATCACTTCAATAGGCTAATGTCTGGCTTCAGAAACCCAGGGTGCAGGAACAGTTATACGTTCATTTTGCAAAAGTTAATTGTGCAAAAAAAAAAAAAAAAAAAGTGGTTAGATACAGGGGTGGGCAAACTTTTTGACTCGAGGGCCACGATGGGTTCTTAAACTGGACCGGAGGGCCGGAACAAAAGCATGGATGGAGTGTTTGTGTGAACTAATATAAATTCAAAGTAAAGGAGCGGAGGGGAGAGCAAGAGAACCGGATAGAACAGCCGGATCCGGCCCGCGGGCCATAGTTTGCCCAAGGCTGGGAATGAAGTGTTCTCATTTTAAGAGGAGAAAGCGAGAGCCACTGCCAGAAGGGCAGCTATTTATTTACTCACACTTTGTTTTTATTTGAGGACTTTTCAAGCATGCAGCAAGAGAGAGCAGTGTAATGGGCCCCATGCACCCTTCAATCACCTCCAACGCTTTGCCAATCCTCATGTCAGAGAGCCTTTAAAATGCAGCTTAACCCACAAAAATTGCATTTACATCCAGCTTTTCATGACCAAATCTATTACGTAAGAAAGAAGTTTTAACTCCTTTTCTGATCTGAATGGATGGGGAAGATTGCACTTCTCAGTGGCTTCCTCATTGACTTAGTTCTCAAAGGGCCTCTGAGCACACGGTCCAGGCCCTGGGTGGACAGAGCTCCTGGCCCAGCCTCCATCCCCTGCTGACCTGAGGCCTGGACGGGCCACCACAGCCTGGGGCCCTGCAGCCCGGGGAAAGCCTGCAGCCAGGAATCGGGAGTTCTCACCTTGGCCGTGCTGAGCCACCTGAGACTTCTCCTGGGCATTAGTGTCCCAGGCCTGGGGTCTCCCTAGCGACTCTAGCTCCTCCATTCACAGAATGGACCCGGCTAACACATACCCAGGAGCCCCGCAGAGGCATTTGTCCGGCACTCTGGATGCGCCACTGCGCTGTATGGCACTGTGCGCGTTTCCAAACGCCCGACACTAGCTCCACTTTCTTACTCACGGGCCTCTTCGTCTATTCTGTTCTGTGTAGTGTCCATCCCCTCCGACTAGCGTAGAATCCTTGGACAGAGAGTGGCCTTGTCACCAGGGACCTCCGTGAAAGACCATCAGACCTGGCTTGGCTTGTTGTCGGCGAGTTCGAGGGGATGGAGCTTAGAGAAACATCAGCTCAGCAGCTGCAGGTGGTGCCGCGTTAGCTGGCTCGCGACTTGTGAGCGCCCTGCTCTCCAGACATTTCTCCAAAGCCCAGCAGGGAGGGGAGCCCAGCACTCAGCTTACTACTCTCTTTCCAACAGGCCGGTCTTCCTGGGCTTTTGCTGAACTGCTGAACCACACTGTACCCCACAGGAGATGGGGGTCACCTGGGTCTCATGGAGTTCCAGCAGCATTTATTCAGGTGGGCCTTTGCCATTTAAGGTCGATAATGAATGCACCATCCACAGGAAATCCAGTGCACACGGAGGGTGCCCACAGCAGGCTGTATTGCTCAGAGGTGGCTGAACCAATATCCGCCGCCCCGCCCCCCCCCCCCCCAAGCTCTCACAGTGCAATGAGAGGTGGAGTCTCTGCGCCCTACCCTTGAACCAAGGCCTCTGTGACCCCTTGGCCAGTAGGACACGGCAGAAGTGACTGCACACCTGTCAAGGTCACAGAAGGCATACAGGTCTGCCTGGCTCTCTCTGTGTCCCAAGATGGCCACTCTCAGAAGCCAGTCAGCATGTTTTCAGGAGCCCAGGCCACACAGAGATGTCACATGTGGGTGTCTGGCCCACAGCCCCAGCTGGGCCCCCAGCTAAGAGCCAGCATCAGCTACCAGATATGACAGTGATGGGCCTTCATATGACTTCAACCCACAGCCTGTGAGTCTCCCCTCTGAGGCCCCAGAGGTCATGTGGCAGAGACAGGCCACCCCTGCCGTGCCCTAACTGAAATCCTGACCCACAGAATCTGTGAGAAATGATAAAGAAGGATTGTTGCCTCGGCCACTAAGCTTTGGGGTCATTTGTTATGCAGCAACAGCTAACTAATACACAGACTTCTAGAGACCACTCAGTTTTCACTCCCAGCATATATGAATCTCAATATAAGAAATAATGGGGACTAGGGCTGGCCATCCAATTAGAAGAAGGGCCTAGGGCCGTGGTCGGCAAACTGCGGCTCGCGAGCCACATGCGGCTCTTTGGCCCCTTGAGTGTGGCTCTTCCACAAAATACCACGGCCTGGGCGAGTCTACTTTGAAGAAGTGGCGTTAGAAGAAGTTTAAGTTTAAAAAATTTGGCTCTCAAAAGAAATGTCAATCGTTGTCCTGTTGATATTTGGCTCTGTTGACTAATGAGTTTGCCGACCACTGGCCTAGGGCATCTGTACTGGAGCTACGCTCTCATCCCAAGCTCACTATTTCACTTGGGGTGACTGGAAGTAGGACACGATGGAGATACTTCTCCTTGGCGTCACTGCGCCTGCGCAAACACGTCTGCAATTGGATCATCCTGTACGTGCATTTACTAGCCCTTCCATAACTTGGTGAAGACGATCTAAAGCTCTTTAGGTTTACCTATAATAATAAGCTACTGACTTGAGAACAGCATATTCTTGGGTCTGTAATATTATTGGGGTTCCCAATGAATAGAAGTGGACCTACCCCACCACTATTCTCACCCCCACACTCAACTTCCCACTGAGTAAATGCTAGGAATGGTGCCAAGTCCAGTGCAGAAGGCTGCACTGCTCGAGCCGCTGGCTACAGAGAGACAAGCCATGAGTTCTTGGAGCCCAGCACTATGGTGACCTCCAGCATTCTGTGTGGATGTTATGCATCTGGAATAAAACCAGGGGAGCATGAGTGACATCCTAATAGTCAAGAAGCCCAGAGAAGAAATGGCTTCCGAAAAGGTATGTTCCTTAGGCACCTGCAAGTCTCAATGCTGGCTGAGCAGCGGTGGGGGCACAGGGCCCGGGGCAGACCAATCGGCCAGTTTACCCACGTCTGCAAACCAATGGCCTTCCGCGTGCTGGCCAAGCACTGTCCAGCAGGGGCCCGGAAAGCTTGCCCCCTGCAGACTTCTCTTAGGAGCGTAGTTTTCAAAGGAGTCGAACGGTGTAGGAAGAAGGACTAGAAACCAAACAGCTTTGCAGAAGGGGCAGAATATAAGCAAGCTCTCTCCCCTGAGGACCTTGCCTCCTCCACGCTCTCACAGTTCCCTCGCCATCGCCCTGAAGGGGTGTTATCTCTGCTTCACCTCTGAATGAACTGAGGTTAAAAAATAAAAAGCCTGGGCTTGCCAGTGTCACTGATGTGCGGGAAGGGGAGAATGCGGAATTCAGGGCTACACCCTTTCTAGGGAATGTTTGAAAACTGGCCATTGTTCCTGGAAATCTGCGCTCAAAGTCTGAGAAGGAAGAGGAAAAGTTTAGAGCTCTAACAAGGGAAGGGATAGTTTAGGGGTGGAGGGGCCTGTTGTTTATGTAAGTGACTGACTGTCCGGCTCCCTCTCTCAGGCCCCATCCTCAGTCTCTGCATCAATAGGTTACCTTACTGTTGACAAATCCGTGGATGAGCTGGGAATGACGTTTTCTACTTATTAGGGCGATGTCAGTATGACAGACTTGGCCAGTTCAACTGTGCCCTGCCTCAGAAGTGGCACTGCATGAAGAAAAATTACTGCTAATAAAAATATAAATGAAAACCAAAATCATATACTAAAATTAAAAATGAAAACGATAGAGCCGTAGTGATCTCTGTATGATGTAGAGCTGGTTGCAGAAATGACTAGGAAGAATACTGACAAGCAGAGGGTTTGCCTTCCCTTGTCATTCATCTGTCTTGGGGTTCCAGCCTCTGAAAGGTGGATGTTTATTTGTTTGATGCAAAGTGGATCCAGAAACAAATATCAAATGTCACATGGGTTTTAGTATCTTGGGCAGATAGAAAATCAAGAATGCTCCATGAAATATAGAAGGTGATTCTAAATAAGCCCTAGAACTATAGTCAGTCTCTTTGTAGTGTTGATACTATATGTAGGGTAGGAAAATTACTTTCTCCCCATATTGCAGACTAAGCAATCTAACCAGAAGGGCTCAGATGACTTTGAGATTTGGCCTAAGGTCATGTAACTTCCAAACGATACCTGGGCCAAACCATTTGGCCCTGGGCCTGCGCGTTTCCTACTGTCCCACATGGAGCGGTCACAGGGCTGGGGAGGGTCCCCGGCTTCCCTTCCCTTCCCACACTGCACTTTGCACAGTGGTGTGGCTTGGTAGGTGCAAATAAGCATAAACGCCAACCCCACCATTTATTAGCTGCATGACTTCGACCAAATTAGTTAACCACTCTGAGTCACAACTGGCCATTTAAAAAACCTGCATATGAATTCTTACTTTGCAGGGCTGTTGTGAGATTTAATAAGACCACAGACACATAAAGTGTCTTGAGTAGTGTTTGGCACATAGTAATTGCTAAATGAATGCAATTTTAAGGTAGAAAACGACATCAAATAACTCTGAGGATAAACTTTTCTGTAAAAATTGTCATTATTACATGTCAAATGATCTTAAGCTAGTGTGTGAAGCAGTCATTGGCATCACTCATAGGTACTTAGTAAACCTGTCCTCTGGGGGTGGGGGTGTGTGTGCGCGCGCGCACGCGCGCACGCGCCTGGGTGGGTATGGACTGTGTGCATGTGGGCAGTGTTTGCAGGAGGCGTAGGGCAGGTTTTAGGTAAATGTGACCCTTGGGCTAAGCTTTCAGGGAGTTTCCAATCTTGTTAAAGAGATAAAATCTGGACCTAAAAGTTACCAACAGCTGGATAAGATGTTTTTAAGTGAATGGTAGAAAGAATGAGCCCCCGGGAGCCGAGAGAGGGGAGCTCTGCCCGGCTGGAGGCCCCGGAGAGCTTAGCTGAGGAGGGGCTGTGCTCGCCTAGAAGGAAGAGGAAGATTCCACAGGCGGAGGGGCAGAGCCACAGTCACGCTGGTCCAAAAAAAGAGAGAAAGAGAGAAATCCTCTCTCCTCCTGAATTTGGCACTCGACAATTCACAAGTCAAGAAGGAATGAATGTCCAGTCGGAGAGCATGGATGGGACAGGGGCGGGGGCCCTGCAGGCCAAGGCAGCAGGTTGGGACTCTGGGCCAGGGACCCATCTCTTGACGACTGGCAGGCACTTTGTAAAACACGGAGTCCTGGGCATCCTTAAACAGCCCCCCTTCTGCAAGCAGATAGCTGCCCCGCAGGCAGGCCCGGCTCCAGGGCCAAGAGCTTAGCAGGAGAGCATGGAATTTCCCAGGCTGCCCTCTGCCTGGTCCGCTGCCACTCCATGTGCATGGTGTCTGAGGCAGGGAGCAAAGGAGAGGTGCACACTTCTGCAATCTGGCTTCACAGTGGAAGCCACCTGTCGCGGAGTTGTAAATGGTATTTATTCTCCTTTTAGCCCGCAATAATCCCTATTGTATCTTTTCAGTGTTCTAGAATTTGGAAATGTTATTAACATTTGAGCACAGCCAAATGACATTGATTCCACCTCTGGAAACACTATTCATAATATTATCCCACACATTCACCCACCCCGGCCCCACCGGCCCCACACAGAGCTCAGCCACGGGGGCTGTGGGGAGCGATTCCTCTGGGAGTTCCAGAGCTCTGGGATGTTTCTGAAACAGACATGAGGTGTGATGGGTGCTTTATGTGTCGACTTGGCCGCTCTGTGGTGCCCAGTTGTTCGGTCAAACACTAGTCTAGATGCTGCCATGAAGGTATTTGTGGATGTGATCAACATGTTTGATCGGCTGGCTTTAAGTCAAGATTGCCCTCCAGCCCTAACCGGTTTGGCTCAGTGGATAGAGCGTCGGCCTGCGGACTGAAAGGTCCCAGGTTCGATTCCGGTCAAGGGCATGTACCTTGGTTGCGGGCACATCCCCAGTGGGAGGTGTGCAGGAGGCAGCTGATCGATGTTTCTCTCTCATCGATGTTTCTAGCTCTCTATCCCTCTCCCTTCCTCTCTGTGAAATATCAATAAAATATATTTAAAAAAAAAAAAAAAAAAAAAAAAAAGATTGCCCTCCACAGGTGGGCTTCATTGACTCAGCTGACGGCCAGATGGGGCCAAAGCGGAGATTTCCTAAAATGAAGGAATTCACCGTAAAGACTACAACAGAAACCCTCTGCCCGAATTTCCAGCCTGCTGGTCTACCCTGCATATTCTGGGCTTGGCAGCCCCATAATCATGTGTCCATTCCTTAACATTTTTCGCAGATATATATGGCTCTCCTTCTGATTCTGTTTCTCCAGAGAACCCTGACTTGTGGCTCCCTAAATAATCTCGCAGCACCAAGGAAAAGGATAACTGGAAAGATAAGAGGAGTCCAAGGTAGGGGAGGAGCGGCCGAGTCAGCTGAGAGACACGCAGGACACGCAGGCCTGGTGACGTCCGCATGCACAGAGCAAGACAGGCCTGGCCACTTCTACAAGTCTACACATTTGTGCTCCTTGTGAAAAGGGTCACCCATTTCCCGTTTAAGTAAATATTCTCCGCTAAGATATGACCACGTGTCTATGTATTGCAACAACCAGTATGAGATAATGATAAAGCTTCTTCGCTTCCATCATGCCAACCTGGGTGCTCAGAAACAGCATTCAAATAGATCCCTGCCAAAATTCCTGCCGCTGATTCTTCCTCTGTGACAGAAACAAAGTTGCTAATCTGCCCGGGCATTTCAGGCTGCCTCTCAGTTTGAATCTAGTCTCCTAAATCCAGCTCAGGGACAACTTTCTCCCCCTTCCTCCAATGCCCTATCTCCGTGGTCGGCAAACTGCGGCTCGCGAGCCACATGCGGCTCTTTGGCCCCTTGAGTGTGGCTCTTCCACAAAATACCACGGCCTGGGCGAGTCTATTTTGAAGAAGTGGCGTTAGAAGAAGTTTAAGTTTAAAAAATTTGGCTCTCAAAAGAAATTTCAATCGTTGTACTGTTGATATTTGGCTCTGTTGACTAATGAGTTTGCCGACCACTGTTCTATCTGATGAATACATGAAGTCCTGTCTTCATGGTTCTAACGAACGGCGCATTTCTCATTTCTGTAGCATTAGCCAAAAGCAGCCTCTATTCGGGTCGGCCGGGAGGACATGCACAGCCGGCCAGTTCTCTTATATCTGGGACGTCTTCATTCCTGCCATGCTTTCGTGGAGGCACAGCAGCTGGACACATCCTGGTGTGTGCAGAGCTTTGCAGCTGTGCAAGATCTCTACTACAGGCCCTGCAGCGTAGTTCAATGCAGATGCCTGGACCTGGCGGTTAGCACAGAAATTCACTAGCGGCAGTAATTATTTTTTATTACTGAAATATACAGGAAGAAGATCCTGGCTTCCAAGTTGGAAAGTCCCCCAGTGAGTCAATCAGTAAACTTTCCACCTCTGGTCCCCTCAGAGGCTGGAGCGGGAGCCTGCGGTTGGGGCCTGGGTGGAGGGCTCAGAGTCTCGCTGAGGTCAAGGCCCTGAGGCCCCGTGACTGGCGCTGGGAGTGGGGAGTGGAGCTGAGGTCACTGTTGGCCTCCGGCTCCTGCGTGTGAACCAGGGCTGACAACGAGCCCTGCACACAGCCCGGGCGGGGATGGCTGTGCTATCTCATTGTTGTTCTGGCCCCAACAAAACACCTTTTCCTGGAGACACTCAGAGAGCTCCTTCACTTTGGGAATCTGAAAGATTCACAGAGACATTTATGGCTTGTCCTCTTAAAAAAATTTTAAAATGGCCGGGCCGGTGTGGCTCAGTGGTTTAGTGTCTGCCTATGAACCAGGAGGTCATGGTTCAATTCCCGATCAGGGCACGTGTCCAGATTGTGGGCTTGATCCTCAGTAGGGGGTGTGCAGGAAGCAGCTTATCAATAATTCTCTTTCAGCATTAATGTCTCTCTCTCTCTCTCTCTCCCCCTCTCCCTTTCTCTCTGAAATCAATAAAAGTATATTTTAAAAAATTAAAATTTGCCAGGTGTTTGCACTAAGCCGCCCTGGTTCAGGGACTCAAATGCATAAGCCATCGAGGTGAACAGGGAGGGGATACCAGGCTTGGCTCTGCTTTCCCTCCAATCTCAACATCAGAGTTTTTCAACACGTGCACAGGCTTTCGTCACGGCTTGATGAGTACCTTTCACCTCAAGTCACCGTTGTTTTGAACCTGTCACAACTGAGCTGTCATTTACCAGGAGGTGCTGCTGCCTGCCGGCTCGCCTTGCCCCTGATGCCCAGGTGCATGGGGAGGAGAGGCAAAAGCAGTCTTGACATCTCCTTTTCTCTAGTTTCTAAAGTACTCTACCCAGGGCACAGTTTTGTCCATATGACACTATATGGTTTAAGACTGTCTCACCTTGCAGGCAGGTTCAGGGGGGAAATGGAGGCTGATAAAGAACTTCAAGCAGAGTGAGGGACACAGAGGCCAGCCAGAGAGTCTCGGTGGACACCTGGTTCACCCATGCAAAAAAATTATAAACGTTAAAACCCGCTTTCCCAGCATCCCACCTTCCAGAAAGCATCCTTTGGGCAGTTGTCCATGGAAACAACCTACCAGGGAGAAGGTTTTCTCGCCGAAAGCTCCTGCCTTCCTGGAGCTTCCCAGTAGAAGAGACACCTCCTTCCAGCCTAACAAAGCTTGGCCCACCAGGACAAATTCCAGGATGAATCCACGGCGCTCCCCTTGATCCTGAGCAGTGAGCCCAAAGTCTGCTTAATGTCACAACACAAGCATTTGGAAATGACATTGACAGATCTACCTAACTAACCACTGGATGAGCGTGAGGCTGCCAAGGTGCTGCCCAGAGTAGCAATCTTCTGAAGGCATGGGAAGGGATGGGGGGGGGGGGGGGCCTAGAGAGAGAGAGAGAGAGAGAGAGAGAGAGAGAAACTTGCTCATACCTAACCTATGACCCACCAGCATCTTTGGCTTTATTTTATTTGTAATGTACAAACTTACAGAGAAGTCATGGGACATGCATGTTTCATAATAACATCTACCATTGACTGAGCATTATTATCTTCAAGCTCTGTCTCGGGACCTTATAAACAAAATCTCACTGAAGCGTCACGTGGATTTGGAGAAGCCAATGCAATTATGATCAACATTCTGCAGATGTGGAAACTGCTTTCCGAGAGGCCAAGTCAATCTGCCCAGTCAGAGTCAGGACTGTCATCTGCATGGGTCAGATTCCAAGCCTGAGTCTTAACCATCTCATACCTTTAATGACCTCTGTTGGTCACACACTCTCTCACCTTAACCCCAGCCTCAGACTAACCCTAATCAGTCTCCAGGCCCAGGAAGGGGTCTGCCTTGGCCTAGTTACCAAATACTTCTCAGGGTCAGGTGCTCTAACACATCCTGCCTGAACCAGAGGTCTTAGCCGATTTTAATAGAAAACAGTAATTTACTGGACACTAAAAAAAACACACTGCAATTGAGCTGACCACAGAGACCTGACATTTCCTTTCCTTTGTAATAGGGATGCAGACTTCCTTACATGCACTTGGCGGCATGAGCACATCTTTTTTATGAGATCTTTTTTATGAGTCCTTTAAACTGAACTCATTTAAAATGTTTAAATGCCATTAAACCTAATGTCATTGCATTAATTAGGTTTCAGCTTGAAATGTTGCTGGCTCATTAGGCTGTCCCTGGAGAGTCCAGGTTTCACCACTGAAGCAAAGAAAACATTCAACAAAGAACTTCCCAGAAGGCTCATGTGTGACCCACAGTGGTTGAGTGATGGTTGTATGGTATTCCGGGATGTCAATCATACTCTCACTCCTGCAGTTCAAGCAACTAAAATAAACATCTGTCTCCTCTTTGAGTCACACTTTCTTTAGTATCTGAAATGTAACAGCAATTTCATTCTATAGCTGCACCTTAAACTCTCACTCTATTTAAATAATTTCTCATAAAGTCATTACTTTTATATAGTCCAAGCTTCTCAGGTCTGGCCAACCTATGATCTAGTGTTAGGACTAAAGGAAATATTCATCTCATCCTTGGAAACTATATCAATGGGAATATAAGTTCCTACAACTCATGCTAAGATCTTCAAGAACTAGTAGCAACACCTAAGTGCAAAAACCATAACTGGTACATCTAATATTTAGATAATTTTTCAAATCATAACATTTACATATCATCTATATTTGCATGCAAAATGTTTTCGATTCAAAATGACTTCAAAATAATAGAGTTGACTTAAGATAATTATCTCTTCATTTTCCTTTTTATCACATGAACTTCAAATGAACACACAGAGGAACTTCTTTTTCTGGACAGATTGGAGTACCTGGTGCCACCATAAACAATTACAGAGCTGAACAAGTAAATGAGGGCATTGTTTTCAGACACTGAACAACAGGCGCTGCAGGACTGGGATCCCCAAGAGAAGAAAAGTACATGATGTGAGCCCCACATTCACCCTGGCTCTCTGGCTGAGAACAATTTGACTTCAATAGCAGGAGATAACACTCAAACAGAGTGGTGCAGTCCTGCTGAGCTGAGAAGGCAGAATTTCAAGTTCAGGACTCAGAAGAGAAGGTAGTTGCACTGGGAGTGGGGAGAGAGAGACGCATGAAGGATTAGAAAACTTTGCAAAGCTTCTCTGTGGATCCTTGGTCAAGGGCTGGCTGCGCATTGTTCCAACAGGCCTGGCAGAAAACAGTGGAATTCTAGCCCAGCCAGCCTGAGAGCCCTCATTAACATCCCAGTTACTCAGCTGGGGCACTAGGAAGGCCAACTCCTAAGAACAACTCTAGAAACTAATGGCCACTTATGCTGTGCCACACAAAACATCCAGATGATTAACAAAAAATTTTAGACATGTGAGAAGCAGAAAATTTTAACCCATAACCAAGGACAAAAACAGTAAATAGATACAGACCCTGAAATGACCCATATTAGAATTAGTATACAAGAACTTTAAAACAGATACTATAAATATGTTCAAAGTCTTAAAGGAAAATAGGTCCTAATGAGCAAGCAGATAGGGAATCTCAATAGAGAAGTTGAAGCTATAAAAAATAAAGATTTCAGAAATAAAAGGAATGAAAAACTTAATTGGATGATCAGATTAGATATGGCAGAATAAATGGTCAGTGAACTCAGAGATAATTTATCCACATAAAGTAGCCAATCTAAAGAACAGAGAGAAATAAGATAAAAATAAATAGAGCCTCGGTGACCTGTGGGATATCTAGTGGACTAACATGAATGTAATAAAGTCTCAGAAAAAGAGAAGAATAAGAATGGGAGCATAAAAACATATTTAAAGAAAATATGGTAGCCCAGCCGGCATGGCTCAGTGGTTGAGTGTCGACCTATGAACCAGGAGGTCACAGTTCGATTTCCAGTCAGGGCACATGCTCAGGTTGCAGGCTCGATCCCCAGTAGAGGGCGTGCAGGAGGCAGCTGATCAATGATTTTCTCTCATCATTGATGTTTCTCTCTCTCTCCCTTCCTGTCTGAAATCAATAAAAATATATATATTTTTTAAAATGAAGAAGAAGACGCCCAGAAAGATGAAGGACTTCTTTTAAAGTCAGCTTCCGCTGGAACCCAGAGAGATGTGCCCAGCCACCCAGCCCATGCTCCCAACCATGTCACCCAATGTGCAAAGGCCACTAGTGGGACCAAGATGGATCCAGACTACAGCATAAGAAGCAGAGAGGACAATCCAGCGCTAGCCCTGGGAAGCACCACGCCTAGGCTACTCTGCTCCGTCAATACCTCCGGCTTGGACTTGGCCATGGCCCCTTGCCGGCCCCCTGGTTCCATCTGTATCATGGACCCCACACCGTCCTCTCAGTGCATTGAACTCAATTGTTCCTACTCGAGTTTTTTCTTGACTCTTTGGACAGAAATACTGCTTTTAATTAAATCATGCTCCTGATTCCTCGTTCCTATGGACTCCGTCATGGCCGTGGCATTTGCCATTGCGGAGGGACTCGGCTGAAAGCTGGCCTGCACGCATGCGCAACAGAGCCCTGGAAGGAGCTCGGGTCCCACTCGCTCTGTCTGTGAGGTGCACACCAGTTTTCACGCTGCCCGGCCAGCAGCTCGGAAAGATGCCCGTGCTAGTTCAGCAAGGAGCTGATGAATCACGGCCCCAGCTCCCCAGGAGGCAGGTGCCAAACTGACCTAATCCCCAGGTGGGGGTGCTGGGGCTGATGGAGAAATCTTCCACATGCCTCTGTGCACATTTCTGTTTACGTTTCCAGCAGGTTTTTTAAACTATGAATCCCCATGGCTCCACGGAGTCTGCTAATATGATCAAAACACATTTAAGGAAAGAAAAGTGAAGGCAGAGAGAAAGCCAGCGAGGCCACAGTGCTGCCCAGGGGCAGAGGCAAGGGGACAGCAGGCCCCACACACCTGCCTCGTCAGGGCTTTGAACTCAGCTTCCCCGAGTCCAGTTTTTCATGGCTCTTTGGAAGAGGATGCTTTTAATTAAGTCACGTTCATAAACCACTGGTCCCATGACCTAGTCAAGCCTTGAGAAGCCCACTCCCCGATAAAAGGGCTTCCAGGACAGCGCCACACCCTGAGCCGTGAGACAGTCAGGCAATCTGCTGATGGGGAGGGTGATGCCATGGGTGTGACTTCTCTCTCTCTCTCTCTCTCTCTCTCTCTTTTTAAAAATATTTTTTTATTGATTTCAGAGAGTAAGGAGGAGGGACAGAGAGATAGAGACACCAATGATGAGAGAGAATCATTGATTGGCTGGCTGCCTCCTGCACACCCCCACTGGGGATGGAGCCCACAACCTGGGCATGTGCCCTGACTGGGAATTGAACCGTGACCTTCTGGTTCATAGGTAGACACTCAACCACTGAGCCACGCTGGCCGGGCATGACATATCTCTTAATAAGAGGTCTGCTGGGAAAATGCTCCTCAAACAGTCAGCTGGCGCTTTGGGTCTTTGATTCGTAGGTAGCTGAGCAGAAAAAAGGGTGTGTGACTGAAAGGGAGGAGAGGCTATTTTTCAGGCAAAAGAGTACACAATGTCACTCTGGCCAGGCTCATGATGCTGAGAAGTCCCTTAGGAAATAAGAATTAAGTGGTAAAATGAAGTCCAACACTTGCAATATGACCAGCAAGTCATTGGATGCTTTGGCTTATGCCAAAAATATTGAATGTAATAGTTCATTAATAGAAAATATTCTTAGTGTCTTCATCAGCTGGGAAACATAATTATACAAGGAACATCTGAGAATCGTCGCTCAACGTAAGAAGGAGACCAATACCTTTCAAGTGGCCCAGATGTCTCCTCCTGATTGGCTGGCCTGGGAAAACTAAATCCTGAAACTTGGGTTTCTCGTTGCTGCTTTTAAAAATGGTACACATCTGTATCTTTAAGCAATATGCTGTTCAGTTTTCCTTATTTTTGAGCTTTATAAAAATGGTGGTACCATAATGAATATTAACCTTCTTCAACTTGTTTTTCACACTCACATTTTTTCCAAGATTCGTCCATTTGCTACAGTTTGTTCCTTCGTAACATTTTTATAATATAAACTAGAGGCCTGATGCATGAAATTCGTGCAAGGGGCTCAGCCCTCACAGCCGCGGCAGCTTGCCTCAGTCCTCGCAGCCCCGGCTTCGTCTGGAAGGTGGTCCAGAAGGACGTCCGGGAGGTCGTTCAGCTGTCCGGTCTAATTAGCATATTATGCTTTTACTATTATAGATGACATGGATTTTTATATTGATCTTAAATCCAATCATCTTGCTAAAACACTTACGTTTTGAGGTGTTTAATGTAGATTGAACTATATCACCTGACCGTGATGATAGTTTTTTTTCTTTCCTATCCTCATGACTGGTACTTTCATTTTCTCACTGCAAGAGCTAGGATTTTTATTATCACAGAAATGGGTACGGCCCTGACCGGTGTGGCTCAGTGGATAGAGCATCGGCCTGCAGACTGAAGGGTCCCAGGTTCGATTCTGGTCAAGGACATGTACCTTGGTTGCAGGCACATCCCCAGTAGGGGGTGTGCAGGAGGCAGCTGATCGATGTTTCTCTCCCATTGAGGTTTCTAACTCCCTCTCCCTCTCCCTTCCTCTCTGTAAAAATAGATAAAATATATTTTTTTAAAAAATAAATGGTTATTGTGGTATCTCCTTGTTCCTGAATTTAAAATTAATTCCTTTAACACTTCACCATTGTGACTGACATTGGCTCTCATTCTGCTAAACACCATCCATCAATCATTAGGGAAGTCCCCTCCCATTCCTGCTTTACTATACAGGGGTGGACAAAAGTAGGTTTACAGTTTATTCTCATATTATTATTTATTAATGATTGGATTATTGAATTGTATTACAACTCTAAACCTACTTTTGCCAGCCCCTGTATATTTGGCAAAAGAATGCCATGTGACAAACTGTGTTGTACTTTTTTTCCATGATAATCCCTACAGCAACTTCCTGTCAGACAGGAAGTATTGATCAAGTTTAAAGTTAATATCTTAATTCTCTCTAAATAATAATCAGGACCTAAAACACATTAACGCCAATCATTCTCCTCCCAAATTCTAGACTATTCTTCCTGTATTTCAGTTATCATTTTTCCTTCTGTGCTCACTTTCTTCCTGAATTACCTCTTTAGTCATTCTTTTAGGGAAAGACTGTCACACCCTGTTTTTGTGTGGAATTGTCCCATTTTTCTTTTTACTATGAACATTTTCAATCCTGGTGAAGTTGACAGAATTTTATGTTGAACACATGTGGACTCGCCTTCTAGATTCCACCATTAACATTTTATTAAACGTACTCGTTGTATCAAGATATATTGAGCTATTGAGCCTTTTATCCATTTATCAATCCATCTTACTTTTTGATACATTCCAAAGTAAATTGCACCCCTCTGTACTCTGCCCCCACTACTGCAGCACGCCTGTCACTTATGCCATCGGGTCCGGGCTAACAAAGAACCCTTAGGAGCACCTCCTCGTTGTCAAGCCCTACAAGGACACGTTCCCACAGAGAGCCCCGCTCGGCAAGCTGCCCTCAGTGCAGAGCCGGCATCTACAGAGAAGACATGCGAGTCCCGACCCTGTCGTTCCCTCGCTGCTTGAATTTCCGCTGAGGGAACTCAATGCTTTCATTAAAAGCATGCTTTGCAGCATGACATGTCCTCGGGGGGACATCGTTGCGTCTAGCTTCTTGTTATTCACACCTTGGTTTTGATGAACTTTGTCTCCTTGTCAGTACGCTAAGTTGGACACTAAGGGAATGAGCATCCTGATACGACCCAGGGAGGATAGAGAAGCACAAAGTGTGGTCCATGTCTAGGGAAGCAAAGCCTGATGGGAGGCCCAGGAAGCCCCCACACGAGGGGTAATCACTGCCCCTTCCTGGAGGTATTCTCGTCACTGCATTTCCTCCTTCAACCCTCACAACTCCTGGTCATGGACTCCAGCGCTCCCTCTATCACGGATGAAGGACATGGATCTCGGCTTACAAGGGGCAGAGCAGAATGTAAGCTCCCGTCCTTGGAACTCCAAAGCCAAGGGCTCACCGCTTCACTCACCTGGGGGAGGGGTCTCACACCAAGCCCCGGAAACCACCTGGTTCACAGGTTGGCTGCAGCCAGGGCTTGGCTGGGGAGGTGATGCTTAGCTCCTCTCTGAGTCCAGAGTCTCCTACCAGTTCACTGTAAAGCCTCTACTGCCCCCATTGTGTTGGACTTCAATCCATGTTAATCCGAGACTGAACTGGGCAGGGTTGGGAGTATGGAAGGGGTGCCCAGTTTTGCTTCAGGTCAGGAAAAATAGATTTTAGAATTCCATTCCAATAGCTAAAAAAAAAACCCCACAAACCCTCGAGGGACCCCAGCACAGCAGAGCATGTGACATGAGGCTTGATTATTCTTTCCTGTTCAACAAACAGGGGCGTCTAATTGCTCAAAAGTGAAGACTTGGGAAATGATAAACTGTGCTGTTTGATAAAGGGACTCGCCATTTTCTGAATGCTGGAACAAACAGTGCAAAAGGGAAAGAGGCAAGAAGCCAAGAGAGATTAGGGAAAGATTTGTAATGCTCTGCTTAAGCCAAAGTAGACAGACCCTGAGATGCTGGCTCTGAGGTTTTGGGAGCTGGGGATGGAAGGAATGGCAGAAGCCACAAGCCACTGTTTTAAGGGCTCCTTGAGGCTGGAGAAGCACTGCAAGCTCTAAAGGAGCTTTGAGAGAGAGGGAGCGATGACCCTGGAATTGCCCTTGAGCCTCCATGTGTTGTTTAAGGGGCTGCAAACACCAGCGCAGGGGCTGTCCCTTCGCCCCTGCCTCGCTGTCATCTCTCTGCCCTGAGTCTTGCTGCCTGGGCAACAGTAGATTCCAACAACAAAAGGAAAGACCATTTGCACTCTTACTCACTTTACTCTGTTCTCTGCGTGCTGCGGGCCCGGCTTTCTCCATCTGTGGCAGGAGGGACATGCGGGGTCCCTGGGATGAGACACTGGCCTCCTGGAATGCTATTCATTTTGTAACTGAAAAAAGTCAGAAAGGACAGAGACGTAAGTTAATCCTCTGGGTCAAGTATCTTAGACACTGAGAACATAATTACCATTTCAATGTTGATGCTGTACATATAAACACAGACATTTTCTTTTTTCTTTTTAAAAAAATAATTTTTAATTACAGTTTGCATTCAATGTTATTTTGTATTAGTTTCAGGTGTACAGCATCGTGGTTAGACAATCATACACTCTACAATGTGTCCCCCCCACTTTGTACTGGGATATTTCCAGTACCCACCTGCCATCATACGTAGTTATTACAATATTATTAACTATGGGGGCGGCCATCTTGTGACAATGTGGGGGCAGCCATCTTGTGACAACATGGGGGCAACCATCTTGTGATGGTGTGAGGGCGTGAGGGTCAATTTGCATATTACCTCTTTATTATATAGGATTCCCTACGTTGTACTTTATATCACCATGACTATTTTGTAACTACCGATCTGTATTTCTTAATCCCTTTACCCAGCCACCAACCCCTGCCCCTCGAGCAACCATCAGTCTGTTCTCTGAATCTAGGAGTCTGTTTCTGTTTTGTTTGTTTATATTCCACATAAAAGTGAAATCATATGGTACCTATCTTTATCCTGACTGGCTTATTTCACTTAGAGTAATACCCTCAGGTCCACCCATGCTGTTGCAAACGGTATGATTTCATTCTTTTTTGTGGCTGAGTAATATTCCATTGCATATGTGTTCTTATATCCACAGCTTTTTTTTATCCACTTGTTTGTTGATGGGCACTTGGGGTGCCTCCAGAGCTTGGCGATGGTAAATAATGCTGCAGTGAACACCACATACATTTCTCTAAGTGGCCTTCTCTAAATGTGGCTCTTTAGCAAGCTTTAGTGTAAAAGTTGTTACACATAAAATTTCATACATTTCTTAGGATATTAAAATTCATGACATTTAAATCTTGTAAGGGAAAAAAGTTGCAATCATTAAGCAAAGTTAAAACAATCATATAAATGGCCACTAAACCAAAGGAGGGGGAAAGATGCATTTGCTCGGCTAACGCTTTAGGTGGCTGCACGGCGCTGAGGCCATGGGAGCATCCCTGTGCACAGCTTGGTGCGCGGGGGTGGCTGGTGCACCCGCAGGGAAGGGCCAGGTGCACGAGGAAAGGCAGCGACATGCGAGGCTGGAACAGTGTTCCCATCTCAGGGCCTGGTAACCCACATTGGACTACGTCGGAAATCAATGTGCGCTCACTAAGTGTTTTGAGCAAACGTGATGTAGTAGGCAGGCTCCAAGGTGGCCCAGTGATCCTCACTTCCCATGATACGTACACCCTGGGTGATCCCCTCCATTGGCGTGTGGGCTGGGTTTGATGAGTTACTTCTGATGAACAGAGCACAGCAGAAGTGACAGGAGGTCATTTCTGAGATTAGGTCATAAAAAGACTGTGTCTTTCATCTTGGTACTGGGAGAAGTCAGCTGGCATGCCATGGAGAACCCCACCTGGCAAGGGACCAACGTCCTCAGCCCACAGCCATGTGGGAGCCGGGAGCCGACCTTCCTTTAAGCAAGCCCTGAGATGGCGACAGCCCAGAGAGACCTGACCCAGAACCACCCAGCAAACTGTCCCCGGATTCCTGACCCTCGGAAGCTGTGAGATAATGGATGCTTGTTGTCTTCTGAGGCTCGATTTTGGAGATAATTTATTGCACATCAATAGATAACAAATACAGACGGTCTATTTGTGTGTTGTAAACATGGTCCTGGCACACTTCCAGAATGGAAATGTGGAGATGGTGGCCTGGATTAGGCCTTTTAGGGATAGGCAGGAGGAAGGGCAAGCCAAGGAGGAATGGTTTGCCTGTGAGGGAGGAGACGGGGGAGGAGGCAGAGGTGGTGCCCTGGTCTCTGGCCTGAGCATCCCAGTAGGCAGAGAAACCTCTCCCTGGCAGAGCAGGAGAGGAGGAGAGATGGGGAACTCAGGCTGGGAGAGGTGCTTTGGAGACGCCTCTGGACACTCAGGTGGAGCACCTCATAGCCGTCGGAGATACAAGTCAGGAATTCGGGAGGGAGAATCAGGAGCTGGCACTATAACTTTTCAATGTGTGGCATTTAGGCAAGAAGGGACCAAGAGCAGGAGGGCAGGAGGGCAGGAGGGCAGGAGGGCAGGCTCCAGCGAGGCAGCTCCACAAAAGCTATTTACCTGCCTCAGTTGCCCAGCCTGTAAACAACAGATTTGTGGAGCATGTAAATTAGCTTTCATGTATGGTACCTAGACTAGGACCGGCATGTAGTAAATATTCATGGACGGCTATGATTGACATCTTTGGAGAAGAGAGGTGAGTTTCCAATGGCAAGGTAGGCCAGGAATTAACCATGAATTGGTTTGCAGTGTTTGGGCACAAATACAACATAATTGTCCATCTGTCAACAGAAAGCTGCTGTGTCAAAAACGCTGAGATCTGTTTATGAAAGGACAACGTAAAGAAAGCATGCTGCCCTAGCCGGTTTGGCTCAGTGGATAGAGCATCGGCCTGCAGACTGAAGGGTCCCAGGTTCAATTCCAGCTAAGGGCACATGCCTGGGTTGTGGGCTCAATCCCCAGTAGAGGGTGTGCGGGAGGCAGCCGATCAATGATTCTCTCTCATCATTGATGTTTCTACCTCTCTATCCCTCTCCCTTCCTCTCTGAAGTCAATTTATACACACACACACACACACACACACACACACACACATATATATATATATATATATATATATATATATATAAAGCGTGCTATGTGCTACAAGACACATCCAGGAGGAAAATAATCTCACGATCCTTTCTCTATCAGAATGAAAGGCTATTTCTTTAAGAGTTGTGGGTGAAGAGCAGGTGTTTGCTGCTTGTAAAATATTCATCATATCTAAGAAACACCTTCCCAGCAACATTTAGACAGTGTTCGACCGACACCTGGGCATGTGACCCTGCCGGGCTGGCACGGGCACTTAACCTCCACCGCCAGGGAAGCCTTCCCAGAGGAGGCACTTGTTTATCTTGGGTGGTTGGCCTATTGCAGAGGGGATCCCCGGGAGCACAGCCGAGGGGGGACAAAAGGCATTCAGGGCATGTGTCCATGAGCAGGTATCACTGTGGGCAACGCAGAGACAGTCCCGCCACAGCCCCTTGGTGGCCTTTGGGCTGTGAATTCCGGCAAACACGGTGGCCTCATCCTGAGCCTGAGCCCCGAGACAGGCCTGGCTGGTATCGTGTTGAAGAGCCTGTCACTGGACTCTGTGAGTGGGGGTGATTAACCCCTGTGGTCCCGCCCAAGCATGTCATCCAGCCTGGTGGCATCCCCAGGTGGTGGGTCCTCCACTAACTGTCCCCATCTGGCTGAAATGCCCGGCGTGTCAGCTGAACAGGTCCCGGGCATAAAAGCAGACAGACTCAGGCAGGAGGTGGAAAAGTCAGCATTCTCGGGGCGCACCCAACACCCAAAAGTCGGCCATGAAGTCAGGACAAGGCGTTGGCATCAACTGCCAGCCACACCCCCTGTCCCATTTGCTGTGTGACCTTGGCAAACTAATCTACCTCTCTGAGTGTCCTTTCCTTATCTGTAAATGGATTTAAACATCAATGAGATAATGTGCTTAAAGTGCTTAGAATAAGCCCGAGCATTTCCTTTCTGCTCTCCTCGCCCGAGCCAAGCCCGGCAGTCTGAACCTACTCCCCGTCCAAGACAGGGAAGCTCTGCTTTCTTTAGGCGTCAGCAAGCTTTGAGCATTCTGGCCGAGGAAGGAGGTCTGCACCAGCGGTCGCAGCGACACAGCTGTCCGTCGCCAGAGCTGCCTCTTGCTCATGAGTCACGTTCTCAAAAGAAGACAAGCAGAAGATGTCAACTCTCTGGACTCAAGTTCCTTTTTGATGTAAATGTTTCCTCATGATTGGCTCACTCACACACAGTCTTATCTTCCAGGGACCGGCAGCCAGGATGACAGCAACTTCTCATGACCTTCCTATCACGCCTGTTCTCTGGACAGCACAGCTGCCTTGTGGGTGGGAGGCGCTCCCCCATCCACACGTCTTTCTCGGTGACACCCGGCACCGTCCGTTCCTTTCCTCCTGACCACGGCCTGCAGACCACTCGTGGGAGCTCCACGTCCCCATGTGCTTCGCGATGCTGCCCAGTCCTTGGCCCTTTGTAGTTGATGTCCTTGGCCAGCCGCCCAGCGCTTAAGCCATTAACACCCTTTTTCCTGGAACTGCCCTCCCTCCTTGATCCAGATGGTGACAGGGTCTCCTAAGAGTTTTCATAACAATTCTGGCTGAGACTTCTCGAGCACTTCCTGTGCCCAGGCAGTGTTCAGGGGCTCTTCACTCCTCACAGAAACCCTATGAGGTTCAGGGGTGGGCAAACTTTTTGACTCGAGGGCCACAATGGGTTCTTAAACAGGACCGGAGGGCCGGAACAAAAGCATGGATGGAGTGTTTGTGTGAACTAATATAAATTCAAAGTAAAGGAGCGGAGGGGAGAGCAAGAGAACCCTCCGCTCTTTCGGCTCTGCGGGCCGGATAGAACAGCCGAATGGGCCGGATCCGGCCCGCGGGCCGTAGTTTGCCCACGGCTGAGGTAGGTGCTATTCTTTGCCTCATCCGGCAGATGAAGAAACTGAGGCAGCGGCGGTTTTTAAATGTGGCTAATATGCCCAGCCGGCGTGGCTCAGTGGTTGAGCATCGACCTATGAACTAGGAGGTCACAGTTGATTCCCGATCAGGGCATAAGCCTGGGTTGTGGGCTTGATTCCCAGTGTGGAATGTGCAGGAGGCAGCCGGTCAATGATTCTTTCTCATTACTGATGTTTCTACCTCTCCCTCTCTCTTCTCTAAAATTAATAAAAATATATTGAAAAAAATGAAATGTGGCTAATATGTCCTCAGGGTGTGGTGGACTCAGGATGGAAAACCATCGGTCCCACTCCTGAATCGGTACCCTTCTCAGCTGGGTTGACTTTCCCACTCCCGGCAGGACTGCACAGGCCGCCATCGCTGGCTGGGCTTCAGTGAGCCAGTGGGGCCTGGCCCAGCAGGGACATATACAGAACTGAGACTGAGAGTGTGTGTGAGAGGGAGAGAGCCACGCGCAGAGCCGTGCTGTGTGAACGGGATGACCATCTCCCTCGTCCCTGCCCGGAGCAGCCAGGTCGCCGGCTACCAGGACAGCTGTATAGACTCCACACCCGAGGGGAAGCGCCCTCCTCAGAGGCCTCTGTATCAGTGCCAGCCAGGCCCAGCTGCAGTGCCAGGCTGGATCCCACAGGGCATCCCAGAATCTGGGCCCCATTAACACCCCAAGAGGCCTCGAACCAGAGAAGGCTGAACATTCCCTACCCCTACAAAAGTCACTGAAAGTAAAAATGCTGCTCAACTATACGTAAGGAAGTCCTGCTCAGGTGTGGTTTGCACCTGCTAACTACTTTACTCTTTAAACATCACCTATCCCAGTGGTCAGCAAACTGCGGCTCGTGAGCCACATGCGGCTCGCGAGCCGCGGTTTGCCGCTCTGTTGACTAACGAGTTTGCTGACCACTGACCTATCCGATTTTAAAAATTCTTTGCAGGTGCTGTAAGTGATACTGTTGTAATTAGCTACTTAATAATAATAGGAAGAAAGCAAAAGGGAGGCCAGACTTTATGAGCACGACCATCTAGGCAGCTTCACCAGGTAGATGCAACTTTGCACCCCCCAGGGAAATTCTCTGCAGCTCACAGGCAGGGAGGGACTGGACAGAGGTGGGATGGAGGCATGTGCGGTAAAGTCGGGTGACGCAGGGAAGGTGTCTGTCCGTCTAACCTGGAACAGAGATGTTGGCCACAGGGGGTGGGGCCACTGCAAGCGTGCACAATCCGGCAAGGTTAAAATCCCGAACAAAGGCATTCTCGCCCCTTTTCTTTGTCCCTGTTTCCCTGCTGCCTCCTTGCTCTCGCCCGTGTTCCCTCCACAGCCATGTACGTGGCAATGGACTGCAGCTGGAGCACAAGCTGAGCCGCCGGATGCTGATGGGACTGTGTACACACGGAACAGCAGCTTTAATGCTAGCTTCGCTAAAAGCAAAACGGGACTTTCTCCTTGGCAGGGTGAAGAGAAATGGGGCCTTGGGAACGCAAGGGGTTGATTCCACAGAAATAAAGCTTTCCGCAATACCCCATTCTCCCATGCGAGTCTCAGAAGATTCTTTTTCTCATGACATCGCAAGAAGCCCCCTTCCCCCAGCAGCAGGTAGGGGCATGGAGTGTCCCCACTGATAACATAGCACCCTCGTGGGCTGCCCTTTGGGCAGCCAGCACTGCCTGTGTACATATTGATAATAAGTTTCCCCTTTCACGTAGTAGTCCGTATTGGTTTCTGCTCCTTGTCTCAAACTTCACACGGTTGCTCAGCCAAGCTGGCCTCCCAGCAGGTTCGGAGCTTAGCCCCCCCGTCCCCATGCTGAGCTCCTTGCAAACACGGCAATCGTTTGCGATGCACTTGAAAGGCGTGCTAGGCTGTGTTTGACCCATCAAGGTGAGTCCTGTTGTCTTCAGTTGAAGGTGAGTTGTTAGTTATATCTTCCGAGAGACTGGACTCTCACAGGGCAGTGTCAGCTGCAGGACAAGATCTGTGGCCGTGGACCTGGGCCACCCAAAGGCTAATCTTGCTCTGTCACTTCTCCGGGAGGAAAGTGCTGGCCACCCAGTGCCTGGGTGAGTCGTATCTTTCTTGGTGACCCTGAATTATGGAGGGTGTGGACACCTGGGAGGACTGCTCCTGTGGAGGGGACTCCTCCCCTGGAGATGAAAGCAGCTGTCACTAGCTCGACTACTTTGTCTCTCATCTGCCTCCGACACTTTAAGTACATAAGGTACAAAATGCTCTGCGAACTCGCCAAAGGGGCACAAGGCTAGGCATCGGTCTGAAGTATTTATAGAACAAACAAAGGTATTGTTCTCTCTCTGTGACGTGTCAGTAGTCTGATTTGATGCTGTCACTGAATTGACCAAACTATTTGCGCATTTTAGAGCCAATGGTTCTAAACTTCCATTTGCAAAAGGACTTCCTCAGGGTGTTCATTAAACTTCAGATTTCTGGGTCCCACTTCAGAGATTCCGGTGCAATAGGGAGGGGGAGCCCAGGAAATTGCCTTTCAACAAGACCCTCCCCTAGGTGACTGATGTGGGGTCTCCCAGATGCTCCAAGAGGCAACGATGTCAGCACAGCCTTGGGGGAGGGTGAGTGTATTTTGAATTTGTGACTTTACACACACACACACACACACACACACACACACACACACCCCACATACACACCTCTTCAACTGGTTTTACCCAAGTTGATTGGCAACTTCTACTTTTAAAATGTTGTGGCACATGTCAGGATAACTGGTTATGTCTGTCCCTCTGTCCAAACAGATGTGCTGGCGTGCGTGGTTCCCAGCACAGGGTTTTGGCATTCATGTCGTCCTCACTCTTCTAATCCTGGAGGCTTGGCCTTCGGACCACAGGGAACTCAGTTGCTTGGAATAGTAGCGAGGAGATTGCACCAGGACACAGAGGAAGTGGAGCTGGACAGGAGGACCCCCTGACGGTCTGTTCCCAGGGAGAGCCCGCCTCCCACACATGGAACCCGGAGGCAGATGGGGACACCGGCCGGATGTGACTGCTCCACACCCAAAGGTGGATCGAGAGGAGAACACAGTGCAGCCCACCATGCCGGCAGGACCCAGGGGGCCGCCGGGCCCACAACTACAGCAGGCACAGTTCTGGCCACAGGCCATGTGACTGGCACCTGGGGCAAGGAGGCATTTGCCGTCCACTGAAGACCCACATGCTCCCTGATTCCCTGGTTTGCTCCCACGGCCAGGCCCGGGACTGGCTCTCCTCGGAGAGCCCTGCTTACATGTGTCACTTTGCGGTAAAGAGCATTCAAGAGCCTTCTCTCCCACCTGCAGTGAGTCCTGAACACGAGGGATTTGGGGGGATGGCGGGTGGAGGAGCGGCACCAGGTTTATACACACGGCCTGCACTCCCTTTCGGTTCCCATAGGTGTGTGGGATCCAACTTCCATGTGGGGAACAATTAGAAAAAATAGATCTAAAATATTTCCTTGGGTGAGACACAGGGGCGAGAATGAAAATAAGGTTGGAAATTCTGAGTTTGTGAGTCCAGGTGAGTCTCACGCCATCGCCATCACTGTGAAGACAATGCCACTTCAACCTTCATCTGGTAACTGAGAAAACATCGCCACAAAGGACTCAAGAAACTCACCCAAGGTCCCGCGTCTGGTGAGCGCAACACCGGTTCTAACCGGCTAGTCTGGTGCCCAGCCTCTGCGCCGCTGCTCTCGGTGGGTGCGGTGGCCAGCGTGCAGAGAGCAGCAAAGGCAGTGAGGTTCTGGGATGTTCCCGGAGCTCACCCTCCTGTTCTGCCTTTTCAGTTTTATTCTTTCTCCACTCCTCCACTTAGAAGGTGTGGCTGCGTAGTGGAGAAAGTGGAAGGAAAAAAGAGAGAGCGGTGAGCGGGACTGTAAACGGGACAGTGGTCATGCTGTTCATAATGTCATGTTGTTAATAATGTCATTTCCTCGGTCACGAGGAGATCTGAAGACACAGAGCAGTTATTAACACACAGAGAGAAACGAGTCATTTATCAGCAAGAGAACAATGTCTTTCGGTTTCTGCTCAGCACACCGCCTCTGTTTGAGCTCCAGTGAACTGTTCGTTTTCCAACAGCTGCGTTCTTGTTCCTAGTATTGGGGGCGGGGGGAGGGCCTATTAAAACTTGAATTGCTTTTAAACTATTTCTTTTTTCCTTCTGGGAAGAGTCCCTGCACAAATGATCTCTCTCAAAGTTCATTTCCAGGGGCTTGTTTTTCTTTAAAAAAAAAAAAAGAAAAGTCTACAGATTTTTCTCTGCAGACTTAACGTCTGAAACACACCCAGTTCCCTCTCGAATAGTTTCCTCTGTACGTTTCTCCACGTGGGTTTTATTCCAAGTGGAGCCAGTGTTGCCACAGGCAGGCCGGGCCCCCCCCGAGAGGCCGGGGCTACTTCTACAGGTTACACACACACAGAAAGCACGCTCCCCAGCCGAACCCGCGCCAGAGCGCCCTCCGCTGCTAGACAAATGATGTTTTTGCAGGCTCCCCTTCATAGAGAGGCCGTCTTGGGTTCTCTGCCTCAGATCTGGAAACCCCTGCCCATACCAGGCATTATCATCAGATACGGCCTCGGCCCCATGGCCCATGGCCACTGCATACCAGCCACCGGCCACGAACTCCTCTTACCCGAGGTTCTTGCCCAGAGAACTGGGCATGCTCGTGTTGGCGAGAAGGTAAACTGGGAGGATGGCATGCATTAAGCTGAAGATGGGGGACTGGAAGGAATGAGCGCTTTCTTTGCTTCAGGCAGCTTCGCTGCACCTGATATTAATAAATGAAATGAAGGCGGAACAGTATTTAAAGCAACCACACAAATTGAAACATGTTCATCTGGTCAATAACACGCAATGAAAATCTAAACTCCATTGGTCATTTCTGTGATCGCTTTATAAGATATCGATGGGAACTTTTTTGATAACTACATAACCCCTTTGTCTTACATCAAGTCCTTTTGACAAGTATATGTCTAAATCCATATGAGTTACTCCGAACTCAGTCATGTTTTCTTAAAATATACTTTTGCCGAAACCGGTTTGGCTCAGTGGATAGAGCGTCGGCCTGAGGACTGAAAGGTCCCAGGTTCGATTCCAGTCAAGGGCATGTACCTTGGTTGCGGGCACATCCCCAGTAGGAGGTGTGCAGGAGGCAGCTGATCGATGTTTCTCTCTCATCGATGTTTCTAACTCTCTATCCCTCTTCCTTCTTCTCTGTAAAAGAAAAATCAATAAAATATTTAAATATATATATATATATATATATATATATATATATATATATACTTTTATTGATTTCAGAGACGAGAGATGAGGGAGAGAGAATTAGAAACATCAATGATGAGAGAGAATCATTGATCGGCTGCCTCCTGCACACCCCCCACTGGGGATCAATCTCACAATCTGGGCATGTACCCTAACCAGGAATTGAACCGTGACCTCCTGGTTCATAGGTTGATGCTCAACCAATGAGCCACGCCAGCGGGGCCAAACACAGTCATTTTTCATTTCTCTCATACTTATACAGTGATTCTGAGAAGACAAGAGGGCAGAATGTTAAGTGCTTCTCTTTTAAATTTTATCTTGGAGTCAGTACTTCTTTAGCATATTAGCATATTTTAGAATCCTGAGTTCTTATTCAGTTTAACAGTTGTCCCTCCCAGCTTCATGTTACTCACAGCATAACCTCAATGAGCTGTCCAGGCCACTGGTTTCAATACTGACAAGGACAAGGAGACCAAGGAAAGCAGCTCCTATCTGAGGCTGATTTAGGTTGATCGAGGAATCAATGCTCTTTAGCTAGAAAGTGATCAACCAGTTGTCAATCTAGCTGATTATTACAGCATCCAGCTCACATTTCTCCATCTTGGCCGTTTGAATATCATAAAATTCTTTCTTACAAGCCTTGCTGAGACTTAGATACTCTTCTTACACAGAGAATTCTTAGACATTTTAGTTTGCCTTGTGACAACTATTGCAGAAAGACAGATTTTGGCTCAACAATGAAAGCTGCTTAGGAATGGAATAGGTGCTCCTGAGGGTGGTGAGCTCCCTGTCATTCAGGGTTTCGAACGTCTGGCTGGTCGTGGGTCAGGAGTAAAATGGGAAAAATTCAGGGATTAAGGAATTAAAATAAAGGAATTAGGTTGTTTTAGCTATACGGTGTCTTGCAATTCCCAAGCTTTTTGCATAGATGGCGTCTAGTGGGTAATGATAAGTCCCATGGTAGCTTCAGGTGCAGCTTGGTTCAGAGCTCAATGACGTCATCATGATGTCTCCCACTGCTCTGCTTCCTTTTGTTGCCTTTGCCCTCAGTCTGTCTCCCCTTCTTGCTAGTCAGATGGTTACAGCGTCTTACTGAGCCTGTGTACTCAGGCCAGCGAGTCCAGAGGAGAAGAGAGTCTGTGTTCCAGCATTCATGGCAAACAGACTGAACAGATTAAAGTGGGCCACATGTCCGTCCTGCAGCCATCACTGTGGCCAGAGAGATGAGGCATGCGGTTCTGGTTATCTGTTGCTGAGTAGCAAATCCCTCCAAAACTTAGGAACTGAAACAACAATCGTCTCATTATCTCTCCTGGTTTCTGTGGGTAGGAATTTGGGTAAACTCAACCGGGTGACTCTGGCTTGGGGCCCCTCACGGATTTGCAGTCAGATGGTGCTGGGAGCTGACTGGCACCCTTCTCTCATGCAGTCTTGGAACTTCTCCACGTGATCCTTCCAGTTGGGCCACTTTGGGCCTCCCCCACAGCATGGAGGTCTCAGGGCTGTCAGACTACTTATAGGGCAGCACCCCAGGAGAACAAGACAACAGTGTTTTCAATTTTTATAGCCTATGTTCAGAAATCACAGTTTCACTTTGCCCTATGCTGTTGATTGACACAGATACAAAAAACCCACCCAGATTCAAGAGGAGAGTACATAGTCTCTATCTCTTGATGAAGAGTGACAAGGTTCTAGAAGATTTTAGAATAACATCTAGAAAAACAGCCATCAGTATACATGGTAAATAATATCTGCCACATATACTGATGGGCTTAATTCACTCAAAAGCCAGTCCTAAGCTAAGAATCCCAGGTTGACAGTCCCCAAAGAAAACCTGGGGTTACTGATGGAGAAGAGGGACGTGGACAGGGATGAGAGAAGAATGATCCCTCACTTCTGAGTGATATGGGTGCTAAAGGACAGGTGAGGAAGGAAAGAGGTCATTGTTACCTCCTACTTTAATTGTTTAATATATATTTCCATAATTACTTTATCATAAGATTTAATGTTGTAGGAAACTTACATTTTTAGACAAAACTAAACACGAAAGTTTAATTTTAAAAAGAAGACATTATTAAGTTACACCCCGTTAACTTGGATTTACCATTGAAAAGAAATCTGATATATTAGGCTAAATTTTCTGTGTGCTGTTTATAAACACATTAATGGCATAAACAAAGGCAACAGTGAATAAACTATTTTTAGGGACATGGACAAAATTTTAATGTTGAAAAACAAGGAGCTAATCACAAATATTTCTGAGAATCTGATAATTAAGCATGTTTGAGGTTACAAAAGTTCTTTTCTACCCTCATCCTATTATAATATTCTTAAATTCAAGTAGGAATTTAGCAAATACAGGCAAAATGTGTGGAAAAAAAGCTTTGTTTTTTATATACATTTGTGTTTTTTTAATATATTTTTTTTAATTGATTTCAGAGAGGACGGAAGCAGGAGAGAGAGATAGAAACATCAATGATGAGAGAGAATCATTGATCAGCTGCCTCCTGCAAGTCCCCCACTGGGGATCGAGCCCACAACCCAGGCATGTGCCCTTGACCAGAATCGAACCTGGGACCTTTCAGTTCGCAGGCCGACGCTCTATCCACTGAGACAAACCAGCTAGGACTAAGCTTTATTTCTTTAAAAAATCACCAGCAACTCAGTATTTTCATGCTTCTGCCATAGTGGCATTGGCCCTCTCATAGGCAGAGTCAGGCATTGTGCTGTTTTCCAATTGCGAGAAATGGCTACCAAAAGAAATAGGAGATTTATTATTGTAAATTCCTATCGAGCAATAAAAATCTACTTACTCTGTGCAAGCACGGCTGCTCTTATAAAGATTTCCTTTCCTTTCACCCAGATTGACTGGGAGCTTGATTACAGCATTCCTGCTCTTTCTACATAAATGCAAAGCTTATTAAAATAAAAAGCCCTCCACCTCCCCACCCCAGGGGAAGGCCAACTTCAGATAATCACCTGTTGATGGCTACAGATTGTGAATCTATGTTTCTCCTGTAAACCTGCCAGGCCTGGGAGGGGGCCAGGATGCGCCATGGGGGCAGCACTGGTGATGGGGGCTGTGCGTGAAGGATGCTCAGCTCATTCATCCCAGCCTCCACCCCGACACCCACCGTCGCCTTCCACAGCACGATGCTCAGCCATCTGAAGAATGTGCTCTACTGTTTGGCGGAGGCTCTGTGAGATTTCTCAGCAGCTTTCTTCCCTCGGATGTGAGTTGCGCCAACGACAAGACAAAGGAACCAGCTCAAAAGTTCAGTGTTCAAACAACCATCCATTGTTTGGTCTGTACGAATTCCAACGCAGGCTAGCTTGATTCCCATTTTTCAAACCATATTGACTAAATTGGCCTATTATTTTAACATTATGCAGAATTTTTTTGTTTCATAAAAACCTATTCCCCGTTTTTAATTTCTTGCTGGATATACTTATTTTTGAATGTGTGATTCTTTGCTTGTGAGCAGTATTTGAACCAGCTTTTGCCAACAGGGCCTGTGCCCTACCTGCAGAGGATAAAGAAACGCGCAGGCCTGGAAGCTGGCCCAGGGCTCTCCTGCTTGCTGCCCAATGTCAGGAGGGGTTGGCATAAGCAGACTGGGAGCCTGGTGCAGAGCCCACAGGCAGAAGTACCACGGAGAGGGCCCGTGGAGGGGTCAGGGCTTGGAGGCAGGATGCACTGTCCTCCATGTTGTGTCTAAGGCAGCCGTGGGCAAACTACGGCCCGCGGGCCGGATCCGGCTGTTCCATCCGGTTCTCTTGCTCTCCCCTCCGCTCCTTTACTTTGAATTTATATTAGTTCACACAAACACTCCATCCATGCTTTTGTTCCGGCCCTCCGGTCCAGTTTAAGAACCCATTGTGGCCCTCGAGTCAAAAGTTTGCCCACCCCTGGTCTAAGGTCTTCTTAGCAAACATCTCACTTGATTTAAGGGAAGAGCTAACGAGCTCATGCTCACACAGAATGTAGAGAAGGGCCCTTTTCCAAGACATTCACTTTTTTCCCTTCACCCTGGCCAGGGCCACATGAAAAGAAGATCTTGGCAAGAAATGAATGACGCTGCATAGCCAATTCTCTTCCCCAGGGAGAAGCCAAAGGATGGTGCCTGCTGAGGGGTGTCTGGGTCTCAACTTCAAAGCCACGATCAACCGAATGGGAGGGCCGCCCTGAGTTCACACAGGGAAGGAGCCTGCGGGGGCAGTGACTCGAAGGCAGGTCACAGAACCCAGGAGCAACAGGAAAGCAGAGTTCAATTTTGAAGTTGATAAGAGTCAATTTAGTCCAAGACACATATGAAAGTTGGGTCCAGAAAATGGAGCGAGCAAGGACAAGAGAAGCAGACCACCGGGTGGACCCGGGAGAAATGGAAGCAGCTGGCCACCAAGCACCTGCCAAGCACTGGGCCAGGCCACTAGTGACCTCGAATCTCCACCAACTCCACGAGCATAGCCTCCTGCCAACTTGGTTATACAGGCAAGAAGGCTAATAAGGCTTAGAGGCTACATGATTTGCCCGAGGTCACATTGCTAGTTAGTGAAAAGCTTCGCTGCTGCTTCAAGCTCGAAGAGAAAGTTCTATACAAATGAGGACACAGAATTTATTGCTCTTAGGAAAATATTATCAAAGGACTGAGTCCTTCTTTTCCAGAGATTGAACATTCTTGCTCTGGAGCCAACCTGTAAAGCATCCAGTTGGAGCCTGCAACTCTGGAAAAGTCCTATTCTGTGTGGGTCCGTTCACAGGAAGCACCCAGAAACCAGAGCTGCTCACGCACGGACTTCCTTCCCCCTTCTTCAGGGGGCTGCTGGGGAGGTACAGTCTATGGCAGAGGCGGCCACAACGCCCCCCAACTCAGCAGATCTGTGGCCTCAAAGGAAAAACCCTTGTGCTTCTATGTGAGGTTTAGAAAGAGGTTAGCATCTTCCCTGGGACTCAGGGCAGGAGATAATGCCATCAGACCTGATGAGAAGACAGAATACAGATGTTGATAGAAAAGCAGGTAAAGAGTCCCTGCCTAAGCTTTTCACTAACTAGCAATAAAGAAAAAGAGAAACACTATTCTACGCCAAAGATGTGAATATTATTAATAATCACCACGTAGCAGACAGCCACTGTGTGTCTAGTGTTTACAATGTTTAAACTTTACATCCATGTTCAAATGTGGTCAGGGACGACTTGGTGGGAAGCAACAGCTGCCTACACACGCCTGAGGCAAGAGGCCTCGGGGGAGGTCAGAGCATAAAGACAGGGAAGTGAGCTGTGCCATGAGGGAGGGGAAGGCCAGCAGAGCCTCTGCTCTGGACGTCCTTCCGCACACCCGCCCTGCGGGCTGGCCTCCCTGGCCTCCCCGAGCTCCAGCTCCCTCTCACCTTCAGCTCGTGTGTGACTTTGGCTCCTGTGACTCTGATCCTGGCTTCGACTTTCCATGACCTGGAAGCTCCAGGACTCAACTCTCTGCCTTCAATTTCTGGGCTTAGTTTCAAATCTCAAGAGAAAATCGAACAGGCTCACCTGACCTATGCATTTGCCCATTGGGGTCAGGTGCCTGTGTGTGGTCCAGTTTGCTATGGTTTTTGGTGCTAAACCAGCCGTGGGCAAACTACGGCCCGCGGGCCGGATCCGGCTGTTCTATCTGGTTCTCTTGCTCTCCCCTCCGCTCCTTTACTTTGAATTTATATTAGTTGACACAAACACTCCATCCATGCTTTTGTTCCAGCCCTCCGGTCCAGTTTAAGAACCCATTGTGGCCCTCGAGTCAAAAAGTTTGCCCACCCCTGTAGCTAAACCCATGTGGTACATTCATGGCCACCTAGGACCAACCCTGCATTTAGTTTGTGGGCAACTCCAAATTAGGGGGCATGGCTGACAAGGTCCCCCAGAACATGTTTACTACTCATTTTAGGAAGTAGGTTTGTTTTTGTTTTTTACATATAAAGGGGGAGGCTAAAAAAATTTGCTCACAGTCACGCAGTTAACAAGTGAAGAATTGAACAAAAACAAAAACCTACATCAGTTTATATCCGTTACCTATTGCTGTGTAACAAATGAGCCCAAAACTTGGTGTCTTAAAATGAAAACCATTTTATTTGCCCACAGTTCTGTTGGTTGGCCGGCAGGGCTCATCAGGATGCTTGCTGATCCATGGAGTGTGGTCTGGCTTCTCTCAGGCGGCTGCAGTTTTGTGTCGAAGATCCAAGATGGCCTCACTCACGTGTCTGCCCACAGCGGAGGGCCCCCTCTCAGCTTTTCATCCTGCGAGGCCTCTCTTCCTGTGGAGTCTCATTGTGCAGGGCCTCTCTTTCTTCACCTGGTTTCTCCACCAGCAGGACAGGAGACTTCTTTCTGTGGTGGCTCAGGACTCCAAGAGAGTGAAATGGGCCCACAAGGTGGACTATAGCATAGCTCTGAGCACAAAGTAACATCACTCCTTCTTCTGTGGGTCAGAGCAGGTCAAAGGGCATACCAGACTCCAGGAGAGGGCAATGGACCCCACCTTGGGATGGGGGGCGGGACAGGCACATGTCAAAGGGGCCTGAGGACTGGCCAGGAGTTTGGTGGCCATCTTTGGAAACAATCTTCCACAGAATCCAAAACCCGTGCACTCAATACAATGCCAGTGCCCCTCTGATGTCACCAGCTTCTTCCAAAGGCAGCCGGCATCCAAGCCAGTGGCACCGAGCTGAAGGTGACACCACCCTTCAGGTATTTAATAAGATGGTGTCCTCGGGGGCCCAGCGCCGAGCTGGACAAGAAGGCACAAGTGAGTCAGCCCTGGCCCTGCCTTCCCAGAGATCACTGTCTCCGAAGAGCGGGAGGACTTGTGTCCAGAGGAACTGAGTCATGTCCAGGCCCCTCGGAGAACAATGAGAACTTGTGAGCGCAGGAAGCACAGCGGTTGCCAATTAATCTGGGCCTGTTAAGACTCTTATTTTTCTAGGCATTCCGTCAGATTGGGCTACTCAGAGGCCTCGGAAAATAAAACTTTAAACTGGGAAGTTATTAAATTCAGAATTGTTAATGTGATTTTCAACAGAAACGAACATCCTCTCCACCTCTCAGGTTGGAAACAGCCCGAAACAGAGATGAACAGCCAGCAGCAGCGGGCTGGAGGGTGCGTTCCGTTCACCAGCGCAGATGCCAGAACCCAGACAGACACTCAGGGGGAACCCAGCTGCCCGAGTGTCGGGGGGCAGGAGCCAGGCCAGGGGTTACCAAGGTCCAGGCCTCTCTGCTGAAACTAACTCAGGCCACCGGTGCAGCACTGAGACCTTCACGCTGGCACAGCTCGGCGTGGAAGGGCATCGGGACCGTGCCCCATCCCTCTCCATCACTGGTCTAAGACCGTCAGAGGAGCCGGGCCTCCCGGCAGCCCTCAGTCTCCAGGGCTGACCATGGGGCTCCCCGCACATGACCTATTCCATCACCGCGATAAACTTGTTTATCCATGAAAACCAGCTGCTTTCTGCAATCTACCTGCGACTTTGCAGGGTGACCCTGAGACTCTCCCCAAGGTTGCTATGCTTGCCCCCATCCACTCCTGGGGTCCGCCCATGGGCCAGGCACAGAGCTCTCCCAGAAACACAGAAACAGAGGCATTTCTCTTGGGTAGCTCACAGCCTACACCAGCCGTGGGCAAACTACGGCCCGCCGGCCGGATCCGGCCCGTTTGGCTGTTCTATCCGGCCCGCGGAGCTGAAAGAGTGGAGGGTTCTCTTGCTCTCCCCTCCGCTCCTTCACCAGCAGCAGTGTTAACATGGCAACATCGGGAAACACGGCCGCAGCTCCTTCTTCTGAGTGGGCAGATTTATATCCCCCATTCAGTAGAAGGAACAACCTCTCAGTCTTCCAGAGGCTCCTTGTAATGCCCGCGGACGCGTCCCCTGACATCACCCTGGGAATGCGGAGACATGTTATCGTGGTGATGTAGGGAGACACGCCCCTGGAGAGCACAGGATCAGAGCACAGTTTGAAATGAATAAAACTATTGAAATAAAAAAAAAAAAGACCGTACCCTTTTATGTAATGATGTTTACTTTGAATTTATATTAGTTCACACAAACACTCCATCCATGCTTTTGTTCCGGCCCTCCGGTCCAGTTTAAGAACCCATTGTGGCCCTCGAGTCAAAAAGTTTGCCCACCCCTGGCCTAGAAGTTCGCCATTTATCACCCAGTAGTTCCCAGGTTCTTTGAAATCTTAACTTGCTGGGTTCACCTTGTATGTGAAAGCGCTGCACCCTCGGAGAGTTGTAGGCACTAAGTCACACCTTCCTTACCTGCAAAGGTGCCTGGGGCTGATCTCTGAGCTGCAGCCCAAAATGCAATCACTAAATAAGCTGCCGGTCCAGGGTCCAGATGAGAGGGAGCCACGCTGTGGGAGTGGAAATGGGACCTCAGAGCCACTGGGGTTTCAAGATCTTCCCTGATGCCGATGGCTTGTCTCAAAGGACTTCATGCTTTGCAGCTGGGCGACTCTATCGGAGGAAGCTGGCCTCGCCACAGCCTCCCGGGTCTAATTCCCGAACGCTGCCATGCTGGGGGCGGGGAGCCTGGGAAGAGTGAGGCCAGGGTGAATTATTCCAGAGCTCCGGTTAGGGTTTCTATGAGAGCTGTTTGCTACAGACAAACCTGCACAGTTATTCCTTTCACCTGAGCGGGTCAGAGGCGAGGACTTTATTCATTACGGAATAAACGATGAGATGGCCCTGTCTGTGCTTGTCGCTGTGTGCCTTCCCCCCGCTCACCCCTCGCCTCCCAGTCCTGTTTCCTCCCAGTCCTGGCTCCTCCCACCTCTCTTTGCTTTATCACCCTCCAGATTTCATCTCCCCCTTTTTATCTTGGATCACCCTCAAAATATACATGAACTCTTTTAAGGATAACCCGGGAAGGTGTTTGTTCGTGAAATGTCCAGCCTGAGATGGGCCTGCGATAGGGCTTCCTCAGACCTGAGAGCGGCCTGGGGCAGAGCTCACTCAGAACGGTCTTCACAGGGTATTTTCCGGCAACAGCTCAGCTGCCTCTCCGGGGAGATTCAAGCTGCAAGTCTTAGTCAAAAGCCAAGATTCCATTGGAAGTCCTGCTGCTCCATAGAGGACATTCCTGGACCCCACCTTCCAACAGTAAAGCGCTTTTCCAGTGGCAGACGAATCTGACCAGATGGCCAAACGGGCTGGTGACTCTTAGGGACTAAAAGTTATTTCAGTTAAAGAAAAAAAGATGCTAATAAAATGACCCCCTGCCGAAACCGGTTTGGCTCGGTGGATAGAGCGTTGACCTGTGGACTGAAGGGTCCCAGGTTCGATTCCGGTCAAGGGCATGTACCTTGGTTGCGGGCACATCCCCAGTATGGGGTGTGCAGGAGGCAGCTGATCGATGTTTCTCTCTCATCGATGTTTCTGACTCTCTGTCCCTCTCTCTTCCTCTCTGTAAAAAAATCAATAAAATATATTTTAAAAATAAAAAATAAAAATAAATAAAAATAAAATGACCCCAGTGCTTCCTCCCAGTTCCTCGGCAGCCATGGGGGTGCACACACGGTAAGGTTTATCTCTAGCGCGCTTACAGTAACGCTCAGGGGGTGAAGTCAGTTCACAAAGACACACACCACGGTCCCAAGCTGGAAACGGAGTGTCCCCCACGTGCTTCGGATGAAAGGGCAAACACTTCTAAGCTTGCTCCCGGCCACAGGCTGGGTGCGGACTTGGAGGACAAGTCCCCCTAAATGTCTTCTCCAGCCAATGTCAATCCTGGGGACGAGGGAAGGGCACCTGAACTGAACCCCGCTGACTGTGGCAGCGCATGGCTTCTGCTTAAACGCCACCCAGGAAGAGGCCTGTGAGGAGCGTGTTTCTGATCAGAGAAGTCAGGGGAAATATTGACACCCAGGGACCAGAAGGAGCTTCTTGGAGGAAGTCTTAAAAGAAAAGTCTTCAGCCGAAACCGGTTTGGCTCAGTGGATAGAGCGTCGGCCTGCGGACTGAAGGGTCTCAAGTTCGATTCCGGTCAAGGGCATGTACCTTGGTTGCAGGCACATCCCCAGTAGGAGGTGTGCAGGAGGCAGCTGATGGATGTTTCTCTCTCATCGATGTTTCTAACTCTCTATCCCTCTCCCCTCCTCTCTGTAAAAAAGCAATAAAATATATAAAAATTAAAAATAAAATAAAAGCTCTGCCCTGGCAAGTGCCACAAAGGGCCTGAGTCTTCCAAAAGCTCTTTAAGAGATTATTCTGCCTGTTCAGTGGAAAACAGCCTTTCCCAGGTGCCCGAGGCTGACTGAGGGGCACGGGGACAGCAGTGCTTGAAAGAGGCAGGGAAAAGCACCAGTGCGGGCACCCCTGGCAGCGTATGAAACAGACGAAGCTCATATTTATGAGTCTTACCACCAAAGCAGGAAGTCCTCCCTCATGTCCCCTGGTCTGCCCGCGGTCCTGCCTGGAAGGCTAACCCTAGGGCACTGAGGACACAAGAAATCCAGAAAACCAGACACTCACTCAGGAGTTAAAGAGCAGAGTCCAAGGGCTGAAGTTTCCTGGCCAACAATGACTTCACATTCTTGGGAATAAACTATTGACCAGATGCACAAAGAGAAGATCCATGTGCAAAAACGGGCACAGAGACAAAGGCAGGATTCCGAACCCAGAAAGTCTTTCACAGACAAAGCCACCCCGTGGGACTCCGCTCCCAAGCCCTGGTCCCCAAAACCCCACTGACGAGCAGGAATCACACCTGCCTGACGGAGCGGGGAGTGCTTTGGAGTCAGTCCCAAAGACAGCGTGCCCTCAGCAGATAACTTCCAGGAAGGTGATACCTCTGGGCTCCATGTACTTGGAAGTCCAATTCAAATATGATCACTGTCTGGAAAACTAGCTTTTTCTGCCCTGGCAAATGTCCTTTCTATCTGTTTTAAATTTAAAAGGAATAACTGTCTTAGGATGTTTAGAAAATGTAACTCCATATTCCCGTCAATGGGTCATTATTTCAGCAAACCTGAAACCGTTTGATTCTACATCTTGCATTGGCAGCTGGTATCTGCAGAAAAAGAAACTAAGGCAGCAACTAGGGGAAAAGTTGGTGAAAGTCAAAAGGCTTACAAACAAAGATTGGGACTTTCAGCAGTGAGCTCCATAGGGGCAGGAGTGTGTCTTGTCCCTTTCTTCAATGGTATCATGATACCTAGCACTGAGTGGGGATTTCAATAAGGATTTGATGAGGGAGGGAGGGAAGGAAGGAAGGAAGGAAGGAAGAAAGAGAGGGAGGGAGGGAGGGAGGGAGGGAGGGAGGGAGGGAGGGAGGGAGGGAGGGAGGGAGGAAAGAAGAGAGAAAGGAAGGAAGGAAGGGAGAAAGGAAGGAAGGAAGGGGGGAAGGAAGGGAGGAAGGAAGGAAGGAAGGGAGGGAGGGAGGAATACATGCTCACACACATGCATGTGTAGATGAGATGGCCCTTTTAATACCTTCTCTCCTGAATGGATCTGAATTTCAAGCCTAGTCCTCTTCCCTCATCTCCATTCCTGCATCTTTAAATACTCTCTGGCCATTGCTCATTGGGTGAGCTGGCATTATTTTAAGATTAAATCTAAGTACATCAATAGCTCATCATCTGTACACGCAGATTAAAGAGGCACCTGCTAACACAATGGGAAATAAGTGGTTAGAAACCATTGCCCTACAAACTCGTGCACTTTAACTGACAAACGGTGTGACCATCAGAGAGTGGTATCGTGGTTAACAAAGGCAGGATTTACTTGATGTCCTTAACATTCACTGTCATCCGGTGATAAGAAAGACAATGATAGGGGTAAATTTCACCCCTTTAAACTTGACCTAAAGGTTAAACTTATACCCAGGCAGCTGTATGTGGATAACAACTTATCAGTCTATAGACATTTCTATCTCCAATCAGGATATGAGTTTCTTTGTTGTTACAGAATCTTTAGGAAAAAGAGCTGGCTGCAGTTATCTCTGGTTTATCAAGGAGTTTGTGAGAAACAAAGGCTGGAAATACAAAGAAAAATATAAAAATAAATGTGAAGTAAAGCTCAAATTCAAATAGCCACCTTAGATGTATTATTTAGACAAATGTCTGTTTCAAAACAGCTGAACCATTTCTTAACCAATGGCAAAAAAAAAGGGAAAATGGTTATTTAATCATTTAGTACTTGTATACATTTTTGCCCTCTAGCTATTCTAAAACATACTTAAGAAAAATGTGGTTTATTTCACTGGATTAACTGACCAGATAAGTGATTTAATACTGTTTATAAATACATGCTTAAGAACCTATCTGTTTCCACCAGTTCTTAAGCATATTGTATGGCTGCTATTGCCAAGAATTTTGTAAAGTTTCTGATTTATTCACCCAGAAGTGACAGAGCATTACTTATATATATACAAACAGTAGAACTTTAGAGGCTATTGTCTATGTAGTGAGATAATGAAGCAAATATTATATTGCGGGGGTGGGGGGGAGCGGCTGTAAGAGATCAACTGAAGGACTTGTATGCATGCATATAAGCATAACCAATGGATACAAGACACTGGTGAGGGGGCAGGTAAAGGCATGTACTGGGGGGAAGGGGAGGCCGGGGGGAGGTCAATGGGAAAAAAAAAAGAGAGAGAGACATATGTACTACTATTTGTAATACTTCAAACAATTAAAAAAATAAATTAATTTAAAAAAAAGGAAGAATTGAATGCTGCAGTGCATATACTGAGTGATCGTAAAGACACATTAGAATGCAAAAATAATGGGAAAATATTGAACATTTCCCTTCATGCTGTGACCTAGTTTGGGCAACTTGATCCCTCCACCTGCCACCTTGCTCTCAGTCAGGACCCACTTGGGCCACCATAGGCACCTTGAGATAAGCATCACCTTCTCATCCTTAAAAGAGGCCCAAGTTATGAAACTGTTCATGACTTCATTACTTGATTCTGTTTAAGGCGTGGACAGATTTCTGCACGGGCTACAGTACTGGAATACTATTCCTAAGATTCCTACTAACGTAGAAGTGCTACGACTTATCCAGCGATAACTCCTTAGCCTACAAACAAGAACAAAACAGGACTCGATGCCTCGCCTGCCCTGGAGCTTTGTAGCAGGTTTTGATATGAATACCATATGCTTGTCTAGAAGCTTGGATGTTTTCAATGTACTCCTGAAAATGTCATTCAGAGAAATAAATTACTGGGCTCCCGGAACGTAAGCCACCAGACTCAGGGTTAGCTGGACCTGTCTGGTCTGGGCCCTGCAGCCGAAGGTGCCGGTAATTCAGACAAAATCCTAAAGGAAGCAAAGGGACCACCATTTCCAGAGCCGGGAAAGAAAAAAGGCAGAGGAAGACTCGGAAGCAGCCTTAAAGAAGAAATTCAGAAGGGAACCAAGTGAGTTTTTCTCCTGGCTCAGGAGGAGGTGGAGACAAGGAAAGAGGCTGAGAAGCAGAGGGGCTAGGGAGGCTTCTGTCTGAGATAGGGAGCTGCCCCCACAGGAAGACCTCCTGCCAGAGGAAATATTCTCTTCCCAGGAGGTCCTGTCCAGGCACAGGTGGACCGCCCTGCTCCTCCGGGTGCTCCCACGGACCAAGTCTATGAATCCTACATAACTGACCGGAGCAGGCAAGCACCCTGGGCCAGCAATGGGGGATGTTTACGCTGCTGGTAAAATGTAGGCCTCTGTGCAAACCCGTGCCACCTACCAACCTTTAAGGTTATGTTAACTGCAAGACAGTAAGCTGACCCCCAGCCGCGAGGAGAGGCATCTGCCTTCCCAGGCTGCTGCACAGACTTGGGCCCCAGCAGCTCTCTTAGAAGGCACATCGCAGGTCGCAGGTCGCAGGTCATTGCAGCGGGCCAGGCTCTGCTGCGCCAGTGAGTGCAAGATGCTGCTCCGAGTTCCCAGGTGTGACGTGCTGGCCATTGGCTCACGAAGTTAGTGTCTCGATGCTGTTGTGTGATTAAATCCAGACAGACGAGGTAGAGAGGGTAAGAGTACGTTTTTATGGTGCAAAATTTCAAACACAGACAAGAGTAGAGTAAATAGGATAGTGAGCCCTCAGTTACCATCACCCAGTTTTAACAATTATCGCAATATTTTGCTTTCTATTGTTCTTTTTTTCCCTTTTCTTTAGAATCCACTTTCTATTCACATTTCCCCAGATGTCATTTTTCAGTATCACATTGGAATCAGGATCCAAAGTAGCCCATGTTGCTATGGCTGCTATGTCTTAGGTAAATTCGTGGCGTTCTTCGTTCCTCGAACTTCTTTAAGTCCCACTGTGAAACCAGAGGCCAGAGCAGCAGAGTGTTGGTTGTATCATGAGCTGGAGATTCTGAACTCCTCAAAGATGAACACAATGCATGCGCCCCTCATGACGTTTGGGAAAATAGCACAAACTTGGAGACCTTTGCTCTTCCCAACCCTTCCCCTTTCGCTCTCTGTCCGTTTTCCCGCAGCATCCGTACATCGATTGTTCCTTCACCTTCTGATCGCTAATTTCAGGCGCCCTGTAAACGTGTTCAGCTTTCCTCCTTGGGCAACGTCTCTTCATCGTGGCTTCACACGCCAACGTCCAAAAGAAATGGGTCCCGACCCCTAGGCCGTCTGCTCTAGTCAGGTCAGGGTTGGTGGGCTGGGCGGGAAACGTTTTCCTTCCGTTCATGCTGAGAACGAAGCTTCTGGAATCTCTCTGTGCATGGCCTCACAGGACAAGAAGCAGGGAGGCCATCTGTCTGCAAAGATCTTCTGTATGTTGACTGGAACTGGGCCCTAGGCAGGGCCTCCGTCCTCATCTAAACCAGCAGTGAGGCTCTGCCCCGAGCCTGTTCCCACCAGCACCGCCGTCCCAGGGCCTGTGCCCCAGGCCACATGGCACAGCCAGGTCCACCTCATGGAGCTCTTGGCACTTTTGTTTCAAAGCAAGGAGGGCGAACCAGGCCACTGTTTGCCCCGAGGACTTATTATGAAGCTACAAATGAGGCTCTCTTCACAGGCCCCCGTGAAAAAGTCCCACGGGAAAAGGCCGGGACCTTCCAGAGAGGCTTCAAGAGGCTGTCAAGTGGCTGAGGCGTCAATGGCACAGCATCTGGCTTAGGCGCCACTTGACGCAATTATTAAAATAATCCCAGGCTCTGGTTTTTGTTTGTTGATTTGTTTTCCTCTAAAAGAAGCATTTTACCACATTTCCATCTGGTCCCTTCCCTCCACAAACACCCGGAGGACCCATGGCCTCCACCACCTGCTGCTCAAGGCCCGCGTGTACGGTCCTCTAACTACAGCGCCCCCAGGCCGGCATGCTGACTGGCCAGCGTGAAGACACAAGAGCTTTCCAGTTACTTGCTAATTAATTCATGCTGGTCTACAGTCTCTGAAAGTGTTCATTAAAAACTGAGCTCATTTCAAAATAAGCCAGTCAGCAAAGGACAAACACTGCATGGTTCCACTCAGGTGCAGTATGTAAAGTCAAAATCGTAGAAACAGAGAGAGTAGAAGGCTGTTGCCAGAGGCTGGGGGACAGAGAATTCGGGTTTAAGGGGTGTGGAGTTTTGCAAGAGGAGAAAGTTCTAGGGATCTATTGTACAACGATGTGACTATACACTACTGAGATGTATACTTAAATGGGTAGGACGGGCCTGGCCAGTGTTGCTCAGTGGTTGAGCATCAACCCATGAACCAAGAGGTCACTGGTTCAATTCCCGGTCAGGGCAGATCAGTGTTCCTCTCCCATCTACACTGAGTGGCCAGATGATGATGATCTCTGAACACATAATAATCTGGCCACTCAGTGTACTTCTCTTGAGTACCTCATTTATTTGATATCAAAGATATTATAAATCATGCTCCTGATCAGTTTTCCCCTTTGCACTGGCTGATAGAAAGCTCAGGGCAAATAGGTGGTTGATCTCCAGCAAAAGTCTAGAATACTTTTGGTACCCATTTGAGATACAAATACACTGAGTGGCCAGATTATTATGCGTTCAGAGATCATCATAATCTGGCCACTCAGTGTATGTTTGTTTCTAACTCTCTTTCCCTCTCCCTTCCTCTCTAAAATAATCAATAAAAAAATAATTTTTTAAATTTTTAATGGGTAGGATGATAAATTTAATGTCATGTGTTTTTTGCCACAATATAAATAGATATGGAAATAGATAAATAAATAAAAACTTAGTTCAAGCAATCTCACTTGATTTGGCCCTGAGCCAAAAATAAATACGTTCTACAGTTTTGCACTTCTCATCTTTACACTACTCTTCCTTTTTTTTGTAAATGGAGAAAATGAATATTTCCCCTTTAACTTCTATGTCACCAAAGTCAGTTGACGATTTTGGTATTGTTGGGTTTTTTTAATCTATGCTGGAGCTCAGAGAAGGCATTCTTTTGGAATATAAACCACTTACTTGTATGCAATATTAATTCTTCTTTCCCAGAGATTTTCATTTTACTAATTAAGAGGGAACAGAGTTGAATTTTTAGCACTTATCAAATTCTATCTCTAAAAGAAAATCCAATTTTGGAATCTTCAGGAGTTTCCTATAAGCACAATCAGAAGGGCCTGAGTCAGAAATGCTGTCCAAAGTCTCCATAGCTTCCTGTGTGTTAACCAGATGTCCCCACAATGCCAGCTTCCACATTAATCTATAAATGTTTTCCAATGGCTGATCCTTGGGTCTACTGGAAAGTGAGCCTACAAAATGCCCACTTGGCAGTGGTGGGGGAACCCCATAGGGCAGGGCCCTCTAGCTCCTACTGAAGATTCTTAATATGCTTCAAGCAAGTGGGTCTCCTGGACAAAAGGGAGGGGCCCGGGGCTGCCAACAGGGGTAGAAACATCCCTAAGCCAAGACTAACCCCAGTGCCCGTCAAGAAGGAGCCAGCTGAGGATTCTCAACTCTCCCTGCCCAGCAAGATCACCCGGAGAGCTTTTGGAAAAGGGACGCCCAGGACCAACTGAATCAAAAATCGCTGTAAGATGGAGCCCAGGCATCCGACTCTATTTTTTAAAACGTCCTGGAGATTCCAATGCACAGTGAGTCTAGAACAGCCTTGGGCAAACTACGGCCCGCGGGCCGGATCCGGCTGTTCTATCCGGTTCTCTTGCTCTCCCCTCCGCTCCTTTACTTTGAATTTATATTAGTTCACACCAACACTCCATCCATGCTTGTTCTGGCCCTCCGGTCCAGTTTAAGAACCCATTGTGGCCCTCGAGTCAAAAAGTTTGCCCACCCCTGGTCTAGAACCGTGGCCTGCAGCACTCTGATGCTCTTCCTGGGGTGTAAGGCAACACCAACCCCCTCTCCCCGCCCCCACTGCTCTCTTCCTAGGGAAAATGCCAAGCTTTTTCGGTGTCCTACGTCTTCTCTACGCAAAGTGCAATCCTCCTCCAGCATCTGTGTCACCCGGGAGCTGGGAGAAGTGCAGAATCTTGGGCCCGCCCACACCTACTGAAGAAAAAGCTGTATTTAACAAGATCCCCAAGCGATTCCTCTGCCCATTAAGGCGGGAGAAGCCCCCTACCATGCCGTTTTACAGTGTTGTTTTTATATTTCGAGTTCTTTCTCGGGATCTCTGTAAACAAAGGATGCTATTTGAAATATGGTTGCCTGTCTTAATTATGCCCGCCAAGGGCTGTCACTCCCAGATAAAGCAATTTCCGTTTACATTTCTGCTGTCACACTGACATAACAGCGTCAAGTGGAGAAAAGCTGTTTCCTCTGGAGCTGAACTCTGTCCCTTGGCCCAGATGATCCTCTAGGCCTCTGTGCTATTTCTCAATAAGAAACAGAAGAAGCCCCACCCTAACACCGTCCCAAAGGCCAAGAGAGAAGAGTGATGTGTATGTGGGGGTGTCAAAGGCATTATCACATCTCCTTTAAAATTTCATTTTCCCTTCACATCCAGATCTAGCCCAGAAAATAATTTATATTGAAGTTTCTTAAGGTTTCCAATTAAAAAATCTTGGAAAGTAGTTGACCTATATTTACTGTAACCATACTTTCCAAAAAAAAAATTCCAGACACATGCTCTGATAAGCCTCTGTGTACTTACCACACTATTTAAAAATAAAGTGTGTTGCCTTTTTCCTGCTTAAAATAACCCATGTTCATTTTAGAGAGCAAGGGAAGGTCAAAGAAGAAACAAACCGTCTGCAGACCCACCATCCAGAAATAACCTCTATTAACCCTTGGACCATATTTCTCTTCAGTTTCTGTCTATAACCAAAGATAATTTTTATTGAGGAATACACTGTATATATAATTTTGCATCCCGAATTTTCCAATTAAAGTTATATCACAAGCATTTTGTTACATCACTAAAGATTCTTGTAAACCTTACTTTTCATGGCTGTATAATAGTCTGTCTTTGCAAACACCATAATTATTTTATCCACTATAAATATCATTGAAAATTTAGATTGCCATCATTTTTTTTGCTACTATTAAAAATACTGTGACAAACATTCATATACACATATTTTTGTTCACACTCCTGGAAATTTCCATAGCATATCCAAGAAGCAGAACTATTGCATGATGGGATAAGATCTTTTTAAATCTCTCCGTAAACATCACCAACATTTTTTATGGAAACATTTACCAACTTGTACTTAACACCTGTTCCTGACAGTACCCATGAGAAAATACTTTAAATCAGTACTATTCCAGATAATCTGGAAAGTTGTAAAAACGTATTTATTGAGCACTTACTATGTGCCAGACACTTTGCTAAGTGCTTTCTACGTACTGTCACTCCTTACAAAGCACCATGAGAAAGGACAAGATGTTGTATTTCCCATTTGACACGCATAGAAACCTGGGTGACTAGACCCAATTATTCAGCCATCCATGGCAGAGCTGAAGTTACGGGGGAGCGCATTCACTGAGTGTGTGTTTTCTGACTCCAGTGACCATGCCCTTCCAGAGGCTTCCGCAGCGAGGCTCCCAGGCAGAGCCTGAGAGGATCAGTGAGCCTCGGGCCAGGTCCTACCGGCTGTGCAGACAGACAGCTGCCCGGCGGAGATCCCCGTGCATGAGGCCAGGACAGCCCTGGGCAAGGCCATGCTCTCAGCCACACTGGCGAGTATGGGAACGGCGAAGGGAAAGGACACCATGGCGAGCCAGGGCGGAGTGGTCATTTCCGAGCGCACGTGAGACTCCAGAAGCCCCTTGGACAGAGTGTGGGATTCACGGAAGGAGAGCGAAGTACTGGGGCCTTTGAAGCTCTATAGTGGGCGCTGAGGCCGTGGCAATCCTATTGAACCCAAGGCCATCCTGACCCAAAGAAAGGTAACCTCCATCCTTCCTTTTCAGGTGAGTGGGGTGACTCAAGACACCCCACCTCTGCACATTTTGCAGGCTGTTCATGCCAAACACAAAACTTCTGGAATCTCTGGCTGGGCTCTGCTGTCTTCAACAAGCAACTTGTTGCATAGGTTTCTTTAAAATAAAATCAAATCCTGACGATGATTATCAAAATTGAGAACACCAAGTGTAAACGCTACAATACAATTTGTGTGTTCTGGGATTTCACATATAAGGCCCATAGCCCCTGAGTGATCCTTGTGTGAAATCCACTGGGTTGTGAGGCCCCTAAAATTGTGTACACGCTTTGGTGAACATATGAAGATACATGATTTTTTTTTTTTTTTTTTTTGGTGCACTCTCATAAGATTCTCAAAGGGATGTTTAAAAAGAATTCCTGAGAACCGTTCATTTTTGACACAGTCAAAGGTTTTAAAATCTAAGTGGATGAGAATCAAACTTAACTTCACAGTGTGCAAAGCAAAATTGGTGATAAATAATTATATTTACAACGTTAGCACTTTCTGTTTTGAGAAGTGCCATTATCAAGACACAACATCCTAGCTAAATACTTAGCTTGGTTAACCATAAACAGAGTGTAATAAGTTAACTTCCCAGTGGTTATTCCTTGCTGGTGATAGGTTATCTCCTCGGTCTTTAACCACTTTGCACAGTAGAGACTTTGAACTGCATTTTTGGGATAAAGAGCCGGAGACTCTGAGAGTTAAGTGACATGTTAAGGCCTTTGGCTGGTAAATGCGAGAGCCAAGATTTTAACACAGGCCTAGTGGGTTCTGAAGTCTGTGGGTTTTCCAACAAGGCAAACCACTACATTTTGAAATTTATAATCTGTTTTCCGAAATCAGAATGTTCAGTTTCAGTTTTTCCTTTAACGGGGGGTGGTTAAACTAGAATGTTTTATAGCAGCAATTATATTTACCAGCTGTATCATGAGTGATTTTAAAATATTAGCAGTCCTGACATGGTAAGGTCACCACAATGTATTCTAACTTTCTCTGAGCGGTGAGTCAGTGGCAGCCTGAAACGCTGCCGGAACCCAGTCCAGAGCTTCCCAAGAACACGCCCTCCAGGGCCAAATGAAGCAGCCTGCTGTACCCGTGAGAACGTCGAGTCCAGAATGGCAAGCTCTGCTTTGCCAGCAGCTTTACCAAGAGAACTGGGGGAGGTGAGAGTACCCGTTACCTCTTTCACAAAGCGGGAGTCCTACCACCAACCTCTCGCTGGGCCGTGTGGAGCAACAGAATTAGGGCCGAAGTCTCCCCCGTGGCAAATGGCTTTTAAAGAATATATACAACTGCATGTGTGTGTCTTAAAAGGAGGTTCCCTAGGAGAAAATGCCGGAGGGAGAAGGAGACCTTACTTACAGCCTTAAAACAGAGAGGGTTCAAAATGGGAAAACGGTGTGGTAGTGGTTCTCTCAACCGCACTGCCGTGCTTCGGGGCGTGTCTTCGGTGTGCAGCCACAGGTCGTAGGGAGGCCCCAAGGGAATCCCTCGTGATGCATGACTACGAGTCACCATCACCATTTCCAAGTCGTTGGGAAGCATTTAATCCCCAGAACAGCGATCTTCTCATTTAGCAAGAGGAAGAAAGGAAGTGGGGAGGCTTGGCTCAGAGGACAGGTCTCAGAACGTCCCAGCGCACACGGGCTCCAGAGAAACGTCTTGATGGAGATGTTGGAAAGCACAGCTCGCTCTACCTTGGCCAATCACAGTTTCCAACACAGCTTCCAAAAATCTATCTTGTGTGTTAGCTGGCAGATCCCCTTCTAAGTTATTGGATTCTAACACACTCAGGTCAAATATCAGCTTGTGTCCTTATAACTGAGTCACCAACATCACAGACTGCCAAGGGGCCTCTCGCCTCCTCTCACTGTGTCACTGTGTGGGGACAGCCTCGCGTGAGCCCAGGCGAAGGCCGGCTTGCCTTGGCGTGCCCCGCTCCTTAGCAAACTTCCTTCTTCACACACAAGTGGAACTGTGGACATTTGCCTGCCAACGACAACTCTTACCCATGTTGATTTACCCTGGAGAAATGTCATTTCTAAATCATCACCGAAAGGCTAGCCGGCGTTCTCAATGGAGGCATATCGCCCCCTAGGGAGCACTTTGGAAATCTGTGGGACCTTCTCTGATAATTACGGAGATTGGGTGTCTCCGCATTTAGTGAGCGAAGGCCAGGAGCATGAGACAATTTTGTTCAACTTTTCAATGTCCCACCAAACAGTTACGTAGGTGAGAAACTCGTCTATAGTTTTCTGAGCCTGGAACTCAACTCCATTTGTACATATAAATAGAAAGTTTTAGAAGATACTGAATTTTCCAAGAATGCAGCCATCGTGTAAGCCAGAGAGAAAAGTGTACATTGTGTCTTCTAAGTGTTACCAAGGCGTGTTCATCATTTCAAAAAATTGTGGCGTCAACAGCAACCCAGCTCACACCATTGCAGTCACCAACCCAACACAGTGTGTCTGATTAGAGGCCACATTCAAGATGGTGCTGGCTAAGCCCTCATCAGTCCTCTTATGTGGCTGTGCCTAAGCACTTGCATATTGAAAAGAAAGCTGTGTTATTTTATTATAAATGCTTTTCTTTTTTCTTTATCACCCAGGCACTATACTGGTTTTTTAAAATTAATCTCTGGCCCTAAACGGTTTGGCTCAGTGGATAGAGTGTCGGCCTGCAGACTGAAAGGTCCCAGGTTCGATTCCGGTCAAGGGCATGTACCTTGGCTGCGGGCACATCCCCAGTGGGAGGTGTGCAGGAGGCAGCTGATCGGTGTTTCTCTCTCATCGATGTTTCTAACTCTCTATCCCTCTTCCTTCCTCTCTGTAACAAATCAATAAAATATATTTAAAAAAATTAATCTCTGTAGGTGAGTGACATAACCTAGGAATATGATAATAAACATATTTGTTTTTTAAAAGACTCTTTGATTTGAATCAGATTTAAACACTAGAGTAAACCATGAAAACTCCTTAGGTTAAGTGTTAACTAACTAAATGGTTTTTAAGGATTTTTAGATAGAATGTGAAATTAACTATTTCTGTTTAATGGTGCCCTAGAAGGGGCAATGTTATTATGAGTTTCTAATATTCAACCATACGTACCCCTGAAATAACATGGGAAGTTTTTAAAAATTACCAGTATCTGAACCCATACCCTGACCAATGAAATCAAAACCTAAGTATCAAATGCATGTACTGAAACCCTAAGACAATCCCTCAGAGGAGTGATTCTCCATCCTGAGCACATATTAGGAGGTACCCCTAAATGTGGCAGCAACCCCAGTAAGAACATCTAAGTGACACGCAGGCCACATTATTTTCTTAATATTTCCCAGGTGATTCTAATGTGACCATGGTACGGAAGAGTGACTAGGGGTTCTGAGAAGGTGAGGTGTCGGTCAGTGAAGGCTCCCCACTCTGGAACTAACTCCTTGGGCTTTGTGTCTAAGCCATACCACTTACTTCTCTGTGCCTCAGTTTCCTCCCCTGTCAAATGAGGGTCACCACAGCCTCTGCCTCAGGGATGTGGGAATTAAACAAGTTAATACATGGAAAGCCCGTGTGACAGCACCAGTTGTCTTTTTGTACTCTGCTGTCACCCAGTGAGAACTGGATAAATATTAGAAAAACACTCAGTATAATCCCATTCCTTTGAAGCATCATTCAATTGTCACATCTTATTAACACCTGTTTCTCAAATGATAGAATATTCTGATTTAAAACTGCTTCAAAGTGGCAAACAACCATTCTTCAAATTTTCACTTCTTTTAGTCCCACTCATGATTCAATCAAAATAAGACATTGTTAAGTCAGGTCCCCTGTGTTCTACATTCTTCAACAGTTTGCCACAGTCCAAGGCCAAGGGTAGTGGCTTCAGTCAACCCCAGAAAGAGCCTGGAAGAAGAAAGTATCCCACAGTCATTTTAAAGTAAGCATCCATATTCTCAAGCCTATTTTTCCGTGTTCAGTATGTTTTGAGAGTATGTCTCAATGTATATGAGGGTATGAGCAAAACTGTAGGTCTTCATGACAATAGAGAGGTTAAGGAAAATGAGACTGCAGGGAGCTGAGGACGCAGGGACTACAGGATGACTCTGAAAGGAGAAAATTTCATCAGAGCTCAGATGGTTGACTACACAAAGGAAATTCGCTTGAGCAGCTGTCCGGCGAGCTCCACGCATGCACAGACACTTTAGTATTATTTTCCTGGCACTCAGCAATTCATTCCCCAGATCTGAGCACATCATCTCCAACCCAACTGACACTGTGGCCACACTTAACCGGGAGGGGAAGATGAGCCAAGGCGCCTCGCGAATCGCACACCATAATCGGAACAATGATTCGCATCTCTTCTTCACTTTTTCTGTTTTAATTCACAACAGAGTAGATGTATAATTTTGTGTGTATGCAGTTTTATAACTTGAGTGATCTACACCTTCTAAGATGTAAGGAGAGTCAGTCTGCGTTCTACCAAGGAGGTAACATGACTCCCCAGAGAATGACAAGGTAGCAAGCTTGCCCGGTCCTCCAGCACCCCCACCCATTCTGGGGACGGTGTAGCTGCCATTTTTCTACATACTTGACTTTCCCTTAGAATGTGACTCAATTTCTTCTAGAATAGGAGTTAGCAAACTTTTCCTTTAAAGCTCGAGACAGTAAATATTTTAGGTTTTGTGGGTTGTCTTTGTCTCACAGTCTCTCTTTTCCTTCTTTCTTTAATTTAAAAATTATTTCTAGCTCCAGGGATGTACAGAAACAAAAGCTAGATTTGGCTTGTGGCCTGTAGTTTGCCAACCCAGCTCTTTACGGATCTAATAAATGAGTGCCCAGGACTCAAGTCAGTGCTAAGGTTTGTATTCCTGGGCGGAGCAGAATATGGGGCTGGATGGGGCGTAAGAAGAAGGTGGAGTCAGGAAGGTCAACTAGCAGGGCAGGGACAATATCCAGACCCTTAATCCAGAGGGGCAAATCCACGTACATCTTACTTTAAATGTGTCAGCCTCTTTATTTTTATTTGGACCTAAAGAAGGGTGAGAGGAAAGAGAGTTGGGGGAGAATTTTCCACATATATGAAATAGCCTGGGAAGACAGAAGTAAGATCTCTTGGAGGAAAAGGCAGGCACACTGCCCCCTGTAAAAGACGTGGGTTCTCTAAGCTCGGGATCCTCTCCTGTAATGCAAGCCACTGCAGACACGGGTGTCACCTGGCCCTCCTGGCAGTGCCCTGGAGAGCTGGGCCCAGGACTGGTGCAAAAACACGCGGATAGTCTGGCTGTCCTGTGCTGAGGGTAATCATTGTCCTATGTCTCTGACCCAGGTCTTGTGTCTTTCTGGGCCTGGACCTTGAACAAAGGAGCCTGCAGAGAAAGGAGCCACGAGCCAGGAAGTCAGCCCTCAAAGTACGCTGTGACCTCCTCAGATGGTTTTACACCGATGCAAGCAACTGTGTACACTGCTCAGGCTGTCCTTGCGAAAAGCGTCAGAAGACTGTGAGACGTTTGAGAGCAGTGACTGTTTTGTTCACTTTTGTGTCTGATTCAGAATCTTCTAGAACAATGCCTGGCACATTTGGATATTTAGTGAATGTGAAAGGAAGGGAGGAAGGGAGGGAGGAGGAGAACTAAGGAGGGAGGGAGAGAGGGAAGGGGAGCAGGAGGAACTCACTTTAGGTCTTGTATAAACATTGCCATAAAGATTTTCTGTGACTTTTGAATTTTTCCAAACAGAACTAAGACATTTCTAGTTCTGTCACTTTAAAGCAGGGGTGAGGAACCTTTTTTCAGCCAAGGGCCATTTGGATCTTTATAACATCACTGGAGGGCCATACACGATTATCAGCTTAAAAACGAGGCTGCTATATTTGGTCAAACATTTAATTAACTCACTCCAATGCCTGGGCAGGGCAGATGAAATAATTTTGCAGGCCTTATACAACCTGCGGGCCAGGCGTTCCTCACCCCTGCTTTAAAGTAAAGGATAATCTTATCTATGACTCCTGACCCACAGCTTGAGGAGAAAATCCAGGAGTAAACTAAAGCAATGAAGATTGAAAAAAAGAACAAGGTTGGAGGGATCACAACACCGGATATCAAACTATACTACAAGGCCACTGCCATCAGAACAGCCGGGCACTGGCATTAAGACCGTGGAACAAAACGGAGCGCCCAGAAATCAGCCCACGTCTCTATGCTCAATTAATATTTGACAAAGGAGGCAAGAACATACACTGGAGTCAAGACAGTCCCTTCAATGATGGTGTTGGGAATATTGGGCAGTTACACGCAAAAAAATGGAACTAGACCACCAACTTACACCATACACAAGAATTAACTCACAAATGGATAAAAGACTTAAATGTAAGTCACAAAACCATAAAAAGCCTAGAAGAAAATAGAGGCAGTAAAATCTCAGACACCTCCCGTAGCAATATTTTTGCCACTATATCTCCTAGGGCAGTGGTCGGCAAACCGCAGCTCGCGAGCCACATGCGGCTCTTTAGTCCCTTGAGTGTGGCTCTTCCACAAAATACCACAGCCTGGGTGAGTCTATTTTGAAGAAGTGGCGTTAGAAGAAGTTTAAAAAATTTGGCTCTCAAAAGAAATTTCAATCGTTGTACTGTTGGTATTTGGCTCTGTTGACTAATGCGTTTGCCGACCACTGTCCTAGGGCAAGAGAAACAAAGGAAAAAATAAACAAATGAGACTAAATCAAACTAAAAGCTTCTGCACAGAAAAGGAAACCACCAACAAAAATGAAAAGAGAACCCAATATATGGGAGAACATATTCACCATAGATGTATCTGATAATCGGTTAAATTCCAAAATATAGAAAGAACTTACACAACTCAACACTAGAACGCCAGGAAGACAAACAATCCAATTTAAAAATGGGCAAAGGACCTGAGTAGACACTTCCCCAAAGAGGACATACAGATGACCAAGAGACATATGAAAAAATGCTCAGTGTCACTAATCATCCGAGAGATGCAAATTAAAACGACAATGCGATATCACCTCACACCTGTCAGAATGGCTACCATCAATAAATCAACAAACCACTAGAGCTGGTGAGGATGTGGAGAAAAGGGAACCCTCGTGCACTGCTGGTGGGAATGCTTGAGGCAGTCGTCCAGGCTTGATGAGACTGAGGTCTTCACCATGGCTGTGACAATGAGAACAAGCAGATCCAAATGGCGCTGGAGGGCACCAAGCTGTGGTAGTGATAACAGAGTAGAGTTTCCCCATGCAACACCTTTGTTGGCTGCAGCCCTGTCTATAGCCATGATGGGGATAGCAGCCTCAGTACTAAACCAGGTGCTCCCAGGACAGGACTCAACCACAAAAATGTCAGAAAGCCAAGGGCATTGAGACTCAGGGGACCCATAAATTCACCCAAAGAAGAGACTTTGCCCATCTTTTCCAAAAAGGAAATTAAGCAATTCAGCTACCAATTCACCAGCAAGTCCCACATTCTCCAAATAAAAGGGCAACTGGGAATCCAGAGGAAGCCCCAGGGTCTGTCCCCCGGAGGCCCTGGGCTGGAGGGGAAGCATCTGGTGTCCAGGGAAAGCGGATCCACTGAGAGTTAAGGGCTGGAGGGGCGCCAGGATAGCAGGAGCCAAGATGTGTCCAAGTCTGGAGAAACTTCACAGCTCGTTAGACTACAGCCTATGTTTTCTAACCACCTACACAAATATTTGTGCATTTTTCCCTGTGATCTAGGCTGATGATAAGCTTTGGGGAAATTTATAAAGTAGCAGTCTTACAAACTTCCTTTGTACCAATCTTTCCTTTAATTACGATCCCTGACATTAATTACTAGAAATATAAGAGTGAGTCCCTTGAACACTGATTCCCTCGGGGCCTTTTTAAAAGAAAAATTTATACAGAACCCTGCTGTTCCATGGCATAACATGTCATTATCCATCAGTAACTCCAGGACCTCCAAAGAAAACAGGAGTGCCTAACAAAAAGAATTCAACCTACAGCAGAAGTGAGTGAGTTAGTTCTTTGGCCTCCCAGCAACCAATTTCAAAGTACAAACATTTCATTTTCTGCACTGTGAGGAATGGGGAGCAACCTGAATCATTGCAATCGTTACAACTGCATGTAATTGCCCAATACTCCCAACACCATTATTTTTTTATTTTATTTTTTTATATTTTTATTGATTTTTTTTTAAAGAGAGGAAGGGAGAAGGATAGAGAGTTAGAAACATCGATGAGAGAGAAACATCGATCAGCTGCCTCCTTGCACACCTCCTACTGGGGATGTGCCCGCAACCAAGGTACATGCCCTTGACCGGAATCGAACCTGGGACCTTTCAGTCCGCAGGCCGACGCTCTATCCACTGAGCCTAACCGGTTAGGGCCCAACACCATTATTGAAGAGCCTGTCTTGACTCCATTGTATGTTCTTGCCTTCTTTGTACTATATGTCATGCTGCAGTAACAAAAGACCCGAACACCTGAGGGGCTTAAACAAAGGTTCGTTTCTTCTTCAGGTTCCGTGTCTAACACAGACAAGCAGGGGGCTCCGCTCACTACAGCCCCTCAGTGGTCATGGCTAAGAGACCAGCCACCATCTCCAATCGCTGTCAGAGAGAAGATGTGCGGAAATTACCTCACAGTCTCTTAATGCTTCTACCTAGAAATAACACATAATTCCACTCACATTTCATCAGCCAAAGTAAGTTATGTGGCCACACCTCACTCTAAGCAGACACGGAAGTGAAATCCTACCATGTGCTCCGAATGGGAGAGAACCAGAAAGACCTGGTGAAAAGTACTAATGACAAATACAGTGCCCACCTTTGGAGACAGTCAAACACTAAACCAGCAGGGACTGATTGTAAATGAAAAAGGAGTTGCGAAAAGAGCCTAAAATAGTTGAGAAGATTTCACAGAAAAGCCGAATCAAGCTTGGTCTTCAGGAAGGAGCAAGAATTGGATAATCTCTGAGGAAGGCATAAGATACAAAAGGGGGATGGCACTGGCAGTGACTCCGAGGGCATCCCGAACACGGCATTCACACAGACAATGAGGAAACTGGCTTGGAGCGTTCCACATTACCAGAACTCTCTTTCCCTAAACAGCTGTTGAGTAGACTTGGCATCCCTGAGGTACACAGTAGAATAAAAATATAGTCTAATGTGACCCATAGAATACTGGGAAAATATGTCATTATGCTTTATTATGCTTCGCTAGTGCATAATAAAAAGGAGCACTGCCAAAACCGGTTTGGCTCAGTGGATAGAGCATCGGCCTGCGGACTGAAGGGTCCCAGGTTCGATTCCGGTCAAGGGCACGTAACTTGGTTGCGGGCACATCCCCAGTAGGGGGTGTGCAAGAGGCAGCTGATTGATGTTTCTCTCTCATCGATGTTTCTAACTCTCTATCCCTCTTCCTTCCTCTCTGTAAAAAATCAATAAAATGTATTTTTTTTAAAAAAGGAGCACAATCATTTGGGAACATACGGCCCAACCTCCTCCCACTCTGCACGCTCCCATCATCACAGCAACAGGTTATAGGCTGTGAGGGCTCACAGTAGTTCGGGCAGTTATCAAGAGCAGAAAAAGGGGACGTTCCTCTTCAAATGCTCATCTCTTCTTATCGGTCTCGGGACCCACCAATGTGTAGTCTGACAATCCTAGGTGAACCTTTGTACACACAAACACTTAGAAACAAGTATGCTGCCTAAATCTGTTTCCTTACCAAAGGCCAGCACACATTCACCAAAGTCATTAACTCTCAGTAGCAAACAGAAGAAAGGCAAAGAATGACATCGATAGTTATTTCACTATAACTTTGTGATTCGGTCACAAAGCAAAGCTACAAATAGGAAATGCAGAAAACCACCAGAAATTTCTAACTCTAGACTAGAAACTGCAGTTATAAATAATTGAAAAATAGCATAGTGAAAACCCTGGTTTGTAAAGGTTAATGTGAAAGTAGCATACAGGTGGACTGAAGAAACGAGTCCCAGAGACCTCATGGAGAGATGCTATGTTCATTTAGACATGGACCCAAGCAGAGAAATTGGAGAGCCTTATGTAAAAAAAAAACAGAGAGGTAGAGAGAGAGCAGGTTTAAAGAATGAAGGTAAGTGAAAGACGACTCAAGGCTTTCCAACCTGCAAAAGGTCCTCTTAACCATGAGCGGATGTGGAATAAGGCAGGGGCCCCTAGTCCTGGATGACAATAAAGAGATTCTCGCCCTAACAGGTTTGGCTCAGTGGATAAAGCGTCGGCCTGCGGACTAAAGGGTCCCGGGTTCAATTCTGGTCAAGGGCACGTACCTTGGTTGCAGGCTCCTCCCTAGCCCGGGCCTTGGTTGAGGCATGTGCAGGAGGCAACCAATCGATGTGTTTCTCTCACATCGATATTTCTCTCTGTCTTTCCCCCTCTTCCACTCTCTCTAAAAATCAATGGGAAAATATCCTCGGGTGTGGATTAACAAAATAAAAAGAGAAAGATTCTTACAGAAACAGTGCACACCTGGGGTAAGGAGTCATTTTGGAATGCAGGCTACTCAGTGTTTACCCATTGTTTTTACACATTTCACAAAATAAAAATATCTTCATTGAGTACAATTATAAATGTCCATAAATACACACAGAGGGCCGGTGCACAGATTCGTGCACCAGTGGGGTCCCAGATGGGGGAGGGACTGTGAGAGGGCTCCAGGGTATGTCCAGCCCATCTCGCCCAGTCCTGATCGGCCTGACCCCAGCAGCAAGCTAACCTACCAGTCATAGCATCTGCCCCCTGGTGGTCAGTGCATGTCATAGCTACTGGTCGAACAGTCTAATGGTCGAATGGTCAAATGGTTGCTTTGGCTTTTAGATAGATAGATAGATAGATAGATAGATAGATAGATAGATAGATAATTTAAGATATTTACTTTATTGCATAGAAAAATTGTTCAGGGCAAGTTTTTCTGAGTGATGAAAGCATGAACATCCGGGGCACCTTTGAGGACTAACACAGAAGCACAGTGCTAGCCACTCACCCAGAAACAAGGTCAGAGGTCACATCAGGAAGTTAGGTGGGCAGAACACAGACTGAGAGCGGTGGGAGCTGCTTATCGTCAGGGAGTATTCATTTGATAATGACCTCCAATGCACCCGGAGGCTGCCATGGACAGGTATGCACCCAGAAGTGGCCACTGAGGGCCAGCGTGCGCTCTGCTAAATGTGGCATGGGAGATGCAAAGATACAGACTCCTGGCCCCTGCACAGAGTGCTTCAGGGTCCAGTGAGAGAGGGAGACTGTTGGTGAGCACTCACCAGCCAGGTGATGCCGGCGTACACACAGGCAGGAGAACAAGAATGAAACAAGCAAAGAGCGATCATCTTGGCCCCGGGGAAAATGAGGATGGCATCAGGAAGGAAGGTCATTTGTGAGCAGAACTCTGAAGGAAAAATAGATATGACTGTAGTCCGGTGTTAAATGTCTCACTGTGATTCACTTGATCCAGTGGGGGAGCCTTCGGTAACACCACCTCAGAACTGTCATTGTAGGGACCAACGAAAGAGCCAGTGAACGTTTTTGTTGGATGAAACAGCAAAATAATTCTTATTTTGGAAGACTAATGAACATCAGATCATTATACAATGAGAATATTAAACTAATATTATCTAATTATCTACATATCTACATATCTGCAGAGCCTTCCAGATCTGGGGTGGCGCCTTTGATACTCCTTGATCCAGGCAATACTTGTGTTGCTGAGACTGGTATTTACCAAGTTTTCAAGCTGAGAAGAAACAGTCACTATGTAAAGGAACTTAGAAGCCCTTTACTGACAGGAAGAATGTGACAGTAGTTCTGAAAATTACAGCACCCCCTCCTCAGGTTACCTTTGCTTTTTCCTTGGGTTATATTAACACCAGGTATTGCAACTTCCTAATTTGTTCACCCTTCCGCGCCCTTATCTTTGGGGTATCTCTAAAGACTAGACTGGTTACATCTTACTCACAGCCTTTACGCTTAAATAGGACTTCTCTTCCTCAACTAGTGGGCTGGACATCTACTTCTCAATGTTAACCTTCTATAGTTGGTTCCAACACGGAATACTTTAGAGTTAAACAAGTTTGGCCTCAGGACAGTCTGAAATCTGCTCAAGAAGGAAAAGGCACAAAAATAAACGAGACAGTACATTCTATTTCTGGGTTCAGCTCGTTGAAAACTGTTTCAGTCTTACTCTGACATTTACAGAGCAATTCCAAGAATGCTTAATAGAACAGACTTTGAATGTCTTTCTTCATCTACAGTGCCCGTTTATACATCACTAATGTATAATTATAGTTCAGTGCTAATGCTAAAAATTTGGCAAAGGAGGTAAACTTCTGTGGGCTCAATCGAGCTGAGCTATCCAGGGAAACCGCCCCGGGGGGAGTAAGAGGTCGGGCTCCAACGAAAGTGCTCAGACCCCCTCCCTCTATGAAGCTGGGTCCCAGATAAATGGACTTTACACTAATTGTTATATGCCCTGGGTCCGTGCAGAAGCAAATGCAAATCTTTCCTGAAGGAACAGCCCCTCCTGAACTCTCGCAATTCCCCAATAGGAAGATCATCAAATTCGAGCTCACAACCAAAGACCAGATTTGCAAGGAAAACATGGTCACGAGTATAAATTAGTAGAAACACAAAAACACGTTTAGGGTCCCATCCAAAAACTTCAGATATTAAAAATTTGTCTGATGAAGTGTGTCTGTATTAAATGTTTGAAGGAATTAAATATAAAAATCACTAAAATGAAAAAGCAGCAAAAGACTATTAAAAATGACCAGACTGAAATTGTCGGCATCCGTAGGTTATGCATTACCTTTCCAGAGTAGGTCCCGGGAGAGAGCTGGTTCTTGGCAACTCTAATGTGCCCCCTTTTGGGGGAGGTCCCCTCCCGACATCTCTCTCCGGTGTCCCTACAGTACTTTAAAATAACTCTTTTCCTGGACTTTGACCTTACTGCCAGGTTGCTCTCTCTATTTGGTCCGCACCTAGTCTATAACTTTGAGATGAATAAGGTTTCAAAAGGGAAAGAAGAAAGAGAGGAAGGAGGGAAGCAAGGAGTGAAGGCTGCATGTAGCCTGTCTGACTTACTCGTCAGGCTACCCAACTTTCAGGTCTGGTCTTGCCTTGCAGAACGACTTGCACATCCCGTGAACACAGGGTCTGCTAGAAACTCCAGGAGCCTATGCACTGTTCCTCAGATGTAGTTAATACTTCCAATTACCCAGCCATGAAGCAAGAGCCCTGAGCACTAGTGAACATCGCTTTCCCTGCCTTCATCTCTCCTCTGAAAAAAGGCTGCCTCTGAGAGCTGGTTGGGTGAGTGGGAAGGAAAAAAGAAAACGGGCTCAGTCACCATGTCACCCTCCACTTTCCTGTGGCGAGGCCCTGAGAAATGATGGTGGACCTTCACACAGAAACACGGACTCCTAAATCACTGGATGCCGGGAATCTAGCAGCAGGTTCCTACATTGGGGTCTCCATCTGCCAACTCTGGGAGAGGGAAAGCAATGGGAGGGTCATTCAGCCAAAAGCACTTGTAGACTTTTTTTCAGTCTTTCCATCCACAAACAGCATTGGATATCTACTTGTCTCCAGCAGTGCTCTGAGCGCCATAAAGGAGTTGGAAGAAGACATGGCCCTCGCTCAAAGCCTGTCTGGGAGGTTGGCTGGTAGATCAGTCAGGAGAACTAAGCCATGTTTCAGGGATAAGGGATTCCCTGGGAATTAGACCTTACAAAAATGTGGGAGCCACTGAAGAGGTGCCAGCTCAGAAGGCCAAGTGGGAATGTCACCTAGAGCACTTGAGACCAGCTCTGGTAGGGAAGTGAGAGCTTGCGGGGAAGCTGAGAAGCCACAGCAGGCAGCCCCAGTGAGATGGAGAGGTGTCGAGGAAGCCGGCCCTTCACAGCTTCCACCTTTCTGGGTCCAGAACCTGGCGGTGGGCTTGGAAATGCTATTAGTCAACTGGGCCAGCAGCTGGGAAGATGTGCTAGACACAGAACAAAGGAGACCCAGCACAAGCTGGGAGCCACTGGGCACCTCTGCATCTGCCTGACCCCAGACATGGCAACAATGAACTTCTGAGAGTAACGGCCACCGCTTCACCCCTGCCTTCCAAATCTCATGCCAATCTCTTTTGCCAATTCCAACCCAGGGAAGAGATTCAAGGAACCATAGCTCCCAGCTTGACCACGTTGGCCCAGGACAGTCTAGCACAGCTGGCAATAGAGGACAGCCCCTGAGTGAAGAACATGGCTTGAAGAAGACAGAGAGGAGAGAAGGCAGGTGGAGTTTATGGAAAGCTTCATGGAGGAGGCACAGCATTCACTGAGCCTCAAAGGAAGAATATGATTGTGAGGATGGGGAAAGGAATGAGCAAATATTTCATTGTTTGTCCAAAGTGTATACAGCTTTCACAGAACACTGACAGGAACTGGGATGTGGTGTGGGGACAGAGAGACATGAAGAGCCTTGTCCTAGGCTTGACTCTGACCTTGGGAAAGACTGAACCAAGGTCTTGCTGCCCACACCCATTAACTGGCCTCAAGTGGAGCAACAGGTCTGTACAATGGCCTCTGCTTTCTATCACTGTTTCTGTGTCTCCTTAGAAACCATTTGGCATGACTGCTCAAGAACAGAAGCCTGCTTTGAGAAGAATGAATTCTGTCTGGTTGCTTTTTAAGGGCAAATTTTAAAATAAAGATAGCTTTGAAAACAAGTAGAGTTTTGCTCTCCACCAACCCCAGTGAGATGCCTGTCCGAACCAGTGCCCAGTAGGCGGACTGTAGGTCTGATGAGCTCATAGCACCTGGCACAGAGCAAGTAGCTCAGGAAGGAGATGCAGGACTGAGAGCTTCCACTGCAACAGGAGAAAAAGGAGCTCCCACCCTCGGGTTCTGCCAGGGTCAGAAGCTGCAGTGGTGATCAGGGAGCTGAGCCTTGGGGGGAGGGCTGCATAAAAGGTTCTCAGAGAGAAAGGAGTTCAGAAAAAGAGGAGGTGGCAATGAAGAACAGGCTCCCCAAAGAAGAACTCTAACCCTCAACAAATAAAGTCATCCCTGTGGCAATGTGTCCTGACAGCTCAGGGCCTTTGGGTTAGGAAGCTCTTCCCCATAGCTAACATGGAGCTAACATGGCGCTAACATGGAGCTAACATGGCGCTAACATGGAGCTAACATGGAGCTAACATGGCGCTAACATGGAGCTAACATGGAGCTAACATGCAGTGCAGGAGCACAGAAGGACTCCTCTTGTTCCCATCCTGCTCTAAACTGTATCTCTTCATTCATGTGAAGACTGAAAGTAAGAGTTGTTTCAGAGCTTCCATAGAAACATCACAAGATTTACCTATCATTTCATTATTTTTTTAAATTTATCTTTATTGTTTAAAGCAGTGGTCAGCAAATTCATTAGTCAACAGAGCCAAATATCAACAGTACAACGATTGAAATTTCTTTTGAGAGCCAAATTTTTTAAACTTAAACTTCTTCTAACGCCTCTTCTTCAAAATAGACTCGCGCAGGCCGTGGTATTTTGTGGAAGAGCCACACTCAAGGGGCCAAAGAGCCGCATGTGGCTCGCGAGCCACGGTTTGCCGACCACTGGTTTAAAGTATTACAGATATCCCCCTTTTTTCCCACATTGACCCTCTCCACCCTGCACGCCCCACCCCCCAGGCCTTCACTGCACTGTCTGTGTCCTTGAGTTATGCATATAAGCATATAAGTTCTTGGTTAATCTCTTCTCACCCCCATCTCCCACCCCCACCTCCCCTCTGAGGTTTGTTAGTCTGTTCCAACTCTGGATCTATTTTGTTTATTTGTTTATTTTGTTCACTAGATTCCACATATGAGTGAGATCATGTGATACTTGCCTTTCTCTGACTGGCTTATTTTGCTTAGCATAATACTCTCCGGGTCCCTCCATGCTGTCTCAAAGGATAAGAGTTTCTTCCTTTTTACTGCTGCAGAGTATTCCATGATGTAAATGTACCACAGCTTTTTTATCCACTCATCTACTGATGGGCACTTGGGCTCTTTCAGATCTTAGCTATTGTAAATTGTTCTGCTATGAACATAGGGGTGCATATATGCACCTCTTTTCATTATTTTTAAGTCTTTTCCTCAACATTTCAATAGCTCGCTTCAACTATGGCACACAACACTGAGAGAAGATTCTTCATCTGCTCCTCACCTCCACCTGCAGCAGAAATTGCAAGAAACCTCTATTTTTGGAACAAGGAACTTCTACTTCTTAACCCATGTTCTACATGTTAATGTCCCACATTAGACCTGGAAGGCACCCCAGCAGCCATCTCCCCAGCTCCTCTGCCCTTATTTCCTGAGGAATAGAAAGACCCATGGTGATCACAGAAGAAGTTACTGAATAGCACTCAAGGGTCCTGACCCCAAAAAGGTTATATTTTGAATGAGCTGCTCAGTCCCTCTCATGCGGTCAGTGGTATCTCCTTTCCATTCTTTGGGTCAGCACTTGTGATCCCAGGAGAAGATTATTCCTTATTTTTCACGACATTATTCACAGTAAGCTCTGACTTGAGAATGACTTTGAGACTTAACAACTTAAGATTTAAAGTACTATTAGTAGAGTCTGTGGACCTTAAACAGACAGCCAGATATTTCTCCAGTAAAATGGGTTTATTAAGAAACAAAAAATACTTGTAATTTGCGACATGCGGTCCCATGGTGAAAGACACACAAGTCCACAGAAACACTGATGCTCTTTTAGGGCTTGGGAGGGTCTGTTGTAAACAAAGATTCCATTGGAGGAACTGAAAGTTCCAAGTATAGTGACTTCTCATTGGCTGAGCTATGGCAGCCTCCCATTGGCTGAGCTGTTACTAGGCAAGGAGGAATCTTCCCTTCCTCCCGCAGAGGTTGGCTAGCATCACTTCCTGTCGGAGATGCAGGTACCTCTCTTCAAGGTGGGGTCGGACCTGTGCTTGAAAGTCACATGCCGGCAAGTTCTCTCTTCCAGCCTCCCGGCTCCATTTTAAATGAGGCTTCTGTTTATTAGTTTTCACAAGTCTAACTAGACAGTGCTTTTTCCAGTTCTCTTTGTGGAAACAATGTTTTCACTATTTCCCACTCCAAATATTTCATTTTTGGAACTCAGTCCAACAAGGGAACTTTGGCGTTGTGTTAATAGGTGTGCCTGAACACACACTTGGGCAAGCTGAGTATCTCTGGTGAGGACTCCATAGGTCAGCGGGATGTAATTTGGTTGAGAAAGAGGGATTCGCAATAGCCACAGAAAATGAATAAATTATCTCACCAACTGCAAAAGGAATGCGTAGATTTTTTGCCACAAGGTAAGGCAAAAGAATTATAAAACGGGCATGGAAGGGTGACAGGATCCATATTTAATAATAATACTGTTGAGAAGCAAAAGTAATCTAACATAAGCAGCCTGAAATATTTTCATATGCAATGACAAAAATGAAAACTGTTGGCCCCTATAATTCCTTGGGGATTATTTGTCTGTGAGCAGCCTATGAAGAAACCTTTGGAACTGAATCCATATAACAGAAAACATCTGTTTGGGCATCTTTCAATAGTAATGTGTTACCGGCGGGGAAAAACTGAAATTTAGAAAGAGCAGTCTGACATGTAAACTGGCCATTTCTGATTTAAACATTTCATAGGCTTCCTTGACAGAAACAGTCATGCTGATCCTTTGAATTTGTCTCTTTGTCTTCTGTAATTCTTAAAAACATTTGTCTTCCCATCTTCTTATGTGGCATATAAGGTAACCAGACGTATAAACAGAATAACTGCGAGGCCAGGATTAAAAACATTTCCCTATTAATATGGAATAAGGGAAGAAATGGAACGACCTGGTGGGACATAGCTGGAAAGCCTTAGTCATACAACTGAAGTCACCAATTCTAATTTTTCAGGTGGAGGGTTGGAAGATGGGGAAGTACTGCGTCTTCCATCGTTTACAAATCTGTGATCCGCACTGCCTCCAGAGGCTGTGCTCTCTCCTTGCTACGCTCCCAGCCATGTTCTCACCCCAATTCCAGGCACTCAACTCCATTCACTTAGAATCCACAGAAACTAGACTTTTCCCTGAAGACTTTCTAAACTCACCCTGACGAAGCATCATGCAGATAACACAGAACACTGTGACTTTTCCTCTCTCAAAATGCTCTGCTGTTTGGGCACTTTCATCTTCTTCTGCACCCCATTTGCCGATTTGACATTAGCCTTTCACCCCTTAAATATTGGTATTTCCTAGAGCTACACCCTTTGTCCCAGCTCCACCCCAGGATGTGTCCAACCTGCCCCTCCTGCTGCATCCCCAAGGTCATTGCCTTGGTTCCGCCTTCATCCTACCTACCTGCCTGAAAGGCAGCATCTGCCTCCTCACTGCCTTTCCTGCTCCAGGCTGCATCCTGGCCCCACCCGCCTTCTAATCATTCCCCCAAATGCAGCCAGGACTATCAGTCTATCGGGAAAATCTGCTGCATCACTTCTTCCCTGCCTTAAAAGCCTCCAGGGGCGCCCCTTGACTGTCAAGACAGAGCCCAAGTACCTCAGCTTAGTCCTCCCATGGGGCTTCACGGCCGGGCTTGCCTCTCATCCTGCCCTTCCCTTCAGCCACCTTCCACTCGCCTCTAGCCTTGGCACAGGCTGGCCTGGCTCATGTGGATGCCCCTAACCCTTCATCACTTCTCAACTCACTCTCACCCTTTAAACCTCAGCCTACGTGCCCGCTTTGTCCAATATGGACATTTGTACCTTCTTTAAGTTTTTATTGATCAGTCTCACCCATGGTTTACCAATTTTTCTTTTAAAAAACACAACTGTTGATTTCGTTGATCTTCTCTAGTCTGTTTTTTATCTCAGTATTTTATACTCTTGTTTTTGTTATTCCCTTTTCTCTACTTTCTTACCGTTTATTTTGTTTTTTTCTTTCTAGTTTCTTGAGATGAACAGTTAGTTCTTTGCACTTTTCCAGCTTACATACTTTCCTAACAGATTAAGGTGAAGATTTCCATTGAAGCATTGTTTTTATTACATCCCATGTGTTTGGAAAATAATATTTTTGTTGTGTGTGTTTTTACCTGTGGGTTATTTAGATATTTTTCTTCATTTTTGAACATATGGTGATTTCCCAGTTCTGACATGATGTATTCTATCATTTTAACCTTTGAAATTATTGAGACTTGTATTTGTTTTTGTATCTGATCAATGTACACTTGAAAACTAGGTACATTCTCATGTTATCCCTTAGTGTTTCAGGTTTTTAAGTGCTTAAGATCATATTTTTTTAAATATTTGTAGAAATATTTTGAAGCCTAAGATGTTGTTATTTTTCTTTAGATTTAATTTTCATTTGCTTCTGCCGAGTCCTGGGGTAGTATCAATTCACTATCCTTTATTCCAGCTTCAGGACATGAGATTTTCTTGGTCACCCAGATGACCCAGAACTGGGCCACAGTTCATGCAAGAGCTGTTTTACTTCTGTGGAAGAAAAATGGGCCACATGCTAGCCTGACCGGCTCAGGGAAGGCCTGCAAACTCAAAGACCTAAAGTAACCACAAAGGATGGTCTGAAATTAAAACTTTAACTAAAAGCAGTTTATGGTGGGTAGTCACATCCCAGGCCGGTATCTTCCCCAACAAAGGTCAATGTTTACCTTAACTGAGCCTATTGTCTTTTTGCATCTACTGTAACATATAGTAGGAATGTCAAAGTAATTTTCCTTTTTCCAGACCCCTCAAAGCACAGGCACCCCTCTGTGAAGACCACAAACCCCCTCATTGTTATTGAGTTAATTGTTGACTGTTGACTACCCTGCCCCCACCCCACCTATGTAAAAGAAGCATGTGTCTATCATTTTACTTTTTATCCAATCCCGCCTCCCTAATCTATCACCAGTGGAGTTCATGTAACCCACTTACATCTCCTCTTTCGATTGTAATGTACAAAACAAGGTAAAAAACAACAACAAACAAACAACAAAAAAAAAACACGCCATTCTCCAGAGCACTATCCCAATAGGTTGAGATTCTGCTTCCCGGCCATTATCGACAGTTTGGCGCAAATAAACTCACAAAAATTCTTTACAGGTTTGAATGTTTTTACATTAACATTTCCATTTCACCCTTATCTTCAGGGTAAGCAGCTCTGCTGAACCGGAAGCCAAAGCACAGGGAGTTTCTCTTGCTGGCCCCAGGCTCCAACCTCCTGTCCCCTGGTCTCACAGGACTGGGAAGGGGCTGCTCAGTCTCTGACCTTGGACTTCAGGTTTTCAACTGCCCTGGGGTAAAAGCGGATGTTCCCAAATGGAACCTCGTTTTCCCAGATTTTCATCTCCTCCTGAATCTTTTTTTTTTTTTAATATATTTTATTGATTTTTTACAGAGAGGAAGGAAGAGGGATAGAGAGTTAGAAACATCGATGAGAGAGAAACATCCATCAGCTGCCTCCTGCACACCTCCTACTGGGGATGTGTCCGCAACCAAGTTACGTGCCCTTGACCGGAATCGAACCCGGGACCCTTCAGTCCGCAGGCCGACGCTCTATCCACTGAGCCAAACCAGTTAGGGCTCCTCCTGAATCTTAATCCAACAGTTCCTCAGTATTGTATTACCAGTAGCTCTTGGATGCTTTTGAGGAACTTTTAAAGTGTCACTGAGTTTTTTGGTGGCTATTTTCAGTGAGATGCCTGGTCTGAGTTACCCCATTACTATCACCAAAAGAAAGAATCTCTTGTGACACGTTCGTGAGGTGTTCGTCATCTTTACATCACTGCTGTGAAGTATCTTTGGCTGCTTCCCATCTTTCCGATGGCTGGGGGAAACCCACTTACTTGCTAAACATCTGCCTTGTTGCACCTTTGAGATTTCCTGATTTATGGACTCGTGCAGGTGGGTCAGAGTCACTCAGTGAAATGTGTCAGTGGTCTGTGATAGAGCCGGCACTGGGTACTGTAACTCTGTGGTAACCCAGAGAGCCAGGTGCGGTGCTGGATCCAGTCCGCTCTGCCAGGCAACGCGTGCGCCCCTCTCCCCCGCCTCGTCTCATGCTTTTCCACAGCCCCGAGTCCTCATCAGGGAATGTGCCCTGGCACTCTCCCTCTGCCCCTCTCTCGCTCAGTGCTCCTCAGTTCATGCCCCACCAACCAGTTCATCTATAAATGGCTTTAGAATCCATTCTCGCTTTTTCATGTTTTCCATCCTAAAAAACCAAAAGTAATTCTTTTCCTGTAAGAATTCAAATGACTCCTAATTTCTTTTTTTTTTTAAAGAAAGGCCCAACTGCATTAAACTAAGGGAGAGTTTGAGAAATGATGTTGAATGAGTGATCCATCACGCTGACACTAACTGGGAGGGCCTCCAAAGCACTCAGAAGAGTAAATACCTCTTAGAAAGAGCGTTTCTCATGTTTAAAATCACAGTAATCACGTTACCCGTGTACTCGCTGCTGAGGCCTCCGGGGCCAGGCCGAAGTGATTAAGCTTCACACTCAGTTCCGAAGTATTCTCAGACCCCGCCATGCTAGCCTAGCCTTTGTCTTGATTCCATAACCAGGCGGGCCCCGGTGGAGAAGAGGCAGCGCTGCGTGGGGAACTGCTCCGGTTCTCGCCTCCTCACGCTCACCTCCGTCCCAGAGGCACGTGTGTAAATGCCATCCTCGGGAAACACACACACACACAGCAAAGCCCACAAGGTTGGGCTTATTAAAGTCAAACCCAAAACAAAACCCCTACAGCCCTCCCTTTTTAAATATCTTCAAAATAACCAACAACAACCTGCGATCCCACAAACCACCGCAGTATTTCCTTCCCAAGAAAAGCAAACACGGTTTCATTAAGAAACCCTAAAGTCCACGGCAAAGAAAAGGTCAGGTGCCTTCCCTCAATAGAGACACATACATGTAAATAATGAAGCAAAACAGTGAATTTCAAAGGACATTCACGCCCCCTAGAATTTCCACCAGCTTCCCCCCAATGCCACCTCCCAGCCAATACCCCCTTCCCCGGTCAATAGACAACCTGCACGAGCTGTCTGCTATGGAAACATGTACGTGGGGAGAGGGGAGAGCAATATAGCAAATGTGGAAAGTGGGTGAAGGTGAGAGAGAAATCTTTTGTACCATTCTTGCAACTTGTCTCTAAGTCAGAAATAACTTCAGAAAAAGAAAGTAAAAAAAACAAAGTCTAAAGCAACAACAATGAATCCTGAGGCTTCAGTTCCCATTCGCGAGCTGGATAAACGCCCACCTCCACTCGAGCGCCTTTTACGAGAAGTCACCGCAAACAGCACCCGCTCCCCAGGCGAGTTCCCAATGATCACCTGTGCTGGGAGCTTCCTTTCTGTCATTCTTCCCAATCATCCTTCCGAAGCCATGTCTTGTTGCCATCAGACTGGGGGTTCTCCAAGCCTCTGCCCGGACAGGTTAACCACCCGTCTCTTTAGATAAGAGCTTCTGCAGAGAGAAGAGGTTGAGAATTAAGTTATTCTGTTAAAGCGAACATTTACTGATAGCTCATGAGAAGATCAGGTGTGTGTTAGCAAATGCGGAAAGTGGTGAAGGAGAGACAGAAGTCCTTTGTACTTTCCTGTCAGTAATGTGTAGTGGGTACATGTCGAGGGATGAGAAGAATGAAGCATAGCTGCATGTCACAAAGCTGAGAGACATGTGGCCTGGATGCTGACCTCTCGGCCTGCTCAACGCTGGGCTCTGCACGAGCGCCGCACGCCGAGTCCGCTGTCCCGCAGCCACGCCAGGTCCCCGCTGGTCTGCTCCCCCCCGGACCCACTGCAGAGAAAGCTAGATCCCTTATCTACACGTTCTCACTTTTCAGTCTCTCTGCACGAAACCTCAGCCTCGCCTGCACAGGCGGCATAAGCCCTCCTTCGCTGCAGTTCTTTCTTCTGCACAAATTCATCAACTGCAAGACTCGCGGGAGGGAGGGGGAGCCCTCTCCAAGTCAAACACACTCAGCAAACGGCCAGATGCCCGCTGAGCCCTCTCCAGCGTGGCTGGGGGTTACAGGTCTTCCTGGGTTTAGACAGGAAAAACCGTGTCCTCCATGCTGGGGGCTGGCTGGGGGACTCGACCCTGTTTCTCACATTTCCTGTCTTCTGTGGTTGCTTCCTGTCTTTCCTGTGGCTGCGGGTAAAACCCATTTACTTGCCAAATGTTTGCCTTTGAGATTTCCTATTTTATTGATTCACGCATGTAGGTTATAGTCACTCGGCGAAACGTGTCAGTTGTCTGTGCTAGAGGCGGCCCTGGGATCGAAAGTCAAGAATCGACCATGAATGAGACCCAGGTGCTGCTGACAAGACAGCACACGCAGTCTCAGAAGTCCACCCGGGGTGGCCCGTGCCCCCTGAGGACGAGGCTGGGTGTGGCTCAGGACACTGCGCTAACACACACCAGGTCATGGCCTGGACAGCTCTGGAGGTGCTGTCACCCCGTTCCCTCCCTTCTCACGGTGACCCTCTGCAAGGACTCTCCTTGTCCCTCCGTGGGCCTGCCCTGTAGGACTCCAAGATATTCATCCAGACACTGACTCCTGAGTGATAACAGCTGCGACCCAAAGGGACCCCTGCGTCGCCAGCCAGCACTGGTCTGTCCCAGGCCCTTATCCAGAAAGTGCAGAGAGCGGGCTTTGAGCGCAGGAATGTGGACACTAGGGGCGTGTGAGTGTTTGGGCACAGACACACCTCCAAGGGGGAGCATCCATGTTCCCGCTGGTAAATCTCCTAGCCCAGATCATTCCATGGGCAGGAGGGTTCCAGACGAAAGTCACACCAAGCTGATTCATTTCCCGCGTGTCAGGACCCCCAGCCAGCTCAGGGCTCTGGGAGTGAGAAGTGAACACATACAGATGCCAGTGCTCCCGTGCTGTATTGGAGGACCCCCACTGCGTGACCAGGTCCACGCAAGTGGGGATGTGAGAAGGTGCAGAGACCTGGACCGGCTGAGCCAGCGCAGGGTCTGCTATGGGCAGTGCCACCGAGGCAGCTCCTGGCTGTGCGTTTGTGAGGCGGCTGACCCAGCCGGGAGTCCTCCCTGGGGGCGTCCTGGGCCCTGGGCTGGGACAGAGGCGGGGAGCCAGTGTCCCAGTCAGAGCGGGCCCATGAAAGGCTGTCGGGACTGTGCCAGGCTCCTGCGAGTGATCCTTTTCCGTCAGGAAAGCAGCCTCTCCTGGAATAACTAAGCCAACGGGAGCTGCCGCTCCTCCCTCCGAGTCTGGCCAGGCAGCCGAGCCCAGTGCCCACTGCTCTCCTTGTCCACAACCGCACCCTTGAGCAATGAGGGCCAGGCTTCCCCGGTCAGCACGGCGGGATGGAAGGGAGACGTGAGGTTTCTGGAAAAGGGAAAAGACTTCACGTGGGTCCCAGTTTGAGGACAAGGACACCCTCTCTGCCGCCCCTCCAGGATGCCTGCCCTCCTGAATCCTAACCTCCAGTTGCCAGCGAGGGCGGAGGGGGAGGCATGCCCCAGGTTTTCAGAAGCCCCTCGGGTGACCTTCAGAAGCTCCCACCGCTTCCTGTGCACTAGCCCCTGGAGACACAGTGACACGGAGTAGACGCGACCGTCGCTCTGTTTCCTAGAGAAGGAGACGGGCTGGAGGTCTCAGCTGTAACGGTGTTAGAGGAGACGGAAAGAGGGATGAAGAGATGGAGACAGGGGACTTTGAGAACAGAGAGACTATTCTGTGCCATGCTGTGTTATCCATTTGTCTGAACCCATGGGACTGCACAACAGAGAGTGAACCCCAATGTAAACTCTGGACCTCAGTTAATAATAATGCATCAACAAGGGCTCATCAGTTGTAACAAGTGTACCACACTAATGCCACATGGTAACTAGGGGAAACGGGGAGGCTGCTTTATGCTCAATCTCTCTATAAACTTAAAAATGCTCAGGAAATAAAGTTCTGGAGCCCCAGCCTTGAGTTTCCCTCAGGAACCCAGGTGAACCAGAGCAGCCCCCAGATTTTACAGCCAATAAGGATGCTTCCTGGGTCCACCCTCCTCTGAAATGATGTGTCTGTGGCAGACCCTCAGCCAGGGAGGAGCATCTGCATCTGCATCTTCGGGGCCATCCTGGTGGACAACAGAAAGAGCAAAGACAGGAAGCCCGGCAGGCTGTTCTTGGGGATCAAGAGGTCCTGCCCCTCAATGAGGCTGTCCCTCACTGAGGCTGCCCACTCAGCCCCCCGACAGGCGCCCCTCCCACCAGCACGGCAGGCTCTCCGCCCAGAGGAAGCTTCCGCTCGCTGGCCTCTAGAGGACCCTCATCAGAGCGCAGCTCTTTGGACATGAGCAGTCTTGTTAGGCAGGCACACTGCTCAGTGCTCCTGTCCCACTGAACCTGCGATGAGTACAAATCCCCACGCCGACAGCCAGATGAGGCCAACTGTGAGTGTTCAGAAAAATCCTAGCAGAGTGAGAGCCAATATTGCCTGTCATTCAAAGGACTGAAAGAAGCGCTCTTGGGCCAGGTTAACCAGAAAGATTAACCCTTCTGAGCCCATTTTCTCACCTGCCTGCCAACCATAGAGTGAGGTCTGGGAGGTCAGGCAAAAACTGCATAGGAAGTGATGCTGGGAGGATTGCACCATGTGTGGGAGGACTTTGAAACCCTTACGCAGGTAATGAAGGCCATGATGTACTATCATCTTAACTAGACAGGGCAGATTTAGGGTAGCTGGATAATTAGTTCCCTAAAAAGAAAAACACTGACAATCATCTTAGGCACACAAGCCATCTGGGCTTATGGTTTGCATGTCTTTCATTCGCTCTGCCATTGACTTGGTCTAAGACCAAGCTGGCCCGGCCCTCCCCAGTTCGCACTCTGTAGGCGCTATTTATAAATTCCTCTCCGAGACTGACCCAGCCACCTCTCTTCTACAGCCACTTCTCCTAATGTGTTTAAATCCCTTGCCTGCTGTTCCCCCCTCTTGGCATTCTTCACAGATAGAGGTCTGTAGGTTTTTCCTAGCCTTTTAGAAGAGTTTGAACAGGAAAGGGGGGTATGTTCATGTAGCTCATCTGCCATATGTAAGTAAATATGACAGTGACATGTTATGCCTGATTTCTGATGCCCTGGTGTAGGTTTGATAATTCAGGGAATTTCCTGGGAATTTCTGCTGGTGGGAGTGAGAGTGATCTTGGGAAACACTGAGGAACCAAGGCAGGAACCATCTGCATTCTCTCGCCCAGGAGAAGATGGCTCTAAAAACCCCAGTTTCTGATGACACAGTCCAGAGGGCCTTGCTCTATGGCAGGAAGGCAGGGCCGTGCAGGGAGTGGGGCATGGGAGCGTTTCCATCCCTCTAACTCCACCACGCAGCAAAATATCCCCACTCAGTCATTCACGCCCATCACTCCATCATCACTGATTCAGGCGAGCATTTTCCCCTGGAATCCCCTCACCTCCTTCATTAGTTGTTTCATTTACTCAATTAACTTTACAAAGCACTTCCTATGTGCCGTGAACTATGCTATGGACTGTGGACACAGACATGAACAAGATAGGATAGTCGCCACCATGGAACAAACATTGTACCTGGAGAGACATGTCAGCACATAGTGAGGTCCTGTGGGAGCAGAGTGGTTTGGAGAAGTTAATTCTACCTGGAGCGGCTGGGGAAGTCTTCAAAGAGAAATGTCCTTGAAGAAGGAGTCAGATCGAATCAGACAGAGAACACAAAGGAAGGGTGGACAGAGACCACAGGGAGGAAAACCAAGAACCCCCGAGAAAAGCTGCCCACATTAAACTATATTCCTCCGGTGAATTATGATTAATAGTGTAATCGGTAGTCTCCAGAAAACAACAATGTACTGGGGGCTTAAGAAACAGAACAGCTACATATCAATAAATATGATGTGTAGAAACAAACAAAAAAAAACACAATAAACTCTGCCTTCTTACACTCAGCTTTGGTTAAGAGTACCGTTGGAAGCAAAGGCCACAAATTTCAACAGACCTTAAGACGATGAGAAAGCTACGGACACAGTATTTTGAGAATACAAAGCACTGAGCTCACAGTTACGTCTTATTAAGAAGTTACCACAGAAGCCCTAACCAGTTTGGCTCAGTGGATGGAGCATCGGCCTGCGGACTGAAGGGTCCCAGGTTCGATTCCGGTCAAGGGCATGTACCTTGGTTGCGGGCACATCCCCAGTGGGGCATGTGCAGGAGGCAGCTGATCGATGTTTCTCTCTCATCGATGTTTCTAACTCTCTACCCCTCTCCCTGCCTCTCTGTAAAAAATCAATAAAATATATTTTAAAAAAAAGAAGTTACCACAGAAGATGAAGGACACTTATAAGTCAAACACCTCAACAACACTCAAGGATATAAAAGCTAACCAGTTTGACCAATTCTTATTCTCTATCTTGCCAAACTGAGACTGGCTATTTGGTTGCAAAACTCCTCCAGTGACATTGGTTTGTAAATTCTAAAAGCCTTATTATTACCTGTTCTGGAATGTAACCCTTAATCCCTCCATGCTTGCTTTGCATGGCTGTTTATGGAGAATTGCATTTCCTTGCTATTTTGTTTGTTTTAGGAAGCTGTATTTGTTATAAGATGTTTACTGTGGGACATTTATTGACTCATCTAAATTATACTGTACACATCAGCACTGTGGTAATTAACTTACTATCATGACCTAACTAATTTTATTCTGGAACATTCATCTGTATATAAGCAGCTTAAGTTTACTTATGAATCAGAAAGTATCAAGAGCTTATCTTGGCTTTTACCCAGGGCTGGTTTGAGAAATAAACAGGCTCTGATCAGATTCATTCCTTGAAAAACAATGCAATGAGTTTTCCACAACACAAATTCATCAAACATTCAGATGGATAATGCTGGAGCCTAATCTCACAGCAACCCTGGGCTCTGGAGGCTTCTCCATCACTGAGCGCTGCTTTCCCTGCATGGCGCACACACCTTGGCCCCATCCTCCTGGGCGGGGCTTGCTCAGGCTTTATCAGCACCAGGATTTACCTGAGAGGAGAGAGCGATGTCTCTGCAGGTCTGTCCTTGCCCATCACCAAGTGCTTGACCACAGCTGAGAAAAGTAGTAGATCTTAGCATCTTGAGGTGACACGCCCGTCTTGTTACTGCTGGATTCCCAACACCTGTAGCGGTGCCTGGCACATACAAGGTGTGCAATAAAAATGTGCTGACTGAACGAGCAGGAATGAATAAACCAGTTTCAACCTTTACTCCCTGTGGCATGTATTGAGCTGTAAAATATGTCTTTGTTCCTTTACGTCCATGACACACACAGCCCCAGTCTACCACGATGAAAAAAGCATTGTATAATGGAATTACCATCTCATTTGAGAAAGTGGAAACTTATACAATCAAAAAATATTAGTTATATTGGTCCTTTCCCTCATTTTACTGATGATGACACACAACCCAGAGAGAAGATACAATTGCATCTGGCTTTCTTTTTCTCCACTCATTGAACACCTGCTGGGAATGGGACATTTGGCCAAATGCTGGGAGAGCACACGGGGAGGGACAAAGCTCCACCTTCACAGAGCTGACTGGTCCTCAAACCAGGCCAGGCCAGCACACCAGAATCCCCTGGAAGCTTTATTAAGAGTAGAGAGGCCCCAGCCAGCGTGGCTCAGTAGTTGGACGTCAACCTATGAACCAGGAGGTCACAGTTCAATTCCCGGTCAGGGCACATGCCTGGGTTGCAGGCTCGATCCCCAGTGTGGGGTGTGCGGGAGGCAGCTGATCTATGATTCTCTCTCATCATTGATGTTTCTATCTCTCTCTCCCTCTCCCTTCCTCTCTGAAATATTATATATATATATATATATATATATATATATACACACACACATATATATATATGTATATGTATATGTATATGTATATGTATATGTATATGTATATGTATATATAGAGAGAGAGAAGATTTCTAAAGCTAGTGGAAACTAATATTGTCTCAAAACCTCCCTCTACAACGGTGGGCCGCGAGTTTCACATGCTTGCTCTACAAGACACTTATTAATTGCAAAGGATCAAATCACTTTACAGTGGAGAAACCTGGCAGGAATCACCTTAACCAATGACCAAAGATAGCATTGTCAGGAATGGAACTGGTCGACTCAGGGCCCTCGGGACTTAATTCATAGAGAAAGACACAGCATCACTTCTTGGCTCAACAGATGGCCCAGAGTGCATAATCCAAACCCAGTCACGAGGAATCGTGACACACCCAGAGTGGGGGACATGTTGCGAAATCACTGACCTGTACTCTTTAATGATGCCAATGGCATAAAAAATAACAGTGCCTCAGGAACTGTTCCATATTAAGAGAAGCTAACGAGACATGGCAATGGAATGCAAGGCCCTGGCTTTACTTTTTCTATAAAAAGCACTGTTGGACTATTGGCAAAATCTGAATAAAGTTAATTTCTTGAATTTAATTATTATATAAATCCTGATTTTTGGAAAACAAGGATATTTAATGGTAAAGAGGCATCATGTCTGATATCTGTAACTTTCTCTTCAATGGTTCAGAAGAAAATTACACACTAAGAGACATGTACGCGTGCGTGTGTGGGTGTGTGCACGCGCGCACTGAGAGGGAGAATGCAAACATAGTAAAATGTTAACCTTCAGATCATCTAGGTGAGGTTATTCAGGAATTCTTTGTATGATTCTTGCATCTTTTCTGTGCCTTTTAAAATATGTCAAAATTTTTAAATTTTTAAATAGAACTACTTGGGCTCTCCCCTGGGAAATCTTGACTCAGTAAACCTGGGATGAGTCAAGGTGTTTTTATCTACACTAATAAAAGAGAAACATGCAAATTACTGTCACTCCACTACGCTACCAGCCAATCAGGAGTGAATATGCAAATTAACCCGACAAAGGCGGGCCTGTGGGCAGCGCGCATGGGCGCAGACGCCAAATGGCAGTGGGTGGGGCAGGACGCTGGTGTTGTCATCGCACCGGGGAAACTAGGTCCGATAGTTTGCCCGCTGTATCTGCCTCCCAGGGGCGTGCCTGCGCCAGCAGCTCCTACACGCAGTTCCAACTACTGAGGAGCAGTCAGACCCCAGGGCCACCGTCTCTGCCGAGAACCAGGAGGCCGCTGCCCCGAGGCCCAGGTGAGAGCACGGCTCTGCCTCCTGCTTTTCAGACCCACCAGGACACAGGAGCAGAGCCCGGCCTTCACAGTCTCTCTGGAGGCAGCCTACTGGGGCAGGTGAGTGGGCTGGAGATCATGCCTCAGGCTCTGCGCCTTCCGGCGGGCGGGGAAGAGGCAGCTCGGCTCCTCCTCCTCTCCCCAATCCCCTCCCTTTCTAACCAGGGGCCTCACTGGGAACTTAACTTTTTTTGTTAAACAAGGGAATTCTGGACAATGATTGTCCGACCTCTGTGAACCCAGTGGGAGAAAACCCTGCCGGCCCAGGACACCTTTCTTCCTGCGGAACATGGACGGCTGCTCAGAGAACTCTGTGGAACAGCAGGGATCCACAGAGCAGTTTCCAGGCATCTGGCGACCAGTCCACCTGTGAAGAGGTAAGGGAGAAGTGTGTCTCTGCCACAGGCGCAGGCGCTCCTGGCCAACCCCTGTGACACCCCCAAGGGCGAGGTTTCCCAGGGAAACAGCAATGCAGGATGAGACCTGCATTTCCTCAGCATCAAGCTCTCTGAGAAACTAAGAAAGAGGCTTCCAAAGCTGTGACTGTGAGCGCTTCATGCAAACCCACACGACCGCCTTCCCAGCCAGCACCCGGCGCCTGCTATCACCCACGGGTCTTCCATGTTCCATTCACCCAAACCTATGACAGCACACCTCCATCGCTGCGAGCTTAAGGGACCGTGATGGAAGAAGGCACCATGACTGCTCTGGGACGCAACAGTGGGGTGACTCAGGGTGCAGAGAATTGGCTGCATTCCCATTGCCGGGATCTGGTTACTGCGTGGGATCAAGGCTCCGACTCCCCAGGCCGTGCCTTCCCGTAAGCTACGCACAGCCCCGACAGGCACCTCACTGCTAGGCAGCACAAAGCAGATGCATGAGACGCCCCAGCCCAGGAACGAGCCAGTCTCAGGCAGCTAGTCATGAACTGGCCACTGCAGGGATGGCCCTGCTGGCCGTCCCCGCACTCAATTGCCTGCCGAGGTCCTGACCCTACGGTTTGGTTCATCCCCAGCCCCCTCTAGAGACCCGAACTTACATATAGATAATCATCTGAGGAAAGAATGATTCAAAAATTTCCAAATTTAGCAAAATATAGTAAAAATATAAACCCACAGATCAAAGAAGCTCAGTGAATAGCAAGCACAGGACATAAAGAAAGCTACATCAAGACACATAAAAATCACATTGCTCAACACCAATGATGAAAAGAAAAATCTTATAAGTAGTCAGAAGAAAAGAGACACACTATACACAGAAATAAACATAAGGATTACAAAAGATTTCTCATCAGAAACAGTGTAAGGGAGAAGACAGTAGATCAACATCATTAAAGTACTCACAAGGAGGGAAAATCCTCTCAATTTATAATTCTAGACTGAGTGAAAATATTTTTTAAAATAGTTAAAATATATTTTTCATATATAAAAGATTGAATTTTTTTAATCACCAGCAGATTTTTAGTGTAAGAAATGTTAAAAGAAGTCCTGCAAGCAGAAATAAAATTTTGCCAGATACAAATAATGATCTATGCCAAGAGATGGAAAACACCAAAGACAGTACATACATAGGAAAAAATATAATTGAAGTTTCTTATTATTTAAATATATTTAAAGATAATTAACTATTTAAACAAATAATAATGCAATGTCAGTTTTATAACATCTGTGAAAGTAAAATACATGACAACAATACCACAAAGATTGCCCGGGAAAAATGAAATTTTGTTACAGTGAAGTTTCTAGACAAGATGTGAAGTGATATAATATCCACTTGAAGATAGACCATGACAAGTTAAAATCCTATATAACAAAGAACTAATATGCAAAAAGTCATCACGCCCTCATGCCATCATGCCATAACGGCTCAGACACTCAACACTGGGGAGAGAGGAATGGGGACCAGCCAGGCTGCAGCCCAGGAGAGGGACAAGCCACCCGCTCCAGGGTCCCAGGTGCCAGCAGCTGCACCTGTGCCTCTGGCCCAGGAGAGGGACAAGCCGCCCACTCCGCAGTCCTGGGCACACAGCACAGGGATCGGGCTTAAACCGGCTGTCGGACATCCCCGAAGGGGGTCCCCGATTGGAGAGGGTGCAGGCTGGGCTGAGGGAACCCCCCTCCATGCACGAATTTTGTGCACTGAGGCACTAGTTTTTAATAAGCACCCAGGAAATCCCCATGCAGCTCACCTACAGAAAGGGGTTTGGGAAACGGGATGCACTGACATTTGCCTACGACCACACAGCTAGTCAGGGACCAAGAAAAAAACAGAACACCTCTTCCTTTCCCATTCAGGGCTCCTTCCACCATATCATATCCTTTATTAAAGTAAAATTAGGCACATGTTTAAGATTATCTCCAGTAGGTATCAAAATTGCAAAACTAGAAAAAGAAAAGAAGAAGAAGCCACCCCATGCAGGTCAAATCCAATGAATTTAATATCAATGCCAAAATTAAACTTTCCATCCTCTACTAACCTCAGAAACTCTGCCTGATCATCCTTATTTCCTGCTGAGTCGTCAATACTGTCATCCACCCACCCACCTGGGCTAAAAACCTAGAAGAATCTTGAGCTCCTACTTATCAGTCAGCCTCCAAACCCTCCCACCCTGAGAGTCCAAATTCTGTCTCCTCTCCCTGCCTGACTCACTCCCTCACTTCAGGATATTCTCACTAGGACAACTGTGAATCCTCCTGACTGATCTCCCTACCTCCCCTCTCCCTTTGGCCCCCATCCTCCATGTCCCAACAGAGCAAGCTTCCCAAATGCAAGTCTGGCCAGTCTGTCATGTAAGGAGCCTGGAAGTCATCATTCCATCCCACCAAGTAAAGAGCTGAACAAACTGAATCAACCAGTGTTCATAGAGCCACCAGAGAACTGAAATCTCAGAGCAAACCACTGCCTGAACAACTGGAGAGGCAGACATACAGATACAGAAAATCACAATTTACCAAAGCAGAAACCCACAAACAGAAACCTCCGCAGGAACCAGTACTGGATGGGTGATGTCTGGCTTTCAACAAAAATTACAAGACACACTAAAAGGCAAAAAACACAACATGAAGAGACAGAGCAAACATCAGAATCAGATACAGAAATGTCAGCTGGGCATTCAAAATAACTATGATTAATATGGTAACAATCTAACAGAAAAAATAGACAACATGCAAGAACAGCCAGGTATTAAAGCAGAGAGAAATTCTTAGAAAGAATCAAAAAGAAATGCTAGAAATCAAAAACACTGTAACAGGAATGAAGAATGCCCTTGACTGGCTCATTATTAGACTGGACATGGCTGAGGAAAGAATCCATGAACTTAGAGGATATTTTAATAGAAACTTGCAACACTAAAAAGCGAAGAAAAAATACTGAATAACAAAGAATAATATCAAATGCAAGTCTGACCCGACCACCAGCCACTGACATCCACCGATGGTTCCTTGTAACAATTCCAGAACAAATCCAAATTCTAGTCCACAAAGCTTTCATGTTTGGACTCTTGGTCCCTTCTCTACGTTCTTTTCTTCTCTTAATCCTCACCTAAGGACATGCTTTTATTGATTTTTAGAGAGAGAGAAAGACAGAAACATCAATTTAATGGAAACATTGATTGATTGCCTCCTGTACACACCCAGACAGGGGGATCGAGCCCACAACCTTTTGGTGTACAGGATGATGCTCCAACCAACGGAGCCACCTGGCCAGGGCCATCTCTCTATTTTCTCCCCTTATTTTCCTACACATCATTCACTACAGCCTGATGGCACTTCTATGGCGAACAGGAAAAGCAACTGAAAAAGATCAGTACACTTTTCTGGTTTGCAATTGTATTGTATGTTTCCTTCTCCTCAGGTCAAAGGCATCTCTAGTTCAGGGTTTCCAAGCCACCTGGAAAAACATCTGTTGAAAGAGAGAAAGAGGCAGGCATTTTGGAAGCTTCTTTATTTTGACACTTGAGTTCACTTTAGCTTTTATACCAAACCCATGTTGTTCTTGAAAGGCTACATTGCTATAAAGTTGAAGTTTTGTTTTCCCAATAGCTAAAGGTGAATAGTAAAAATTTTGGGTAAGTTTTTTTTTTTTTTTCTTATTGCTGTTATTGTTATTGTTACTGTTGTGGTTTGGATATTTTAGAGGAAAGGAACTTGAAAATAATGAATATATCATTAGGTCATTTTCTCTGAGCCATCAACAGGCACTTGGAATCAAATTTTGAGGAAACTTTTCTTTATCTTTGCATTCCAAAGTTTAAGGGGAATCTAAAATTCAAGGAATCTAACAACCCAACCAGAATATCAGATAAAGCCCAGGACTGATAATCCATAACCGTCATCTGCTGACTTCACCTCTGTTCATTTTTTCTTTGTTCCATGGTTCCAGTCATTCTTCCACAATTCACACTTGCACCAACATCTTCAGAACATTTCAGAGGTTCAGGTTTGTGGAGCCGGCTTCCCCCTCAAGAATGGGGTCCATCCTGGCTGTCTTTCCCACCCTAGGAAGGAGAACTACATTTGTTCTTGTTAAATGGATGGCTCCCCCTGCCTGGGCGGGATATGAGAGTCTCACTCACCTTGCTCCCAGCCGTTTCCCTAGGACAGTGGTCGGCAAACTCATTAGTCAACAGAGCGGCAAACCGCGGCTCGCGAGCCGCAGTTTGCCGACCACTGCCCTAGTAGCTTGACATCAGTGCTTGAGGTTCACCGAGCTTCTTGGATGTGTGTCTTTACAGTTTCCATCAAACCTGGGGAAGTTTTGGCCACTGTTTCTTCATCTGTTTTCCTGTCTCCTCTACAGAAACCCCAGCTGCACGGCCCGCAGGCCACAGAAAGCTGTCCCTCGGCTCGCGGACGGTGCGCTTGTCTTCCCACACGTTTTCTCCTCGTGCTTCATTCTGCTACGTGACGTTCACTCATCGTTCACCGTGCCCGCCACACCTATGGGGTCACACTCGCCCTGAAACAACAGTCCTTTTCCCAGTGATCTGCGGGGTAAACGGTGTGTGTATGTAAGCACATGTGTGCTTGTGTGCACATGGGTTCCTACGTCCAGGAACACCACTGTGTGCTCATATGTATTCAGCCTGTACAAAGACAGAGCAGGCTGCCAAGCACCTTGTCTTAGGCCCCCAACCCTGGGGTTCACAATTCATTTTTCAAAAGAAAAGATTGAAGTCTTGTCAACCCCGGGAGGGCTCTGGCGTCCAGCTCCATCAGTGTAAACTATGACTCAAAGATCGTTAGGATCTAAAGCTCTTACAGTGGGAGGCTCTTTCTGAGAGAACCTGGCCCAGACCGCACCAGTTTTTATAAACAGATAGAGCTGTTCTGGGAATTGATAAATGTCTCAGTCACGGGGTTGAATGGAAGATGAATGTTCTCATCTCAACCCTGCCCAATATGATCTCAAAGGCAACCTACGGGGGAAAACAAACAACCCATGGACACACACAAAAAAGGGGGGATCTGGTTGGTTTTGAATCTGGGCATCCTAACCAGTCCATGATGAATGAATGAAGTTCTGTGAGTGGATCTATGGCCAGTGATGACAAGCGAAGGAGAGGACGATGGTTGCTTGAAGAAATGGAAAAACAAGAGATTTCCCTTGGGAGGAAGGGAACAGGACACGATGGGGAGTTGCTATTTCCCAGGAACAGGCACTCCCTTTCTGAGACCAGAGGAATCAGAGCTGCTGCCCATCACCCCGGGCTGTGAAGACGGGTGGGAGGCATGGGCACCTGCCTTTGGTCTGGGAGGCCAAGAAATGGAGCATTGAGCTCCGGTGCCGGAGGGAGACAGTGCAGCCACCTCGTGTTTCCTCCGCCTCCTTCCACTCCTCCTCTGACCCACGTAACCTCCGTTGCAGAGAAAGAGCAAAGACACCAGCACAAACACTTGTTTCAAAGCCTGCGTTTAAGATTCTGTGGGGAAAACCTCAGCGGGTAGTGCATGCATTGCAGAGAACTCAGAGACCGAGGCCTCAACAGGAGCCCATGGGCAAACACAGCAACTGCCATGGAGGGCCGAGTGAGAATACCCCGGTCTGGAGCGACCTTGCACTGTGCCCACAGAGGACCAGGAACCCCGCACGTTCACTGACCTGATCGGCAGGGCCTCTGGCCTCAGTGAAAAGATGGCCATGCTCAGACACAAGCCCTGCAGGAAGTCATCACTATTATTCTCGCTTTGAAGGGGGAAATTCCCTCTGGACTGGGGATCTTTGCCAAATTGCTTAGTTACCAAGTGTGTGTTTGCAGTTATAGTTACTAACTCAGCCCTTCCCTTCCCTGTTTTAATCACCAGAAAGAAACCCTGCTGATTAAAACCCTTCCCGGGCTGGCTGTGAGCTCAGGCTGCCAGAAGCTCTCCGGTCCAGGAGCTGCACTAGAAAGGCTTCCCTCTGTCACGGCCGCTGTCTTCGGCAGCCACGCAAACCCATCTGCGCATCCATCTCCTCACTCCCCACCTCCCCCGTAGACTGGAGTGAGCACCCCCATGTGCCAGACACTCCTGGACACTTGGGGAGACCCAGACAAGAAGCTCTGACAATCTTCCAGGCTCAGCTCCAGTGACGTCACACTACTTAATTCGTTTAATCCTCACAATAATCCTACAGAGAAGATATTCACGCACATGGAGGTGCCATCCTACGGAGAAGATATTCACGCACATGGAGGTGCAATCCTACAGAGAAGATATTCACGCACATGGAGGTGCGGAGTACTCTGAGTGACCACTGTCACACTGGTACTGAGTGCTGGAGCCCTTGCTCCCCTCCCTGCCACCAATGAGCCTCCTGATTCCAGAGCAGAGCATGCCCTCGGTCATTAGCAGCGAGGTGGGGTGACACCCTAAAGATGGAGTCAGGGAATCACGGGGCGCGAGGGCTGACTTTCCCTGGGATCTCTGCATGGAAGAGCTGATGTCCCCAATTTGTCTCACTGGCTTCTGAGCCTTGAAACAATCATGGCAACAACTCAGATGCGCCCCAGGGCTCAAGACCAGTTGGCAGAACAAAGCTGTGCGTGGTGAGGAACGGCCTCCGCTCCCTGTGCTGCGTGGACACAGCGTTGACTGGGCCCCGGCCTCTGTGGGTTGGTTCTGTGCCTTCACAGCTCCCTTCCTGCTGCAGCAGAGGGGACACGGCATCGAGAATGAAGGCCCTTTCAGGCCCAGCTGGACACCTGCTGCCCTGGGGGAGCGGACTTGGCTCCCTTCGCAGCTCAAACTTGCTCACCCTCCCCCGTTATCAAGCTCTTGCTCTGGGTCCAGCCCTGGTCCCCACCTACCCTCTCACCACAGCATCTGCTGCTGTGGACACAGCATTCACTCAGCCCCTGTTCATCAACACCCGTCACATGCCAGCCACTGATCCAGGAGCCGGCAATTCTGCAGTGAACAAAACAGGGGGAAAACAAACCTGCCCTCATGGAGAGAGTGGAGGACAGATACTAAACAAAATAAAGGAGAAAAATACACCCTTTGCTAGTCAAATCTGAACCCGGTTTCTAAGTCCAGAGAGCGAGAGTAGATACAGGGATGCCTGTGGCAGAGAGGTGGTGAGATCAATGAGCACGAGATGCACAGCAGGGGAGGGGGAGGGGAATGCGGGCTGGGGTGGGGCTGCAATGGGGTGGGGCTGCAATGCGAGTGACCATGCAACTCATACAGGAGGAGAACTCCAGCAGGGGAACGGCCCGTGTAAAGGTCCAGAGGCAAGAGTGTGTCCGCCATGCCAGTGGTCAACGGTTGTCGGAGAGCCACGCTGTCCCCTGCGAGCACAGCGCCCGGATCTGGGCAGCAAGCAGCAGAAGGTTCTGTGGGTGAACACAGCCAGGTCGCAGTCCTGCTCTTTCCATGCCAGTCATGCAAACTTGAACGAACTCTTTCCTCCTTCAAGCCCTGCCCCAGTCCGCCACGTGGAAAGCTACAATATCTAAAGTCAACAGCACGGAGTTGGAGCAAAATAAATGCTGTAGCTACATATGTGATTCAGGGGATGGGAGAATCTCACTTTATTCCACTATGTCCTTTTCGGGGTGGTGGGGAGGCAGTTTAGAAGCAGGGCTCTGGAGGTGCACCTGGCTGCCCTCATCATCTATTATACACCTGCCACACCTCCTGTCTGGGTAACAATAACGGGAATGTCACCTAGGGAAGGATTTGCAGGCTCCTAAGCAATGTCACACCTGCCGCCTCGTTGGGACATCTCAGCAACCTTCTAAGATAGGCAGAGGATGACCCTCAGCTATCCTACTTGCAGATAGATGCTTGAAATGCAGAGAGGAAGTGACTTAGCTAGTGAGTGACAGAACTGGGACATCAAGGCCATACTATGGGATTTTAGGGCACCCAAGGATCATGGGCCCACCACCAAACACGGGGCCTGCTTTTATGTCATTTCCCACTCAGGCAAGAGGTGAGCTGGCCGTGAAAGGTGAGCTCTCTGATCGTGTCTACCGCCTGGTGCCTCCTGGGAATGGACAGAGACTTAAATACAGGGCCTCCAGAATCAGAGACTAATCAGCATGAGGATGGAGCCCAGGGTCTGGCTCCTGTTGGGTGCCGGAGAGGGGGGCAGAGAGAGAAGGGGGGAGCAGCATGAGAGTCTGGTGTGGGTGCTCAGGGTAGCAGGGCCCCAACCAGAAGGGTGAAGAGCAAATAAAATGAAATAAAAATAAAACAGCCTCTTTGCTAATTTAGCTAAAGGTCAACCCTGTCTGGAGTCAACTGAGACTCTTCCAATTCTGTTAGCTTGTCTTGCTTTAATCTCAGTTCATAGTGTATTTTCAGACTGCCTGCCTGGGGCTCTGCAATTCTATCTGGAGAGTCAGGACTCACAGAATTTCCAAGTTAGGACAAACGTCTGAGATCACTCAGGCCAACGCCCCCATCTTACAGATGACAACACCGAAGCCCAAGGAGGTGTGGTGACAAGTCAAGGCCACTCTCCCACCACTGCAGAGCAGGAACTAAAGTACCTCTGCTGCCTTGCAGTCTAAACCGCCTTCTATCCCCAAACACTCGGGAATCTATTACCTAATGTCATGGCTATTTTTGTACTAAACTTAATATGCCCAGAGACAAATTTCTGAAAATTCTATACTTGGTTCCATAGTTTTCATCAAAACGTCCCATTCTCTTCTGCCTTCCTAATAATGGTTTCTCTATTTGCTTCTGTGACTCCTCCACCCTTGGGTATTTATCCTGCCTTTCATTCTCATTCTATCATAATAGAATGCCATCTATTTTTAATTCTGTCTTCTGTCTTTAGCAGCATCCATCGCCAACCATCGTATGACTGAAGGGTCCACAGGGCCATTCCTGGGCCACAGTGTGCCAAGAGGGGGTGTGGCATCAACTTTTATAGTGATTTGGAGGAAGAGCTGAGTTGAGAGGAGAATATTTATAATTGCACATTCTTTATTAGCTTTCCTTGATCATTTGTTGAGAATAATGTTGAAATCTTCCAGGTTAGGAAGTTGCTTGCGAATGAAGGTTCCTCTCCCAGCATTCATGGATGTATGCTGTGCTCCACTTCAGTGACTAGTCACGTGTAATACATAAAACAAGCGCAACCCAGCTAGAGAGCCATCGAGGGTGGGTCTGAACATCTAAAGCCTTCTTTCACTTGGCCCCCTGCTGAGAACTCCCAGGAAGTGGGTCTGATCGCTGCGGAAAAGGTAAGCCGCATGTTACGACAGGTATAAAAAGAGGGTAGGATTAGACTCAAGTTCATTTCCAGTTTTTAAAAAGAAGAGCAGATTGAATAGTGTGGTGGAGATAACAGCATACTGAATACAAGCAAACCAAATGGCCTTAAACTTAACAACAGCCCAGCACGTTCTTGTAATACAATACTGGCTATTCTGCTGGTTTTCTCGGTCATAAGGATTATCCAGGAAGCCAAAGAGAGACCCTGGGCTGCACGCTTCAGCCAACAATTACCATAACTGAGTAATCAGTCCCACCGGCCGTGGTGTTACCAGGCTCGTTTCAAAATGAGGTCGGAACCATCGACTTACTCGCCTCATCCATGGCTCATGCCCATCACAGACCTGCCGGCCAGGGCTGTCTGGCTTTTTGCTTCCCTCTGAGGACACTTGTTCTAACCGGACCACTCTGTGGAGTTCAGGCTACAACGGCGGAGACTTAAAAGTAGCTGGGAACTTCTCTGACGAATAAGAACAAATGATAAAGACAAAAATAACAAAATCCTCTCTTGATTCACTCAAAAAGAAGTAAATGCAGCCGAGCCTCTCAGGGAGACAGAGAAAAGCAGGCTTCAGAAGAAGCAGGCAGGAGCACCGCCCTGCGGCCAGGGGCCTGCACGGCTGCAATGACAGTCACAGGGAGAGACAGAAAAGGAGGCTCTGAAGGAGGGGCTGGTGGGTCACCTGTGCAGGGTGCTTTGTGCCAGAACAGCCAAGTGTCAGGAGGGGTAACATCCAAAATGCGCGCCAGGCTGCAATGCCTGCCCTGCCTTCTCAGCAGCGGGCACCTCATTATTCCCAGAAGAAACAGGCCATCCTCGGCGCCCACTCACGGACCACACACCACATCAACCCAGGAGGAATAACCCTACCGAGGGCTCTGCAGGCGTGAATACTGGCAGTGGATACCAACTCACTCCTGAAAACGTTGGCTGCACCATATGCTCACTCATTTCAGAGCATCGCTCAGATGGACAGTCTCCCTCAGCAGGGGGACATGACCATCTGCCCCTTACAGACGGATGAGATGGGTCAAAGAGCCCCTTGCGGGGACCATGGCCTCTAAGCTTATCCGAGCTCCAGACGTGCCTTCATTCTTTGCTGACCATTTTCCAAAGACCAAGGTCTTGGAAATGTAAGTTTCCTAATCAATTTATCTAAAACAGAACACTCTTTTCAAAAAACTGAACTCCCTGTTGACAATGGAACTACTTTCATGTGTTAAACGGGTCCATATTACTTGGCAAGCACTGAGAACGTTGTGTTCCTTTAAAAATGGACCTTCCCGTGGTCTACCTGGTATAGGGTTGTCTTCTCTATGGAAAAATCCGGCAACAAAAAATGCAATGGACTGGACATCCAGATGTGCCAGGTGTGTGCCCTAGAGCAAACAGCCCAGTGCCTCCACTTCTCTATTCACAAAATAAGCTTATCATCACTTACCAGTCTCACTGCTGTTTCCAATGTTAGACCCCACAAAAAGGCTAATGTTGTTTTGTAGAAAGTAAAGTATCTGTGAAAAAATCTCAGAAATAAGAACTGGTTATAAAGATAACATTATCCTGACTAGGGCAGCCATAGCTAACTTGTCCTAACATCAGAACAATGAAATAGTCTTTATCACTGTGCTCTACCCTAAACTCCTTCCGGGACGCTTTCATTCTCCGCAGTGCCTCTCACAAACCTTTGCAAATAGTATGAAATAAATAAATTTAATGAAACATTAATAATCAGTGCAGTCAGGCGATTCTTTTGGGAATAGTGATTTTATAAAATTATACTTGTAACAAAGGTCCATGTTTCAATTTCAACTAACACTGCCATGGCACTAAAACAGACCTTCAGTTCACCAATTCGCCAGTAGTTGTGTCTTTTGCATATATGAGCCTCCAATCTCTAGATAGAAGATATTTATAACATTTCCAGAAAATTCTTTGATTAGTTTTAAGATCTTGATCTAATGTCAGCACTAGCTGGAATGTGATCATGCACAGAAATCCCAACAGAGATTGAGAGGTGCCTCCCAAGTGGCCATTGGCCTCTTTTCCTGAGAAGAACCCGCTTCTAGATGGGATCATTCAGTCTCCAGCTTCCCTAGTGGCCAAAGGTGGGCATGGACCGAGCTTGAGTCAAGGGGACATGAGCAGAAATGTGTGTGGTTCCTGTGTCTTCAGGGGGAAGGCCCCCCTCCCTCCTCCTTCCTGCCACTAGAAAGAAGAGTTGGTGGCTGGAACTGGTGATGTCAGACCACAAAGTCACCTTGGAAATTGCAAACACACCTGGTAAGACCACAGTGTGAAAGGCAACAGGACTGCTGACCCCATGGAGCCACCCAACCAGCCCAGGACTCCACCCTCTGGATGTCACCTTGTTAACTTCTGACGGGGGGCGGGGGGGGGAGGTTCTCTGTTGCTTCCAGACAAACCTAATCCAAACCAAACTCAACCTGACATAATCAGCCCTCCAGCCTGGCTGTGTGTTCTTTGTTAGGAAAAACATAGTGATACAGATTGTCATTAATGAGTTCGCGTGGGAAACACCATCAGCTTCAGCAGTTAAAGCCACAGAGTCTCGTCCCAAGGAGAAATAATCCTCGCGTGCTTTACGGTGTACATCATGAACTGTCTCAGTTCAGTCCCAAGCTGATTCCCTTGTTGAAACTCCGCGCCCTCCCTTTTTTCAGAGGCCCACACTTCTTTCCATACAAGGTGAGATTCCTGATGTTGCCCCCGGCTGCCCTTCATCCCTACCCATTTCCAAGTAGGATGATGAAGGGGGCGTTGAGAACAATGTTTCTGGCCCCCAGTCCCTGAGCCGGCCCAGCTCCTTTCCTTGGAGACCTCTCTGGGGACTTGTCCCCTGCCCGTGCCAACGGCTGAGACTTCGCCATCCCTCACAAAGGAAGCTGCCTAAAGGGGATGCATAAATCAGTATTTCATAACCAAATTCTCAAGCAGTCACAAGGCCCAGTCAGAAATTTTTTGCTGAGATTACTGAGACAGGAACACGAAAGGCATCCCCAGCCATCCTCAACGCTCTCGCAACACCTCCACTCACAGTTCCCTTCAGAAAATACGCTGGGGCCACCTGGGATCACTGGTCAGACATTTTTGTCCAAAGTACTTTGGACCCATTTATTAGCTTCAACAAAGCTCCAAATTCCTTCTTTAAAAAAAAAAATCAAAAACTCCACTCTGTATGATTGTTCACATTTATCAATCAAGCCCCTCGGGTACAAGCCAACAACTTCTGGGTCAGCCTCGTGCCCTCAGATTACTGACCCGCCACGTGATTACCCACATCCGAAATATTTTGAGAACACTGTGCGCTGGTTAGGGTGCTTGAAAGCACACTGCAGCCCCTGACCTCCTTCCCAGGACCCGGAAATAAGAAAACTCTAACCATTAGACAAACTTCACTCTTGGACAGTATCTGCCCTGAGTCCCTGCATTCTCCAAAGCCTCCCAAGCAACCCGCCTGCCCCTCTCTCCAAGGCAGGGCCCATGGATACCTCACGACATTCTCTGCTCGTTCCTTCCAAGGTTCCCACCCAGGGCCTGATGCCTGCAGGGGTGGGCCAGCGTGGATGGGGGCACGTGGCTCCCGTCCCGCTCCTACTGAAATGATACCTCTTTTTTCTAGTGTCTCCTCCCTCTGCCTCTCTCTCATCTATCTTCCCATTTGCAGAGAACTTCTCGGCCTTGATCACCCCTCATACATTTGCAACTGTCTCCGCTTCATCCTGGGCTCCTCCATGCTCCCATTTGGCTCTTCTCCGACGGGTATCCAACTGTCTGACCCACAGCTACCTGCTTCCCACCTCTCCCTCCTCTGAGCATCACCGAAGCATCTCCATAAGAGGAAGTGGTTGTATGTGGTAAGCTGTGTTAAGGAAATGGGAAGATCTCACTTTTATCGAGCATTTACTATCTGCACATAGTATATTTTTTGCCCATGGTCCATTTTCCCATGTAATACTCACAGCTAATCAGGGTGGTTTGTATTGATATTCACATTTTATAGACAAAAAAGCAGAGGCTTTGAGTGGATAGGAAACTTCCCCAAGATCATAGGATAGGCTAAAGTTGTCATTCAGATGCAGGTTTGTATAATTTCAAAGCCCACGTTTCCATTATAGTCTAAAATAGTACATCTCTGACATATACATTAGAAATTACTAATATTTTTAGATTGTTTTTTATTGTTTTATTGTCTAAAGTTTTGCATATGTCTCCTTTTTCCCCCCCTTGATGGCCCCCCCCAGCCATTCCTACCCCAGGCATGCCCCCACCACCCCAGTGTCTGTGTCCATTGGTTATGCTAATGTGCATGCATACAAGTCCTTTGGTTACTCTCTACCCGCCCCCGCCCCCGCGTCATTTGTGTCTGGATCTATTCTTGTTCATCAAATTATTGCTAATATTTCATTAGTTACCTAAAAGTGCAATTTATTTTACTCTGGATCCATGGAATTAAGACAATGAGGGAAGGAGTATGTCTAATTGGAAAAGAACAAAGAATTGGTTTGGGGTTTTTCTTTTTTTACCTGAAGCTCCTTTAGAAAGTAACATGCTGATTTTCAGGATCAAGCTAAGAAAAATAAAGCATTTAAATTCTAATTTCATTTAAAGAGAATTAGGGGTTTCATTAAAATGAAAAATAAAGCTTAAGACATAGAGTCCAAAGTTTAACTATCCTTAATTTTAGGCAGGAGCAATACAAGCAAAAAAGAATTTAACTAATATATAATTTGGGGAAACATTTTATAAGTTTAAGATATAAAATAAAGTTTGGCAATATGAGGTCTTCACTTCATATTTATTCTGCCAGCATAAACTTGGCAACATTAGGTTAAATTCATACTTTAGCATCTAGAACTGCCAGCCTTCTCTAATACTAACATGTGAGAGAAAGGAAAGAAACATTTGCTTTCTAACATGTGCCTTCTTTGAGGAAATGAAAGAAGGAGGGTTAACTTAGGTGAACATCTCTAAAATTTTTATTGCATTGGAAAATGGACAAAAATTGTCACGAAATTGATTTATATAGAACGGGGAGATGGACAGGCAGGAGTGACTAGATTTATTCTTAGCAGGTGAAGTCACTGGTTTATCTTTTTCTAATACATTTTTCATCTTCAGCTTTCAGCACTATTGCCAAGTTCCATGAGAAGATGCTCGAAGATACATTACTAAGAGCAAAGGGCCTCTTTGTTATGTGAAATTAATCTCTCCAGCCCCATCCTGTAACCCCCAAGGCCTGCATCAGACACGTAAAATACAGAAATTCCATTTCCATCTGTGGCTTGGAATGCTGACTGTCATCATGCTACTATGTCCGCTGAAGATACCGGTGTTCTGGAAAAGTCACCACTTTCAGCTCCTTAGGAATGTACAGGGACCACTTCCCATTCGTATTATCACCTCCACTCCCTTGCCTCCTGAGAAGCCTTAGGACTGTAGGGAATCTCTCAGGAAGCACATCTCCACCATCCCAGGGAAAATTCAGGTCACCCCAGCCGAAACCGGTTTGGCTCAGTGGATAGAGCATCGGCCTGCGGACTGAAAGGTCCCGGGTTCGATTCCGGTCAAGGGCATGTACCTTGGTTGCGGGCACATCCCCAGTGGGAGGTGTGCAGGAGGCAGCTGATCGATGTTTCTCTCTCATCAATGTTTCTAGCTCTCTATCCTTCTCCCTTCCTCTCTGTAAAATATCAATAAAATATATTTTTAAAAAAGAAAGAAAGAAAGAAAGAAAGAAAGAAAGAAAGAAAGAAAGAAAGAAAGAAAGAAAGAAAGAAAGAAAGAAAGAAAGAAAATTCAGGTCACCCCAAACCGAGGTGCGGGAATGGGACTCAGACAGGGCAGCACCGAGTGCGAACGCTCCCCCTCCCCATCTGGGCTGCAGCCTGCCCATCACTCGGGAGGAGAGCGGGAGAGAATGCAGGTTCCGGAGGCTGTGTCTGCAGTGGGCGGGCAGGCTACCTTCGGTCCTCAGGCTCCAGCCCCTCTTACCTGGTTCGGCCCGCCTGCTGGACTCCAAAGTGCCGTCAGCTGTTTAACCGCCCAGGGCGCTTCTCCCCACATTCTTCCTAAACAAGGAAATACAGATCACTGTCATCATGACGTGTTTTAAACAGGCAGAGAGGTAGAGAGAATAATATAACAAATACCTTGTGCCCGTTACCCAGATTTTTTTAAGGACACAGAAACGTTTGGGCTGGTGGTCAACGCTGCCCCTGCTTTACTTCACTGTCTGCCTGGTGACATCCAGGGGGTTGAAGTTCAGAGTCTGAAGCAGCTAAGATGCATAAACAGCACGCATAACCCTTCAAGCTGATGAGAGGTGCTGTGTGCTAACTGCTGGCCTCCTCACCGTTTCTGATGAGCTCCCTCCTGCTGTTCACACCCAGAATCTACATGGAGCTCAGGGGCTCTCGGCCCTGAAGAAGCAGCACCTCGTAGCAAATGCATCATCAGTCGTGCTGAGCTCGGTGCTCACAATGATCCTAATTTATGGCTGGAAGAGATCACAAGGCCCATCCAACCAACCTGCTCACTTTATGGAGAATGAGCTTCAGTGTCGCAGGGGTCAGGTAATGGGCCTGGTCTCCCAACCGCCTCCTGGGGTCAGGCTGGGCCCGCCTCCTCCACTGCCACTCAGGCGGCTGCTTCTTCCGTGGTCGCAGCATTTTGCTCTCCTGAAACATAAAGTGAAATCTGCTGTCACCACTGGCCAGGCTGACTTAGGAAGCAGTGGCGATGCTGGATGCCCCCACTGCTCCTTATAATGAGTACGGGTATGAGGACCCCCGCTCTCCTGGCTGCCCAGAGCCCCATAATCTGAGGTTTCTCCCCTGAGTTTGCCCCACTCACCCCTTGAACACATACTGAGTCCCATTCTCTCTGCCCTTATCTGTGGCTGGCTGGTCCCTAGCGCCTCTGCATGGCAGACAGAAGCACAGCTCCCCGATCGATCGCCCACCCACTCAGTCCTCTGCAGAGGCAGATTCGGAGTCAGCGCTGCCTCCCGAACCTTCTAGGGTAGTTTGCAAAGAGCAGATGAGAAGATGTATGCACCTCTCTCAGCACAGGGCCCGGTACACAGTAGCAAGCAATGCTGCTGCGATGTGGCACCTTGGGCCTCCCAGGAGCCGCGGCTAGAATAACACTGGGAATTGTGGGGTCCCCTGCCCCATCTACTCAGGAGAAAACCGAGGCCTGGGGAGATCAATGACCCTCCCAAGCTCGTGCCACTGGTTGGTAGACTTCAGGTTAGAACCCGCTCACCCACATCCAGTGTGTTCTGTGTCCCTCACAGCCGAAGGCGCTTCTCTTTCTCAGCGTCTCCCTTCTCTTAGTGGCCACACAGCCACCTTGCACGTTTACATGGCGTTTCTCCTCCCTGCACGAACAGCAGCACACTCCTCGTGCCCAACTGGTGCTCTTTCCAGAGCAGGCGTGCTGGCTGCGCTGCATCTCACACAGTGTTTCCATTAGCTTGGCATGAAACACCCTTCCTTTCGTTCCTCCTTTTTTCTCTTTCCAGCCCTCCAGATACTCCAAGAGCCTCATCTAAAACTTACTTTGGAAATCCAAACGTTCATCAAGACTCATGTCAAAGGGCTCTGCCCTCACCTCTCAGGAACCACAGCCGCCTGCTGACAGTTCCTCTGTCCTCGGGAGGCGTGGCAGGGCCATATGTCATCTCAGGCACCGGAGCTCCCTGGGGGCCTCCGCACCTCAGCCGCAGGGAAACAACTCATTTCACACGAGGGACATTTCACAGCTGCGCTGGAGAGTGTGGTGTCTGCTCTGGAAATGAATTTGATGAATGGGTTTTCTCTCTAAGAGTCTCAACCAAGCACCCTGACACTCTTGTCATGAGACGCCCTTGCTGTGTCCATTGATCCTGAGTCCGTTAAAGTCAAGGAATTCCCAAATAAGTTTGCTGAATTGCTGGGTGAAAAATGAGCTTAGAAGCAATGCCACAATTTATAAAACAGAAAATCTATTTTCGAAGTCATTTCAACTCAACACACATTCATTAAGCGCCCTGCGTGCGCAGGGCTAAAGCTAAGCATTCTCACAGACGTGTTTGTTTCATCCTCACTCCGCCCAGGAAGCGGGTTTTGTTCTTTTTCAGGGAGTACTTCCTGAGGACAAAAGCGAACAGTGGCAGAGCCCAGAGTTAGAGGCCCAAGAGAAATGTCGTTGTCATCGATTCAGTGCAGTATTCATACATTTCTCTACTTACATGATCTATAGAATAAATGTTCCCTTAGTGGCACTAATACTCCATGTAGGTGCAGTGGTTTTATTCTTATTTACTCCTCAGCCAAGGACATGCTTATTGATTTGAGAGAAAGGGAAAGGCGGAGGAGAGAGAGAACACTGACTGGTTACCTTTCCATACCCGCCTCGACCGGGGGTTGGACATGCAGCCTAGGTATGTGCCCCGACTGGGCATCAAACCCGCAACAACGATGCTCCAACCAACTGAGCCACACCGGCCAGGGCAGTGGTTTCATTCCAAGCAGGTTGATTTATGATAGATAGATAAATCTCTAGCTACTATTTTTATTTGTGCTGTCCTTTAGGAAGCGAGGTGAGTGGCAGAAACTCAGAGGGTTACCCATGATTCACTGGAGATTCTCAGATTTTAATAGTTTGCTCGGTGTGACCACACACAGCAGGGCCCAGGAAGGGGTCTGCTCAGGGTGAGTGATAGACGGGACTGAATGCAGCACACACACAAATCCCTCCGCTGCTCCACGGTGTCCACATGGAGGACTGATTGTGTCCCTGGGGTGACCATCTCACGTGGTGACACAAATTGTGAAATCACAGATAGACCCAGTGTGGGTCAACATCTGCTCTGTCAATTAAAAGCAGCCCAAGGAAGTTATCCTTCTGGCTGCTGGCTAGTTTACAGCTCCCTCTCTGATCTCCTGCCCTGGGAACGGCGCGCTGCAGGCACCTTCCCTGGGATGAAAACACTGTGGCAATAAACCTTCCTACGCGCTACGTATAGAGATGGAGCGAGGGCTCCCACCAGCCGAGCTGGTGGGCTCAGCAGGGTTTGATCAATGCTGGGGAAGCTGGCCCTCGGGCGTGTGTGGTAAGTAAGGGGGCATCTGAGGCGGCGATGGCGGGTTAGCCCTTGGTGATTTGCTGCACACACCGAGCTCTCCTGGCGGGGAGCTGAGGTGTCCTCCTAGCGGCCACAGCAAGGGCAGAGGAGGGCACCCCTCCCGCTGAGTCTGTGCTGAGCCAGAACCTCCTCTTACCCTTGGTTTCTTCTACATGTTTTCCTACAGGAGGAAAATGGAAGCTTAGTTCTCCCTGTAAATTGACATTTTACTCCCTGCTTTCCCATCCGTCTCTTGAGAGTGCAGTCGTGGAGACTCAGCTCCCCTGAGGCGATGGGCACTGGGGCTGTTTTGAGGCGCAGACCTCAGGAGGGAGATAACCCTTACCACCTGCCCCAGGAGGCTCTGTCTGAGCTGTCGGCCAGTCTCTTAACGTCTGGTGGCCTGACCTCAAGGTCTGAGTCAGCCTGAAGCAACCACGCCATAGTCCCTCTAGGGCCGGGCTAGGAGGGCAAAGCAGATATTGCAAGAGGACAACCAGCATGCTCTGTGCTCCCCTCGCCCCCAGGAGTGGAAGACACCTCAGCAACTCATGCCCTACAGGCTTCCGTCTCAAAGACTCTATTCAAACTCTCCTGCTCTGTATTCATCACTTCAGTGCTGTCACATGTCCCCGAATCACCTTGATCAGATGGTGCAATCCCAAAGCTCTCAGCTACACATTTATAAATTATTGGGAAATCATTCTTAGAAAGCAATCTTATCTGCAATTAAATGTGTTCTAGTTAATAAGGGGTAAGTGGAATCAGGAATGCTAGAGAGGGGACACAGCTGGAATTTTAAGTAGGATGACCAGTGTGGACCTTGTGAGACGTCAACATTTGAGTGAAGATTGCATTTCACTGTAGGAGATGCATCTGCTCTTAAGGAGTTTGTCATCTAATGATGGAAAATTTTCAAGTAGACACACAACAGACTGAAGTCATAAAGACTGATGAAAAGATGTACGAAAATAGCAATGAAAGAACGAACATGCTAATGCTAATGAGATGCATATAGGCAAATAGCTTTGGTGGGTCCTAGAATGAAGACAGGGTGGTGAGAAAAGGAAAATTATCTACACTAGACGCTTAATGAGGAAGAAAGGCGAGCAATATGGGGCCAGCATGGCAGAAAAAAATGATCATAAAAGCAAATGGTATAATGTTGAGCAGAGCTGAGCACTGGAAGGCTGGAGGAAGTGGAAGAAGGGTATTGTAAGACTGGATGGAAAGAAAGCAGCTGTAGATGACATAACAGAGGGGACCATAGAGGTGAAGGAAGAGAGGTCAGTGGAAATGTTGATCTTGAAGGTGAGGCACAGTTTTTTCTCTGAGATCCACAGGAAGCAGAACCAAAGTAAGGGTTCAGAGAAAGGTTGAGATCAAGAGGAGAAAGTGGACTCCATGGCCACCGCAATTTCCGAAACAAGGTCACATGCCAAGAGTGAGCAAGTAGGGATGAGGGTTAGGAATTGGGTAGGTCAGGAAAGATTTAGAATAAGCACACGGAAATGTGTTCATGGGTCAAACAAGAATAAATAAAAAGGAGCACAGGGTATCAGTAATTGGAACCAAGAAGCCCTTGTTCAGGACTTGCCCCAAGATGTTCAAACACCTGGGACAGGCAGAAGGACCAGGGACAAGAGAACCAGGGGCATGGACAGTGAGAACAAGGCAAGGTGGCAGCTCATGGGCTACAAGGGCCATTTGATAAAACTTTAGGTTCAATAGTATCTGGATAAAAATCAGTACAGCATCATTAGAAATTATTGGGAAAAATAATTCAAATTTGGCTGGAATGCCTTTAGAATATGTCTTAGGATCTTGGCACTTGCACACCTAATTTAATTTGGCCCTGGACCACCAAAATCATAAGATACAACAGGAGAAATTCTATCTATTTGCTATTCAAAGAACCTTTGGAGTAATTAATATATTCTTTTATCAATCATGCAGTAACATTTAAGTCCCAACTTTCTAATACATAATCAGCTAAGCAGGAACAAGAGTAAACTGCTTAGTTGTGAAGAAAATATAAACATAAGCATGTAAACAGTACAGCATTTGACAAGTTCACCCTACATAATTCAAACTTTGTGTCTCACCAAAACACAACTCTTATATAATCCAATACAAATATGGAGTGGGGCAAAAATAGGTCTACAGTTGTGAGTACACAAAATAGTCTATTCTTGTATTATTATTTTTTAATTATTGCATTGCTTTCCATACGAACCTATACATGCACCCAAGCTCTATCTATATTTTAAATGTGTCAGTATTGACAGCATATTGTCTGTTCATTTAATTTTAATGTTTTATCTTCTTTAGACCATGTTTCTTACATAAAACATCTGGGGTTTCCAAAAATAATACTATTAAAATGATTCATTTATGTATCCAAAATAAACTCTTCTCTGTCCTTGGCAATGGGGACACATTAGCCAATGTTTCATTGGAATGACTATCAAAGGGTTCTGGGCTGTGTGGGGGGCAAGGGAGGTCAGAAAAGGGACTATGAACTAGTAGATTGAAATGATCTGAGGCCCAAGAGGAGACGGTGAGGACGGTGATCATGAGGAGTGCCCATGGCAGTGGGGAAGAGACAGGAAGACGCAGGAAGGAAGAAGTGTCAGAGAGAATGTTCAGGAAGAGAAGGCCCAAGTGCATATGCAGTAGAGAGCCTCATGATAATGGACCCAGGTCAGAAAGCTGAGCTGGACAGGAGGTGGAAGTCATTCGGGACCCGAAGTTGAACTGCTCTGGCCTGCTTGTCCTTCTCCTACCTATCCTTCGCAAAATCCCCACAGTGACCTTCCCACCAGCAAAATCTGCACTAATCTGTTGCATGTGCAATAAGTAACAAATGCCACCTGGGCCACTTATGTCAACAGATAAATGCCTCTGTTCAAGGGTTAGCCTTCTCTGAGGACCCTTCCAGGGCTCTTAGACGAGCCTGGCACTCACTTCTCCACGATCCCCTAAGTGTCATCAGCACTTACTGCTGTGATGCAAATTCCACATAATCAGTTCTTTTCTAAGATGCAAAATCTTTAAGAACAAAGAGTCAGATTTATTCCTGTCTGAACCCTAGTGCCTAGCACAAAGATTGGCACATTCCAGGCAAAAAGATGCCATGTGGCCAACTAATTCAAATTTAGAGTAGAGGTTTTTAACGGGGATAAACAGATGAGTGTTCGGGGGGGGGGGGGTCAAAATGCTGAGTCCTAGGCCCTTTCCAAGACCAATGGATTCCATCTCTGGGGCTGCACTTGGCGCCTATGTTCTAGAGGTGCTTCGTCAGGTGAGTCCGATGCTGCCCCTGGTTGAAACCTCTGTTCTGGAGACACTGCTCCAATTCTATACACTGCCGTTACTGACAACACCCAGAAGGTCTGGAGGCAGAAGGTCACTACGGAGCGCCAGGTTCCAGAGTAAGGTGGGTCTGAATGCAATTAGAAGCCTTTGTTTATGTGTCTATTGCCAACCAACCATAGGAACTTGGGCAAGTGCCTGCACCTCTCTGGGCCTCGGCTCAGCCTCTAAAACTCAGAGACTGTTAAAATTAAATGGGACTGCGCATACTACAGAGTAGACATTCAAGCTGGTACTGATTATGTCTGGTAATGAATCAAAGTCTTGGGCATACTTTTTCTATTCAATCCCGTCAATTAGAATAATGATGATCTTTTGTATATTTACAAAGCTTATTATTCTTCCCACAAAACATTCATGTTGTTGACATCATTTATACCTCTCAGTAACTCTTCCAAAGGGGTCAGAAAATGCCTTGTTTACTCTCTTTACAGATGAAGGAATTGCATTGCACGGAAGTGTGAAGATTAGCCTTGAGCACATCTGCATGTCCAAACTGGAACAACACCTTCCTGCTCTTCTCACTTTTTTCTTTCTTAATGCCCACCCGAGGATATTGCTTCCATTGCTTTCCAGACAGAGTGGAAGGGAGGGAGGAGAAGGGGAGAGAGAAAACAAAAACACATCGATGTGAAAGAGACACATCAATTAGTTGCCTCCCGCACATGCCCTGACCAGGACAGGGCCAGGGATCAAACCTGCAACTGAGGGAGGTAGGTGCTCTTGACGGGAAATTGAACCCGTGACCCTTCGGTCCATGGGCCGACACTCTAACCATTAGCAAACCAGCCAGAGCTGTTCTTCTCACTTTGACCATCAACTCATCAAAGCACGACTGCCCTCTCCCCAGTAGTCACACAGGTGTGCAGGGAGCTGGGAAGAGGCCCCAGGTAAACAGCCGTTAATCCAGGCATAATCTGCTCAGGGGAAAGGGAAGCAGCATGCCAGAAGTAAAATTTCCGTCTAGAAAAATAAAATCCCAGGCACAGAGAACGCCATGTGCCAAGATGCAGGGGCAGGAAAGAGACCGGTGTGTCAAAGAATAAGCTCCTGGTTGATTCTGGGGAGTAAGAGGATGTGCTGGAAGGAGGCATCCTGGCCAGACCACTTAGGCCCTGAATGACATTTCTGCTTTACTTGTTTGGCAATGTGGAGTCACTGAAGACTGTTAGCAGAAACATTAATAGTTTCAACACCCTACCCCGGGCTTTCTGAATGAATTAAAATAGGAATGACAATAATAATAAAAGCTAAACACGTGCTAGGCACTGCCCTAAGTTCTTTACAAAAATTAACTCATACAAAAAGAAAAATAAACTAAGCTCATGGGTACGGAAACTGATTGGAGGTTGCCACAGCTGGGCTGGGAGGTGGGAAGGGAGGGGGCAATAGCAGTGAAGGGGGTCACAAGGTACAAGCTTTCAGATATAAAATAAGTAAATCCTGGGGATGTAATGTGCAGCACAGTGACGATAGTTAATAATGCTGTATTGTATACTGGAAAATCGCTAAAAGAGTGAATCTTAGCCCTAACCAGTTTGGCTCAGTGGATGGAGCGTCGGCCTGCGGACTGAAGGGTCCCAGGTTCGATTCCGGTCAAGGGCATGTACCTTGGTTGTGGGCGCATCCCCAGCAGGAGGTGTGCAGGAGGCAGCTGATCGATGTTTCTCTCTCATCGATGTTTCTAACTCTCTATCCCTCTCCCTTCCTCTCTGTAAAAAATCAATAAAATATATATATTTTTTAAAAAAGTGAATCTTAAAAGTTCTCATCACAAGAAAAGAATGTATAACTCTGTATGATGATGGATGTTAACTAAACTTATTGTGCTGATCATTTCCCCATACCTACAAATATTGATTCATTATGCTGCTCACCTGAAATTAATACAATGTTATATGTCAATGATATCTCAATAAAAATTAACTCATTTAATCCTCATAGCTACCCTTTAGGCAGGTCCTATCATTTTATTCATGTTACAGATGAGGAAAATAGGGCAGAGAGATGTTAATGAGCTTGCCATGGTCACACAGTTGGTAAGCGGCAGAGCTGGGATTTTCTGGCGACCTGGCTTGAGGGGCAAAGCCCTTAATTACCTCTTGGTACCTCCCAAGAAACAAAAACACAGACTGAGCAGTTCAGAGATGGTGGTAATGGGAATAAAAAAGAAGGGGAAGAAGGTTGATTTAGAACAAATACATGCAGGCTTTTAAAGATTATTTATTATTTGTAGAAATCTACCTACCAGGTAGATCAAAGAAAGTTTCCATTAAACGCTTTTGTAAGCGGAAGGATGGTTGGTAAGAATGAGTCCTTTCATCCTCATCTATGTTTTACAGGAAGGAAATATTCACAGTTACTGTAAGAATTGTCTCCCATTTGTGGAGCCCATTGGCTGGCCTGATGGGACCTCTGCTTTACGCCTCACAGACACCAAGTAGGTAATGGGTCCAGCAAAGGGATCAACTCAGAAAGGACAGGCACCCGCTGCGTTTGCTCTGAGCCACCCTCATCTCCCAGGGGCGGGCAAACTTTTTGACTCGAGGGTCACAATGCGTTCTTAAACTGGACCGGAGGGCCGGAACAAAAGCATGGATGGAGTGTTTGTGTGAACTAATATAAATTCAAAGTAAAAGAGCGGAAGGGAGAGCAAGAGAACCCTCCGCTCTTTTGGCTCCGCGGGCCGGATAGAACAGCCGAACGGGCCGGATCCGGCTCGCGGGCCGTAGTTTGCCCATGACTGTCCCAGGCCATGTTTTCCGGAAGATACCTGGCAATAAGAGAGAGAAAAATATAAAGACTGAGAGAGTTACAGAGAAGGATCAAGAGGGGGAACAAACCAGAACTGAAATACTTCAGCTATCTTTGAAAATGACCAGAAATCTAAAAGCATTAAACATTCTCAAACTCACACTGGACCGGGAAAAGACAGTAATGAATGAAAGCATGCCCAAGCACTGCCCCAGCTGTCCGGCGTCCTGCGTCCTGCGGGGGTGCGGAGGTCTCCGTGCGAGAGAAGAGCCCCATCAGGCTGCTTGGAGGCCCTCACTCCCTCGTGCTCGCTCACTGAGCTCCTCCTGGCCTGCGTGGTGGGGAAGAAACACTGTTTGCTGTGCGGCTTTTAGTATCTGTCCTTGTTTCCTGACTTCTCTCTGCAAAACCTCCACAGTGGTTTCAGGTCCGGGCTTCCCTGGAAAGACTGTTCCAGGGCAGCCCCCTGTCGCCATCCCACTGTTTATCAGTGGTCTCCGCAGAAGCCATGCCTTGGGTGAGTTTTCTGTGGAGCATTCCTCAGAGGTAGCTGGGATAGAGACTGGCTGGCCGCTCTCCCAGCTGCGTCCCTTTCCCTCCTAAACACCCCCCACTCCACTTCCCAGCCTCTCCTGCTGCTGGGGCCACCCATATGACTGAGTTCCAGGTGAAGAATGTGGCAGATGATGCCTGCCATTTCAGATCGGCCCATAAAACCCTCCCAAACGCAGCATGAGTTCCACTGAATCATGTTGTCTGAGGTGCCAGCGAGACATCCGGATCTGCGGGTCTGGAGCTCCTGAGCAAAGCAGGAACTGAGATGGAATCACGGATAGAGAGGAGACTGCCCAGAGACGGGAGAAGGAGACAGGACCAAGGGCAGAGCTCTGAAGACCACTGGCACTTAGTAAGTCTGTCCCAAGAAGCTGGAGATGTACTGTAAGAAAGAGGAGAAAAGCAGGGTGACATTCTGATGAAAATTAATGAAGGGGAGAGTTTCCGGGAGGCAGTAACCAAAAGTGGCAACTGTCACTACACGTTCAATAAAATGAGGAAAGATAAAGGCCTGTGATGTTTGCCGGTGCCAAGGTCTTTGACAGCATTTGACAGCTTGTGGTGGGGGTGGAAGTGGGGAAGGAGGTTTTGGGGGGTGGAATAGTCTTTCTGAGTTGAGCACTGAATGAAAGGGCAGAGTGCAGACAGGAGTAGACTCTCCAGGCTTAGACGGGAAAGGAAGACAAGGAAACACCACCAGACAGAAGAAACACAGCAACAGGGAAAGGTCATTTAATGGGAAGACAAAGTAAATTAGAAAACAGATCTGCCTTATTATCCCAATTTTGTGAGCGGGGAAAAAGGGGGGATAGATAAAAAGAAAGAAAGAGACAACACACGTACAAAAAAAAATCAAAAAAATAATATAAAAACGCTAATGGTAATTACTTATCTTTTAGTGGTAAATTCATATGTGGGTCTTATTTTTCTTCTTTGTACTATTCGGTATTTTCCAAATTTTCTACAGTGAATACTGTATTGCATGTGTAACACTAACAGCATTTTGGGTTTGGTTTTTAGTGGAAGAGACTCAAGCATGTTTATAAGCAAAAGACCAAAGAGCACGTGGTAAGGGGGAGGAGAAAGGGCAGTTCGTGAAGCACGGTTCTGAGGGAGGTGGGTGTGTGGGAATTCAGGTTAGCGGAGCGAGTTCTTTATTTTCTCAAGGCCACAGCTGAGGCAGAAGGGGGAGGCCTGGGCTGGGGAGGTCCGCTGGGGGCTGATAAGAGCGCTGAGACACGTGGTCCGCACTCTGTCACCACCACCAGGACCCAGCGCTCTCCTGCTAGCGTCTTCCAGTCTAGATTGTGCTGCCTCATTTTCTCCGTCTGAACAGACTGCCTGGGCCAGACACCCGGCTCAGAAGCTGAACTCCTCCATGCCTTCTCCCCAAAATTAATTTTCCTGTTCATCGCTTCTTGCTCCCACCCCAAGCTGACATCAGGACCTAGACCTATAGTGAAAAGCACTCCATGAATTATCTCACTGTATGAAGCTGACACTGAATAATGACTAATACTATTCCTTCCTAATGATGAGAAATTGCATTGAAATAGACTTTTAGAGTCGCGTTTTAATCAGGAGGTGAAAAACCGTGGGCAAAGGTTTTTTTGCTTTTGTTTTGTTTTGTTTTGTTTTGTTTTGTTTTGTTTTGTTTTGTAATGGAAGGCGTTGTTCCAATTTTCTTTAAGCCCACCATCAGGTAAAGGTGCAGCGTGTCTCCAGGTGAGAACAGCTGCACTCATGGGTAGATTCTAAATACCATCTGCCTAGACCACTTTAACAGAAATATAAATCATGGCATAAGGGAAGATGACTGCACCCATCAAATACGTTTTTCAAGGGCCAGGATAAAATAAAAAACTTTTAAGAAGACAAAAACTGAAAGAATTCACTAGCAGCAGACCCTCACTAAAGAAATCCTTAAGCGCCCTAGCTGGTTTGGTCCAGCGGGTAGAGTACCGGCCTGCAGACTGAAGGGTCCCCAGTTTGATCTGGTCAAGGGCACATGCCCAGGTTGCGGGCTCCATCCCCAGTTGGGGGTGTGCAGGAGGCAGCCGATCAATGATTCTCTCTCATCATTGATGTTTCTATCTCTCTCCCCCTCTCCCTTCCCCTCTGAAATCAATAAAGATATATTTTTTTAAAAAAAGAAATCCTTAAGCATTTATTTCAGGAATAAAAGGATATCCCAGAAGAAAAGGATGAAATACAAAAGAAATTAAAAACAAAGAAAGGGGGAAATGTGTGGGTAAATCTAGAAAAACACTGATATATAAAATAAGAAGGGGAAGAATGAGATAATAATAATAATGTTCTTGGGGAATAATTTTAAAATAGAATTAAAATACACATAATAGTACAATGTTAGAAGGGGTGAATGAAACTGAAGATTTTAAGGGTTTCATGTTTTTTGGAAAGAGGGTCTGGCATTGGTTAACTTTATTTATTGATAAATTATGCATATTAAATATTTAGAGTAGCCTGAAAGTAGAAAAACTTTCAAAAAGCAGCTAAAGCAGAAATTAGATGGAAATTTATGGCAGTAAACATTTAGATTAGTAGAAAAGAAAGGCCCAAAATTAATGATGTAAGCCTACATCTCCAAAGGATACAAAAAAAAGAATTGCAAAATAAATTAAAGAAGAAAATAAAGATAAAAAGAAATAGTTATGCAACTAAAAGGAAACATATGAGAGAGGAACAAAGTCAGTCCTTTGGAAAGACTAGTGAAATGACAAGCTTTGAACAAGATTGATACAGAAAAAGAGAGAGCTCACAAAGCACAATTAGGAACATAGCTTCAAGTATCGCCAATATTAAAAAACGTAAGAGAATATGATGAACAATATTTAGGAACAAAGTTATGCAAATTAGCTGTACAACGTAGAAGAAACCATCAAATTCCTAGAAAAAAATATAACTTACCAAAACTTAAAGAAAAATAAAAAAACAGTTCAACAAGCATTAAAGAAATTGAATCAATATCTCATTTAAGGAACAGATAAGTAAATTTTTACACAAACATTTCTAGAAGACAAAAAATAAGGGAAAGTCTGCTGACTCATTTAGTGAGGTCATTATAACCTAGGTAGGTGAAAGTGAGAGGGGAATAGAGAGAAAGAAGATAAGCATGATTAAGAATGAGGGGTCTAGAGTTAAACCAACTGAGTTTGAATCCTAGCCCTGGTCATTTATAAGCTAAAAGCAAGTTAATTAACTTCAGTTTTCTTATGTGTAAAATAGGTATTTGAGACCACATACATTATAGATTTATTGTGAGAATTAAATGAGTTGAAAAGAAGCATCCAATAATATACTATAGTAACTATCATTATTATTAGCTATTGATATCAAAACCTGACAAGGACTATCTGAGAAAGGAAAATTACAGGTCAATCTCAAATGAAAATTGATACCAAAAAAACTAAATAACATATTACAGAAGGAGAACAGATATATAAAAATAATATCACGATCTAATTGCATTTATTCTAGAAATTCACAGTTGATTTAACATTAGCACATAAACTAATGTAACTCACCATATAAACAGCTTAAAGGAGAAAATCATATATTTACCTTAATAAAGTATCCTCTACAATAATCAATATCCTTTCACAACTTAAAAAAAATATCTCAGCAAACTTGGAACCAAGTACTTCCTTATTCTGCTGAAGAGAATCTAAAACAAAACCAATGGAAACTTCATTTTTATGGCCAAACAACGGGGTTTCTCTAGGATCAAGAATGATATCTAAATCTCAGGCTACTGGAAAAACTAGCGCTGCTGGACCCCAACCACCTGTGTCACTGCTGACCCCGGCAGGGCCCTGGTTATCAGTCACCTGCCCTGGCTGGCGGGCAGGCCTGGAGCCAGGCTCCAGAGCAGTTGGGAGAAAGCAGAGGGTATGAGAACCCTGGTGTGAATGGAACAGGGACTTCTTCTAGGGCCTGACCATCTCTTCACCCCAAATAGGCAAGACTGGCTGCAGCCAGGGTCTCCTGGGGACATGAAGGCCTGGGAAGCTGGAGCTGGGCTCTCAGGCCTTTTTGCTTCCATCATCACAGTGAGCTCAGCTTTAATGGAAGGAAATACAAAAGCAAACCCCCAGGACCTAGAAGTACTTTATTCAAATGTTGGGATGTGAAATGACTGAGCCTTTGTTGAATATTCACAGCTAATGAAGTAAACAAACAGGCTTAGTGAGCTGACTCATCAACTGAGACGTCCCAGAGGGATAAAGCTTGTTTGTGTCCTGGTCTCCATCACAAGTGAAGGGTTTGTTTTATTTTTTCTATCATATTTTGTCCTGGTTAAATTGTTCTAGCTGAGATGCTGTGTTTACCCATCTGAAATATGAACTACTCATACTTGAATGGACATGGCTCAGTGGATAGAGCGTCAGCCTGCGGACTGAAAGGTCCCAGGTTCGACTCTGGTCAAGGGCATGTAACTTGGTTGCAGGCACATCCCCAGTAGGAGGTGTGCAAGAGGCAGCTGATCGATGTTTCTCTCTCATCGATGTTTCTGACTATCTATCCCTCTTCCTTCCTCTCTGTAAAAAATCAATAAAATATATTAAAAAAAAAAAGAGAGAGAGAAACTTATTTTTAAAAACCATGTCGGGAATGGTGTAGAAAATGGAGGTCGCTGTGCTATTGGACAGCCGGAAGGAGTATTTGAAACGGGAGCCTGGTCTGTTGTCCCCCTCAGCAGTGACCCCTGCAGGTTCCCACGTCCCTACGCCAACCAAGGGACATGGAAACTGGCAGGGGTCCTCTGTTCCACACAAGTTGTCGCTAAGACATCTGTTCTCCCTCTACATATGACCCCTCTTCTCTTAGTGTCACATTTGGGACACAGTAATTTTTAACAAGGCTCAGAACTCCTGTCCTGTCGTACCCCAACATCATGCCTTTCTGGGGTCTCGCCATCTTCTGAGGTCTGAGGGTGCTGTCTGGAACTCAGAACTCTCACACCCCGCCCCCACCGCTTCTATTCCAGGAGAATGTCCACCTGTTTCTCCAAAACAAATCGCTTCTTTTCTTAACCTTTTTCCTCTCTTTTGTTCTTGCACAATAGATATTACCTATGAAATCCAGATTTTTAACCATTAACTACCCCCCCCCAAAAAAAGTTTCCTTATCCCCAAAGGCAAAGAGAAATTAATTTGGGGGAAGGTAGAGAGAAATATTTGTGTTGCACCCCTCTAGTGCATCAAAGAATAAACAAAACTGTTTGCTTCCTATTAAAACAGTCTGATATTCATTTGCTATCACACTCTGATCATGAACATTTCCTGAAATGAGCAGAGTGCGAGCCTCGGCAACTGTGGCCGCCTGCTGTTTGTGAAGGGGCGACTCAAGGCAGGATGCAGACAATACTCGAGGCAGGACTGCCGCCATCCTGTGGCTTGTGCTGCTAAGAAGGCCTGGGACGGCAAGAGGGCAAAGGACAGATTCTACAAAAATCATACCAAACAGAGTTTTGTAAACTTTTTCCCACTTAAAATCTATTGTTGACATTTTCTCCGCATTAAATAATCTCCAACACTACTTTTAATGGCTGCTTAATCGGTATATGTACATGTCTTGATTTCTTACCAAACAAGCCCATATTATTAGCTATTTTCATTTTTTTTCTTATTTCTGGCTATTATATGCATTGCTTCAATTCCTTGTAAATAAACATGGTTTGCATCCTTGATATTTCAGTTGGATGCATTCCTAGAAATAAAATTGCCCAGCCACAGGACATAAGGATTTTCTTTAAAACACTAATAAACATCACCCAAATGCCCTCTAAAATGCTTGTGCCTGTTTCCATTCCCACTATCAACAGAGACTGCTAGGCTGTAATCCTCAAGCGGCGACGTCTCTGTGCTCATGAACTCAGTCTAACAAGATCTTCCTTGCAAGCATCTCTTAGTGGCTCTTACCACAGCCTCTGTGCTTTCAAATGTCACTGGTTTCTTCTGTTCCAGATTAAAAGCACTTTGCTTAAGTTATTTCTAAATTTGCTAAGTGCTAATAAAATGATACATACTGTGCATTTTCATTCAAGTGAAGAATGAAAGCTAACCTGTAAGTCTCAAATACTTCACAGCAGACCTCATCATAAGCACTACGTGTGCATGCAGTGAGTCTCTACAGCTCAGCGAAGCTGGTGCTCCTATTTTCACAGATAAGGGGTCTGATATACAAGGGAGCACAGTAAAGCCCAGGCACTCTGGCTCTAGAGTCCGGTTTGTCCACTACATTGCCTCTCTTCTTTCAAAATTAGTCACAAATCAGCCTCTTAGAAATAAAACAATAACCTTGTTGACTGAGTATTCCCTAAATATCAGGGCACAAAAATGTATCCAAAGGAGAAACAATATGCCATCCAAATATTCCAGCCCAAAAAGTTCTTCCAGCCAATGTACTCACAGGCTAGCATCTATCCAGATTTCAGTTTATTGCTCTAAATCTTAAACTTTAACTTACATATATCCTCCATCCAAATGGCTCTGAACCTTAGGCAACCATATGAGGTCTTGCCCTTTCCCCAAACGCGCCAGCAATGGTTTCCAATGTGGTTAGTATGTGTTAACTAAGTTAAGGAAGGTGAAGCTTTACCCCAAGTTGTTCTAGAGCAGTGGTCGGCAAACCGTGGCTCGCGAGCCACATGCGGCTCTTTGGCCCCTTGAGTGTGGCTCTTCCACGAAATACCACGGCCTGGACGAGTCTATTTTGAAGAAGTGGCGTTAGAAGTTTAAGTTTAAAAAATTTGGCTCTCAAAAGAAATTTCAATCGTTGTACTGTTGATATTTGGCTCTGTTGACTAATGAGTTTGCCGACCACTGTTCTAGAGCATAGTTGGCCTGGTTTCCATGGAGGGCATTTCCCTGTAGGTTGGAGACAAGACTGTTGCTGGAAAAAGCAGGGGGTCCTTCTCTATGGCATTTATTCCAGAGAAAGTATCAATCATCACCACGAAATACAGGCACACTGGTCAGGACGCAGTGGGCTTGAGGGTCTGGTAACTGTCAGGCAGCATACATGGGACAGCCCTTAAAACATCTGACTTGGAGACTGGACGAAAGGAACAAGCTCTGTGATCAGCACCGAATCATTTTGAGGGAAAGTTCTAAGTCCTGGAAAGACCACAGTCCTGGAAAGACCAGCCCTGGGGCCACAGCAGCATTGGCCTCTAAGAGTCATTGGCCTCTGAGAGTGAGCACCAAGGCAGAGAACCTTGTCTCTTCCCATTCACGAGAGATTTTCCTGTTTCCTGGTGTGATTTTTTACTGTATCTGCAGACTGAATTTTATGTTGCCAAGAGCGCGTGATGTTAGAAATAAGTGCCTGAAGGTGCTGAGCAGGGCCCCTGCCACACTCCAGGTGGACGGCCGCTTTCAGATGTCAACCATGTACTCAGGGTTCTCACAAGGACGGACATACCATCTCCTCATGAGATCTTCTAAGTGAGAAAATCACAAGATAAGGATAATTTGTTCTTTCCTCCACTGGATGTCAAATACCAGAAGGAAAAAACTAAAAAAAAAAAAAAAAGACCTTAAATTCCCCCCAAGCTTCTCCAGTTGGAAACACATATTCCTCCCCCAAAAGCCGCCTGTTTCTTGTTTCCATACCTCCAATCTATAAAGCAGAAAACACACACTCTGCCAGGCCTCTTGCTAAGAGCTATTTATTATGACAAAGCCAGTTGTCACTGTCCACATGGAGTCATCTGGGCCCGAGCATGTTAGGCGCCTGGCTTAGAAGGCCGTGTCATTCCTTGAGCTATAGAATATCGTTCTGGCAAAAAGCAACCGGCTATATGCTCTCACCCCCAGGAAACCATCCAACACTTCCTCTCATCCAGCCCGACACAAGCACGCCATCCGCTCAGACACACGCCCCTTGCCCCGGACATGCTCTGGGGCACATTCTTCTTCTGTGAGGAGGGAGAGGGGTGCCACATCTCCTGAGGGAGCAGGAAGGTGTCAAGGTGCCATGACCCCCGGTGAAGAAGCCTCCCTCTGTGACAGCCCGGTGGCATTCCCCCAGAAGAGCTGATGGTGAAAGTGATGAAGAGAGGCTCTCAGGAGGGGCCCAGTACTCTGAAACCTTCCCCAAGCAGAAGGGCCTGTGAGCATCCTGCCAGCTTGTTCTTCTGCAGCTGATTCGACTTGAGAGCAAACTTGCCAGAGAAAAATGGAAAAACACATCTTAGAGATAAATCAACATCAGCTCCAAGTTTCTGTTTCTATTGTTTTGCGTTGTGGTCTGCCCTTGCTCATGATTATGTGGCAATGACCTAGTAGGGCATGTTCCCTTGGGTCAAATGATGAGGTCTGCTCTAGATAGAGTGAACTACCCACCTGGGTGGTCTATTGTAAGATCAGTCCCCCTGTAGGGAGTCCTTGGATTTTAGAGCCGGAAGGAATCTTAGAGATCTACTGCTCCATTACTCTACTTCTATTGATGAAAGACGAGGGCCAGAGAGGTTAAACTTGCACAGCCTCCACTGCCATCCAGTCACAGAGCCAGGAATGGTGCAGAGTCCCCAGAGGGTGTCGGATCCTTTCTGTCTCAACATAGTAAGTCTCTAGATTCTCTATGGTTTTTGGTTGGGCCTGATTTCAAAACTGATTCCAAGTATTTTAATTCTAAATGGAGCTATCTGAAAACAATTTAACTCTCTGGGCACTCTAAAGCTCTCTACTTCCGTGGAGCAGCGAATACACTTGCTCCTTGAACAACACGGATTTGAACTGCGCAGGTTCACTTACACGCAGGTGTTTTTCCAACAAATACCCTTATTGTTTTCATCCACAGTGGGGTCTGTGATTGAGGAGGGCCAAATGTATAGATTGATCTTCGCCACTTTTTTAAATGCTCACTCGAGGATATGCTTTTTTATTACATTTTAGAAAGAGAGGAAGGGAGAGAGAGAAGACCATCTATGTGAGAAACATCGACCAGTTGCCTCCCGTATGCACCCTGACCAGGGATGGAATTCAGAACCTTTTGGTGTACAGGACAAGGCTCCAACCAACTAAGCTATCCACCCAGATAATCCAGGGCTGATCTACACCATCTATACTAATAAAAGGGTAATATGCTAATTAGACCGGCTAGACCGGCGTCTTCTGGATGTCCTTCCTGGGTGCCTGGCCAGGCGGCGCCACCCGGGGTCGCAGGTGCCTGTGGCTGGCCTGGGCGAAGCCGGCCCGGGTCCTGGTTACCTGCGGCCGGCCAGAAGGAGGGAAGCCCTGGTCCCAGGTCCCGGGTGCCTGCCCGGGTGAAGCCACCCAGGTCCCGGGTGCCTGCCCGGGTGAAGCCACCCAGGTCCCAGGTGCCTGTGACCGACCCAGGCAAAGCTGCCTGGGGTCCCAGGTGCCTGCAGCTGGCCAGAGAGAGGGAAGCCCGGGTTCCGGTTGCCTGCGGCCGGCCAGAGGAGGGAAGCCTGGGTCCCGCGTGCAGGGGGCCGAGGCTGAGGCAGTTAGGGATAATCAAGTAGGCAGGCGAGCAGTTAGGGGAAATCAGGCAGACAGACGAGTGGTTAGGAGAAATCAGGCAGGCAGGCAAGTGGTTAGGGGCAATCAGGCAGGCAGGCAGAAGTGGTTAGGGGTGATCAGGAAGGCAGGCAAGCAGTTAAGGGAAATCAGGCAGGCAGGCAGAGGTGGTTAGCGGCAATCAGGCAGGCAGGTGAGCAGTTAGGGGTGATCAGGCAGGCAAGCGAATGGTTAGAGGTGATCAGGCAGGCAGGCAGAAGCAGTTAGGGGCAATCAGGCATGCAGAGTGGTTAGGGACGATCAGGCAGGCAGGCAGGCAGGCGAGTGGTGAGGAGCCAGCAGTCCTGGATTGCGAGAGGGATGTCCAACTGCTGATTTAGGCCCAATTCCTGTGGGAGCAGGCCTAAACCGGCAGTCAGACATTCCCTGAGGGGTCCCGGTATCTGCAGGGGCTTCTAGAACCAATTCCTCGTAGATTCCAAGGGACAACTTAAGATTTGGGAATTCAAAATTATACATAGATTTCAACTGCATGGTGGGTTGGTGCTTCCAGCCCCTGTTTTGTTCAAGGGTCAACCGTACATTATTTTAGAATTTAAGCCATCAAAATTTGAAGAATGCCTAACTCAACCCTATTCAACAGAACCAAAGGATTGCAAACACTGAGATATATAGAATGGTATTTCAAGTCAATTTCTGGTTTGAGTTTAGCATTGTTAAATAAACATGTTGTTTTTGTTATCTACTTTGATGAATTTGAAGTCTGGGATTTATAGTCATAAACTATTCATGCAGCATCTCATCCTAATAACAGGAATCAAATCATCATAGTAAAGATGGGACTGGTATGTCAGATACACTGATGACATTCTAGACCAACAACACTAAACCAAGAAAGCAGTTACTAACTACATAGGACATATGTTCAACCTAATATAGAACAATGCACAGGCAGTCCTGGATCTTACATGTTTTACATAATGATTGTTCAACACCATACAAACAGGAAGATAGCTTTCATATTTCTTTAAAAAATATGCTCTTTAAATAAAGGCCAAGTGCTCAATGAATAAAATCTTTCATTAAATCTATATTTTGGAGACACTTTTTCCAGACTTGCTATCAGAGATTTGGCTATCTGTAGTGGGTTGAACTGTAACCCCCAAAAGATACAGCCCCAAGAACCTATGAATATGACCTTTCCTGGAGAAAGGGTCTTTGCAGGTGTGATTAAATTAATGGTCTCCAAATGAAGAAACAATCCTTGATTACTTGGGGAGAGCCTAACTCAACAGATGTGTCCACATGAGAAGAGAAGACGATGCTGACAGAGGGGAGAAGCCACAGAATAGCTCATGTGAAAACAGAATTAGAGACTGGAGTCATGCTCCTGCAAGTTTATGAATGCTTAGAGCCACCAGAAGTTAAAAGAGGCAAGGAAGGATCCCCCTCAAAGCTCAAAGGGGCATGCATATAAGCATAACCAATGGATACAAGACACTGGGTGGGGGGGGCAGGTAAAGGCATGTAGTGGGGGGTAGGGGAGGTCAATGGGGGGAAAAAAAGGAGACATATGTACTACTATTTGTAATACTTCAAACAATAAAAAAAAAAAAGCTCAAAGGGAAGGTGGCCTGGCAGACATATTTATTTTCTGCAGCTGATTCTGCTTGAGAGCAAACTTGCCAGAGAAAATGAAAAAAACACACCTTGGAGATAAATCAGCATCAGCTCCAAGTTCGTTCAATTGCTTGGCGCTATGGTCTCCCGTTGCTCATGATTTCGTGGCCCAGTGTTACTGATTTCAGACTTCTGGCTTCCAGACTGTGAGGGGATACATGTCCTTGGTTTGTGGCCACATCACTCCAATCTCTGTCCCCCACGGTCACGTCATCTTTCCCTGTGTGTATGGCTAAATCTTTCTCTGTCTCTTTCTTATAAGGACACTTACGATGGCATTTCAGACTCACCAAGTAATCCAGGGTAATCTCCTCATCTCAGGACTCCTAACTTAATCACACCTGCAAAGTTCAACAGGTTCCAGTGATTAAGACCTAATAGTTTGGGGTGGGGCTACCAAAGCCCCCAAATCTCACTGGCTTAAAACAGTAAAGACCAACATGGCCTCTATCTTATGGTGTGCCATCTGGAACACCTGGCTGCCAAGTTCATAACAGCAAGGAAAGAAGATAGATGGGAAATTATTCCAGGTTCTTAATTACCTTTGCCTTAAATCAACTCACATTAATTTTGCTCACAGTCCATTGACCAGAACTAATCATATGAACCCGACCTAATTATAAGGAAGGCTGTCATATGTAAAGCGGGTAAATGGATACTTGGTGGAACTGTATTTGCAACATACTGAGAGAGAGATAATAAAGTTATATGGGATCTGTGCCATGGGAGACAACCACTGGGTCTGTCACCCACCACTGTCCCCAACTTCTTCCACTATAGCATCCCCTCATTTGCAGGATTCCATGCCATGTGCTTCCAGTCTCAAAGGAGGCAGCATTACACAGTCTGTTGCATCAAAGTCTGGATGTGGAATTTTCCATTTTGATGTTGGAGCCTAAGACCCTCGCAATAAAAACCAAGGGCTGAACCTCTCCCAGTACTCATGCTATTCTGAGGTAACTTCCCTTGAGTCCAAAGCTCCCTTGGAAGGGGATGTGGTGTTTGGCAGGACACAGCAAGGAGTTCCACATCTGTGACAGTGGAAGTCCCCTGGCTCTTACTCAAGCTCAGTGGGATTTCCCGTAGTCAGTAGAGGCAAGTCAGTTTTGAGCATAGATTGAGCATCTACAGTCACTCCGCAGAATTTAGGCCTTAACTCATCTTATCAGGCAATGACGATTAATTAGACTCATCTCCTTGGCGCCAGTTTTTACCTCTCTGTCCCTCACAGTGCCTCGAATTGGTTGAGTGAGTGAGTGAGTGGCCACCTCTGTTGGGTGATGGGTTGGTTGGTTGCTGGAAGGAGGACCTTCTTTGTAAAACAACACAAAAGAATGGTTTTTAAACGTCTGTATTTTAAGAAATTTCTACAGAAAAGAGACAGTAATTCTGACACTTATAGTACCACACTAGTAAGAAGTGGCACTGGGCAATAGGGTGGAATTGTCATCTATCTTCAAGTGGAAAAGAGAAAACCACCTAACAAAAGGTGAAATTCAGGTTTAAAAACTGACCTATTTGTTTATCTTGATAATAAAGAGTGACTTTCAAAGTTGACTTACTGAATAGATTTCATTTATACTTTAAAGTACCGCAAATAATAATTTGAATTAACAACTACTAAGCGAACATGGAGATTTAAGGAACATTCTAGAATGGATTATTGCTATGAAATATAACTTTGAGAGTTAGATAAAGAGAGCTGATTATGGGAACTGTACATTTTTAGTTTTAAACATTTTATATGGGAAATTTCTATAGCACAATAGTATATCATTGCAGTATTACAATTACAATGATATGATGAACCCTCCATGTCCCCATCATCCAGCTTCAACAACTGTCAACACACACATGCCAATTTTGTTGTATGTGCCCTCCCCACCTTAACCCATTCCAGCCACACTGAAGCAAATCCCAGACACCCTAGCAGTTCATCCATAAATAATTCAGTGAATATTTCACAAAGATCAGGAGTTCATTGGGATTGCTTGGCTTAACATAACCATAACACTATTAGAGCCATATCTAAAAATTAATTATTCTTTAATACTATAGTCACTGTTTGAATTGAGAATGAATCTTTTGAGAGAAGTCCATATAAGTAATTTAAAATGATTTTTCTTTTTTATTGAATTTATTGAGATGACACTGATTAACAAAATTATACACATTTCAGGTGCACAATTCCACAACACACTATCTGTACACTGTATTGTGTGCTCACCACCCCAAGTCAAGTCTCCATCCATCACCATTTATCTGCCCTATACCTTCTGCCACCTCCCTCCACCCTCCCCCACCCACCCCCCCGCCCCGGCCACCACCACCATCCCTTGATCACCACACTGTTGTCTGTCTAGGAGTTTTTTCTCTCTTTTTTTTTTTCTTTCTTGCTCAGTTCCTCCACCCATCCCCGACCCAGCCCCCAACCCCCTCCAAACAGCTGTCAGCCTGCTCTCTATCTGAGTGTCTCCATTTTGCTTGTTAGATCATTTTGTCCATTAGATTCCATATATGACTGAAATCATATGGTACTTGTCTTCCTCTGACTGGCTTATTTCAACATAAAACACTTTATTTTAAAATATTTTTGCATTAAAATAAATATAATGTATAAGCATAAATATATAATGCTGTAGAATGCAAAATTTTATGAACTTTTTTGGTTTGTATTACTTTTTAAAAATTTCTTCATTCATACATAGAATTTTACATAAATATATAAATGCAATAATATAGAGCTATTTTGGGGTTTTTTTTTTCTTAGATCCCTTTTACCCTTACAATCACACAATCTAGTGTCTGCCTTTCCAACTTTGTCTCTGAGATTATACTGCTCCTGTAAGCATTGTAGATTAATAGTGAACAATGAAGTTCCTGTGCTATTTGAGTTTATATTCTAGAATTGCATATACTTATACATATAAACATATACTATATACAGGGTGTCCAAAAATATATATACAAACTTTAACAGCTGATAGCTCAATTTTGAAAATGAAATGTATTTTAATAAACACTGCCTTTATAATTATTCAAAGTGTGTGTATATATTTTGGGGAGACACCCTATATATATACTGGGAACATATTAGACAGTTTTCTTATTCTTGATTTGCTTACTCAACACTATCAACTCAACTGGTTTAGCTCTATTCATCCACTTTAATGCTTATATAACATCTCAATATATTTCATAAATTGTTTGACTATTTCCCTGATAATAATTATTCCTTTTGTTTACATTTTTACCATTATAGACATCCTTACACATATGTAAATGACACCTAGGTGTTGTTGTTTTTTTAAGATACAGCAACTTTTTTTTAATGTGTTTATCGATTTCAGAGAAAGGGAGAGGGAGAGATAGAAACAACAATAATGAGAGAGAATCATTGATCGGCTGCCTCCTACACACCCCCCACAGGGGATTGAGTCTGCAACCCAGCATGTGTCCTGATTGGGAATTGAACCGTGACCTCCTGGTTCATAGGTCGACACTCAAACACTGAGACACACTAGCTGGCATTTTTATTTCTATAGATTTGGTTCCTAGAAGTATAATTGCTGAGTCAAAGGACATATATATTTTATATCCAGAGTATATAAAGATTTGTGTTTTCTTTTTTTTTAATAAATCTTTATTGTTCAGATTACAGGTGTTCCTCTTTTTTTTCCCCCATAGCTCCCCTCCACCTGATTCCCCACCCCACCCCATACCCTTACCCCCCCTCCACTGTCTTCATCCATAGGTGTAAGATTTTTGTCCAATCTCTTCCCGCACCCCTCACATCCCCTTCCGCCTGAGAATTGTCAGTCCACTCCCTTTCTATGTCCCTGATTCTATTATATTCACCAGTCCATTCTGTTCTTCAGGTTTTTTATTCACTTGATTTTTAGATTCACTTGTTGGTAGGTATGTATTTGATGTCATTTTGTTGTTTATAATTTTTATCTTTACTTTTTTCTTCTTCTTCCTCTTCTTAAAGAATACCCTTCAGCATTTCATGTAATCCTGGTTTGGTGGTGATGAACTCCTTTAGCTTTTTCTTGTCTGTGAAGCTCTTTATCTGACCTTCAACTCTGAATGATAGCTTTGCTGGGTAGAGTACTCTTGGTTGTAGGTTCTTGCTGTTCATCACTTTGAATATTTCTTGCCACTCCCTTCTGGCCTGCATAGTTTCTGCTGAGAAATCAGCTGACAGTCGTATGGGTGCTCCCTTGTAGGTAATTAACCGTTTTTCTCTTGCTGCTTTCAAGATTCTCTCTTTGTCTTTTGCCCTTGGCATTTTAATTATGATGTGTCTTGGTGTGGTCCTCTTTGGATTCCTCTTGTACGGCGTTCTGTGAGCTTCCTGAACTTGTAAGTCTATTTCTTTCACCAGGTAGGGAAAGTTTTCTGTCATTATTTCTTCTAATAGGTTTTCAATATTTTGCTCTCTCTCTTCTTCTGGCACCCCAAAAATTCGGATGTTGGTACGCTTAAAGTTGTCCCAGAGGCTCCTTACATTATCTTCATATTTTTGGATTCTTTTTTCTTTTTTTTTCTGGTTGGGTGTTTTTTCTCATATTTCAGATCTTTGGTTTGATTTTTGGGGTACGTTGATCTACAGTTGAGTTTCTGTATATTCTTTATTTTAGACAGTATATGCTTAATTTCTGACTGGTCCTTTTCCATATTTTTGGCATTCTCATTAAGGTCCTTGAAGGTCTCACTAAGCTCCTTGGAAGTCTCATCAAGTTTCTTGGCGGTTTTTAGAAGATTCTTGAGTAACCTTATAAATGTGGTTCTGAACTCTGTGTCGTCCAGTAGTTTGCTTTCCTCCATTTCTTTCATTCGTGACATGTTTCTTTGTCTCCGCATTTTGCTGCTTCCCTGTGTTGATGGAGTGGCTTTGTGTGGTAGGTGACCTATAGGGGCCAGTAGCTCAACCTCCCCAATCACCTGAGGTGGACGCTCTTGGTACACCCCTTTGTGGGCTGAGTGCAAAGTCTTGGTGTAGTTAAGCCTTGATTGCTGTTGGTACACTGGGAGGAATTGACCTCCAGGCCAATTGACTGTGAGGACCTACTGTGTCTATAATGGAAGAACTGCTGCGCTGGAGACATGCTTATGGTGCAGGACTTGTTTCAGTGGGGCTTTGGTGCTCACTGAGTCTGCCTCTTGAATGTGACACTTATGGATGTGAGGAGTTGAAATCTGGTATCTCACACTGACCACTAGGTACACTGGCTTCTGGATCTCCAATGGGGTGCAGGTCAGCTACTGTCTGAGGCCACCCAGCAGGAGCTAAAGCGAGAACTACAGTTTTCTCCTCTTTGCTTGGGGTTTGGAGGTTTTGGAGCTGTCTGACACGGGCTGCAAGTTTGCTATGTTAAGCTGCGAAAGGGCAGGCCATTCATATGCTAAAGCCGCTGCTTGGAGCTTGGGTGGGTTTGTAGATTGTGCAGGGTGGGGTCTCAGGGCATCACTAGGCTAGGGCGTGGCAAACAGCGATGGCTGCCAGTAAGCCGGCTCTGCGTCTCCGACTGTGTCCCCGTGTCCCATGCCCCAGCACAGTAAACAATTATTCCTGTGCGCAGCCCTGCAAGCAAGCCTCCCTCACTTTCCGACCCGATGGCAGACAGTCCAGCTTCTCCCCGTAGGAGTTTAGGTCCCCCGCATCTCCCCAGAAACTGGAGTTTGGAGTAATCAGGAGCTTGCCTCCCTTTGGGTTCAAAATAGCAGCGCTCCCAGTCGCCCGCCACCAGCCAGATTCGCGCACCTCCGTACCTCAGCTTTTCAGCACTTGTGCACGTCTCAATGCTCTTTTCTCTTTCCTTCTAGTTGTAGAATTTCCACTCAGCCAGCTTTCCCATGGTTCTGGGTGATAGACATTTTGTCTTTTAGTTGTAGTTTTGAAATTGTTGTGCGAGGCAGTTTACGTGTTTACCTACGCCGCCATCTTGGATCCTCCCAAGATTTGTGTTTTCTTTAAAACATGATGAAAAGAGGATAACAGAGATGCATGTAGGAGCTAAGTGAAAGAATCTTCACAAAGGATAGACGATCAGCTATGTCAGAAGTGAAGTCCAGCCCTGACCAGTTTGGCTCAGTGGATAGGGCATCGGCCTGGGGACTGAAGGGTCCCAGGTTCGATTCCAGTCAAGGGCATGTGCCTTGGTTGCGGGCACATCCCCAGTGTGGGGTGTGCAGGAGGCAGCTGATCAATGTTTCTCTCATCGATGTTTCTAGCTCTCTGTCCCTCTCCCTTCCTCTCTGTAAAAAATCAATAAAATATATTTTAATTAAAAAAAAAAAAAAGTAAAGTCCAGGGCAAAGCTGAGTCTTTTCTAGTTCTTTCTGCCTGAAGGCTTTTTTTTTTTTTTTTTTTTTTCAATCCTCACCCAACGATATTTTTCCATTGATTTTTTAGGGGGAGTGGGAGAGAGAGGGAAAGACAGAGAGAAACATCAATGTGAGAGAAACACATCAACTGGTTGCCTCCTGCACACACCCCAACCAGGGCCCGGGCCAGGGAGGAGCCTGCAGCCAAAGTACATGCCCTTGACCAGAATCGAACCCGAGACCCTTTGGGACCAACGCTTTATCCACTGAGCTAAACCGCTAGGGCCTAGAAGCATTTAGAAAAATATTTTTTCTCTTTATACTTAGAGTTCTACAACTTTACCAGAAAATTCCTGGACACATTCTTTTTCTCATCAAATTGGCTTGGAATCTGGTTAACTCTTTTAAAAAAAAAAAAAAATATATATATATATATATATGTATATATATATATATATATATATATTATTATTGATTTCAGAGAGGAAGGGAGAGAGATAAAAACGTCAAAGATGAGAGAGACTCATTGATCAGCTGCCTCCTGGATTCCCCCCACAATGCTTTACTCATGTGCTTGTGGTGACGCTGGTGTGAAGACACCTACAGCGCTGCCAGTGGTGTAAAAGTACAGCGCATACAATTATGTACTTGATAAGGATAATAAACGGCTATGGCACTGGTTTATGTGTTTATTATACTATACTTTTTACTATTATTGTACAGTGTGCTCTTTCTACTGAAATTTTTCTTTTATGTTTGCTGTAAAACGGTATGCCCTGTGACGCTGGCAGCCGCCTCATACATCTCATGTTTACCTAGTCTCTTGATTACATCGTTTCTCTTGTGCTTGATCTAATCTCATGTTGTTTTGTACAGTAGCGTGTTATACAGGCCTATAGCCTAGGAGCAATACACTATACCATGTGGCCTAGGTGTGTAGTAGGCTGTTCCATCTAGGTGTGTGTGAAGTACATCTATAATGTTCACACCACAGGAGAATCGCCTAAGGACATATTTCTCAGAAAGTATCCCAACCATTGTTAAGTGGGTGTGACTATGTTAACTACTATTACAGTTATTTCCCAACAGAAGAGAAACTAAGCCAACAAATAGCATTTATGTCCAAATACTGTATGTTTTGGAAGCTCTTTCCCGAGGGAGAAGGAGCCAGCAATTGAGGTAGGAGCTTGAATAATATTTGTGTTTTCAATGGAGGTTTTAGTTTTAGGCCAAATAAAATGTCCATATTCCAAATGCTTACAGTTTGAGTTCTCCAGTTAAAATTATTCCCACATTTGAATAATTCTCGAGATAAACTTGGCATCCGATGTGAACATACAGAGCTGTTTTCAGTCATTAATGAACAGAGACTTAATGTGGTCAAATGGAAATGGACTTCATTTTTCCCCCAAATACTCTATCTGCCACAAGCTCATCTAGAAACGTGCTAATTGGAGATCTCTCATGTGGTTAGTGGCTAATCAACAAGAATCAATGGGGCACCTTCCCAAGAGCAGACCCACCCCACTTTGGAGACCACTGGTATATAATGCAGTGTTCAGCAAGTTTGTTAATCCTTCTGACTCTCTGGCTCTCCTTCTATATAATTGAAACAATCATTTCTTTTTTAAGATATATTTTTATTGATTTCAGAGAGGTAAAGAGAGAGATTCAAACATCAGTGATGGCAGAGAATTGTTGATCAGCTGCCTCCTTCACACCCCACACTGGGGATTGAGCCTGCAACCCAGGCATGTGCCCTGACCAGGAATTAAACTGTGACCTCCTGGTTCATAGGTTGATGCTCAACCACTGAGCCACGCTGGCTGGGCTGAAACAATCATTCTGCTTCCAAAGTCACTTACATAAATGCGATTACATGTGAATGAGACTCCTCCCAGCACAGTGCTCATGGGCAAACACTTGAAAACTAAGTTTCCATCTCTTCCCTTTCCCAATAGGAGTGACCTCTGCCAGTAAGGGAGCCTTGAGGGGGTCAACCCATCTTAACCCAACAGGAGGCTGCAGCCCAGGGCAAGCGATCAGGGGCACAGGGCATGGCTGAGCTCTGAGCCCCACACAGGCCTGAGGAGAGCAGGCATCCTCGCAGGAGGGTCTGTGGGACCCAGGAAGGCCCAGGGGGACAGAGGCAACATGCGGGAAGGAGTGTCTGGGGCACTCTTGGGAGGGACAAGGGTCTGCATCTCAGGTGGCAGTGAGGTGGGACCAAGGCAGCAGAGGACCTTCGCGGGCATTCTGAAATGCTGTCCAGAGCTAACGTGGCATCTCCCACCACATCATTCCTATTGCTTCCAGTCAGTTCCATGAGTCTGTCAGGGTCATTGAGGTTGCTTTGAAAGGAAGCATTGGAGAAGTGAGTGGCTTTCTTCTCTAGTTGTTGTGTGACTAATAGAGCAATCTTGGTTTGTTTTCTGTCCTGGGATTCTGTGAATATTTTAAGAAAAAAGAGAGACCTTATCATACAACCCAAAGCCTGTTTTTAAACTTCTTGGGAGGTCCCGGGAAAAAAGCAGGTCCGCACCCCCCTTTTCCACCAGAGCAAGAAAACAAGGGCACTGCTGGACACAGTTTCTGTGCAAAGTGCAGACATTGACTTCACTCACAATTGTTAAAGCATGATCTGAAAAAATCCTCAGGAAATGGAGCTAACGGCTCCTGCGTCCACCTTGGTCACTGGAGAAAATAGGAAAGGAGCTCGTTTGGTGAAATGAAACCCTTTGAGTCCTGGGTGCTTCACAGTTTGGGGGGCCTTCTGTGGTGGATTGTGCAGTGGGAGCTGCAATAACTCAAGAGATGCAGGAAATCACCAAATCTGGCGAACCCCCAGAGAGAAAGGCAAAATCTGCCCGAATAGATTTGGACTGAAGTCTGGGTAAACTCTCCAAAGCTAAGCAATGGCTGATATTGCCTGTGTTCCCAGAATCTCACCCTCAGCGTTGGGGGTACAAACATAATTTGTGGATCTGGAAGGGGACACATGTTCATGTCACAGTGAAAATTATGTTCAATCATTCAGAGCTATAATAACCTTGTGAATGCTAAAAACAGGGTTCCAATTAAATGAACTCACTGCCATACAAACCACTTTCTCTAGCTGAAATAGTCCTTTTTCAGTTGTCAGTTTCTCATTTATTACTTCTTCCCCAAATCACTTAAATTAGAAATTTGATTTCAACCAGTCAGTAACTTCTAAAGGAAGTCTGGCCTTAATCCTTCGTTTATTTTCCAAAAAAGGCCATGACATACCAACGTGTCATTCAATCAACAAGGGCTTTTGCATGCATACCTAGGAGACTGAGCCAAGGACAGAGTCATGTAAACAAAACATAAACACATGCAAGTTCAATAACAATGCCAAACCATGAACACTGGAGGTTGGTAAGACATCCATGTTTAACTCTCAAACACTGCTGGGAAAGACAGAGAGAGTCCCGAATTCAGTGTGGAGAATCAGCAATGTTGCCTGGAATGGGCCGCAAGTCTTGTGGGAGACATGAGTATTGACTTGAGCGTTAAAAAATAAGAAACTGGAAAATCAGAGAGACCAGGAGAAGACATTCCAGGGCAGAAAAATAATGTGCTTAAAGTAAGAAATCTGGTCAGTGTCAATAAAGTTTCTTAAAGGAAAGCTTCATCGCCTGATCCCAGGGCCAACCACTGATGAAGTCAGTAAGTAATTTTCTCTGCTGTCCTCCCTCCTCTCCTCTGTGGCTTCGCTGCCCCAGGTTCCTGGCATGCAGGGCCAGCTACGGAATTTGCAGAACCCAATGCAAAGCAAATCCGCAGAGCCTCAGGGACGCAGAGAAGTGACCCTCCCTTTTCCTTGTGCCCACGGCTCTAACCTGCAGGGAACAGGTGCCCCCAAGGGACTGCTACCTCTGTGTAGGGATGTACTGGGACCTGGACCAGGAGTAGGTGAGAGGGCACAGGGCATGGCTCAGGGGTGGGGCATCTACCTGTGAACCCCGGAGGTGGCGGTTTGATTCCCAGTCAGGGGGGTTGCAGGAGGCAGCTGATCAGTGATTCTCTCTCATCATCGATGTTTCTCTCTCTCCCTTCCTCTTTGAAATCAATATATTTATTAAAAATCACGTTGTCCAGCCCTAACCGGTTTGGCTTAGTAGATAGAGCGTCGGCCTGCGGACTGAAGGGTCCCAGGTTCGATTCCGGTCAAGGTCATGTACCTTGGTTGTGGGCACATCCCCAGTAGGGGGTGTGCAGGAGGCAGCTGATCGATGTCTCTCTCTCATCGATGTTTCTAACTCTCTATCCCTCTCCCTTCCTCTCTGTAAAAAATCAATAAAATATATTTTTTTAACAACAACAAAAAAATCACGTTGTCCAGTCTGAGACACCAAGGGTGCAGAGGAACATGGGCTCCCACACCAATGCCCCAGGACAGCGGGCAACAAGGGTCCCAGACAAGAGTGGAGAGGGCACAGCTGGCAGGGTGTAGACGACTGACCGCATGTCCCAGGGCAACAGTGGGAGGTCCCCGGCCATGCTGCATTGTCCCATTGGTTTTCACTTTTAAAACGCAAACTCAGTGAAAATTATTAAGATTTTCAAGATGGCAACCACAGAGGAAGAACCTCTGAGCACCAGGCCCTGGGTGACTGCCCAGGTGTCTGGTCCAGGAAGCTAGTCCTGCTGTCATCTCCGTCAACTATTTCTAAATAAGGTCATGCAAAACTCTCAGGGTAGGCCTTCACTGTATCTTGTTGGGGGGCACAGCTGAACCCATAGCAGGTGCTCAGGAACCAAGGCCGGCTGCTAGGGGCGCCAGCAGCATGCAGGTAGAATGGCAGTGGTGATGGCGTGGAGAATGCAGATGAAAAAAGAGGTGAGATTTGGGTTATGTTTTGTAACTCTACCCACAAGACTTGCAGAGGGCGAAGGTAAGAGAGCAATCAAGAGAACTTTGGACAACGCGACTGGGAAGATGGTAGTGCCATTTGCTGAAAGGGGAAAGTTAAAAGAAGAATCGAGTTTGGAGGATGCATCAATAGCTGTATTTGGAACACATTCTAGTTGAGACGCCTTCTAGATGTGCACATAGAACTGTCGAGAAAGCACTTGGATCTACACATCTGCATCTCAGGGGAGAGGTCAAGAATGAACATGCAAATTTGTGAATTAGCAGCATAGGATCTTCATTTTAATTTGAATTTTATAATGAGTAGGGCAGTTGAGACTTTGAATGAGGAAATAATCCTATATAATAAAGAGGTAATATGCAAATTGACCATCCCTCCAACACAAAAAATGACTGCCCCCATGTGGACACAAGATGGCTGCCACAAAATGGCCGGCAGGGGAGGGCAGTTGTAGGTGATCAGGCCAGCAGGGGAGGGCAATTAGGGGTGACCAGGCCTGCAAGGGAGGGCAGTTGGGGGCAATCAGGCCCGCAGGGGAGGGCAGTTAGGGGTGACTAGGCCTGCAGGGGAGGGCAGTTAGGGGCAATCAGGCCTACAGGGGAGGGCAGTTGGGTGGGACCAGGCTTGTAGGAGAGGGCAGGTAGGGGTGACTGGGCCAGCAGAGGAGGGCAGTTGGGGGTGACCAGGCCTGCAGGGGAGGGAAGTTGGGGGCAACTAGGCCAGCAGGGGAGGGCAGTTAGGGGCGACCAGGCTGGCAAGGGAGGGCAGTTAGGGGTGACTGGGTGAGCAGGGAAGGGCAGTTAGGGGCAACTAGGCTGGCAAGGGAGGGCAGTTAGGGGCTACCAGGCTGGCAAGGGAGGGCAGTTGGGGGCGACCAGGCTGGCAGGGGAGGGCAGTTAGGGGTGACCAGGCTGGCAGGGGAGCAGTTAGGCGTCGATCAGGCTGGCAGGGGAGTGGTTAGGGGGTGATCAGGCTGGCAGGCAGAAGCAGTTAGGGGCAATCAGGCAGGCAGGCAGGTGAGCAGTTGGGAGCCAGTAGTCCTGGATTGTGAGAGGGATGTCCGACTGCCCGTTTAGGCCCGATCTTGGTGGGATCGGGCCTAAACGGGCAGTCGGACATCCCTTGAAGGGTCCCAGATTGGAGAGGGTGCAGGCTTGGCTGAGGGACACACACACACACACACACACACACACACACACACACACATATGAATTTTGGGCACCGGGCCTCTAGTTTTTAAATAAATGATAAAGACTACTTTAATCATCTCCTATGTTTCCAGAGAGTCATTACTTGAAGGCTCACAGCTAAACAGAGATGCTGTGAGGTCACCTGCTGATGGACAGTTCACGTGGAGATCTGAGGAAGTGAGGTGGACCGTGTATTGCTGGCTTTGTTACTCGAGGACTTCCACACCCCTGAATTTGGTTATGAAAGACAGGTAAATCCTGTCTGACATAAAATTTTTCCACATTTTAAACAATTGTTCCTAAATCCAAAATAAACCTACAACTAAGAGTCTGGCTCCATTTTTTTATGTTTCACTGCTGCCAGTTTTGAAGCCTCACCCCTCCCTCTCTACTCCGCCCACCTCTGGGTGACCCTCCCTTGCCCTAGTGGGAGAGTCAATCTATACAAGCTACTTCCCATGTGGGAACCCTCACCCCAGCTGCTCCCCTTGACTGTAATGAACCCCCACCCAGTCTCCTTCCTCTCCTAAGATGTTTTCAGACCAGCTAGGAATCCTGCCTGCTCTCCCCGAAAGCTTCATGATGTAATAAACTTTTCATACACCTTCTTGGTGTGGGTGTGGCATCATCAGTCCTGACATCCAAATCAAATTTGGAGGGGGAGGGGGAATGAGAGTCCATCCTGCTTCTTCAAAGTGGCTAAAACAAAATCCAGGAATCCATCATAAAGTATTAATTAGCACTACAATAGAAAACATGGAAAGCAGGTTGGAGGACTGATGAAATAATGTCCAATGACAGAGTTGGATCCAGGATCAGGGAGCCCCACCTCCAGGAAGGAGAACATGGTCACTCCGTTAGACCCCAGTCCCCTCTTTACAAAGAGATCAATGGGAGGGCCATTTTTCACAGAGCTGCACCAGCAAAGCAAGGATTGGGAGCCAGCTGGGAGCTGGCCCTATTCCTCAGAAAAGTCTCTTCCAATATAAATCCATTCTAAATTTAAAAGAGAAATGTTAGTAAATTATGGCAAGTACCTCATGTATATGGGGGTCAGAGGATGAGTAGAGGAGGACAAAGAGATGGAGAAAGAGTTATGAAGCATTGGCCGGAACAAAAAGCAAAAAATAACACCCTCTAACTTGGCAAAATAAGACAAACGGGTTTATTACCTAGAAAGCACGTGGCTCTGGGATTTGAATAGTTTTCTCTAAATCACTTACTGCTTTCAGGTTCAGCCTTCTCAGAGTCAATAACCTCCAAATGCAGGCTATACCCAGACTCTACACCCTATTTTGGGCTTATGTGGAGGAGTCGTGCCCCAGATTACAGGAAGGCTCAGCCAGGACAGGGGGGTGGGCCTGGTGTAAGTGTCTCCATGAAGACATGAAAACACACCCTCTGTGCTGGGCAAAAAAGGGCAATTAGGGAACTTTTGGTGATACAGAAGAAAGGATGGGAGAGCTGGGCTGCAGCCCCCATCTCACAACAGACCTTAGGAAACTCATGTGACATCTCGCTTCCTTGACTTCTCCTCTAGAAGAGAATGAGGGTAAAGTGGATGATCTCTAAGTGCTGAACGCACTACAGGTCCACAATTCAGTCTCTAAATCAAAGCATCAGGCTTAAAAATTAGAAAGGGGAAGTGGGCAGATTTAATTCCCTTCCAGCAAAACGTTTTTTCTTCACCTTTGAATTCACCTCAGTGAGATTCCAAATATAAGACCTCCCAACAGCTCCTGGGAGACCAGCAGCCTGTTATTTTCAGGGCTGAGTCCCTGGTGCCAGTTTCCAATCTCTGCCACACGCCCCTTTTGAAACTGCACCAGTCATGAGGCCACTGGGAAATAACCCAATCCTTTCGGCTGCTGTGGACGTTAGACAGGGTTTCTCCACGGGAGCTGCCAAAGATACTAAGCGGCCTTCCGCAGTTTCAAGTTGCTGGTCTACAAAAGAAAAGGGAGACTAAACAGAAGGGACGCAGGAGGCCAGCGGGACACACCGCAGCAACCGGGCTGCAAAGTGAGGAGCAGGAAGAGGCTGGTTTCCTCTCCGTTTTTAGGAAGATACTAAGAACCAAAGAGTAACGCTAAGAATGCTTTGAAGGATCTGCATTTTAATGTCTTTTACATTCTGCTGTTGGCTAGCGAGCCACCTGGAACATCTGTTTCTAGCTAGGAAACTGTGAAAAACACCACTCTCCCCTCAGCCCTTGTCCCTCCCCAGGCCACCCCCCCACACACACACCTCTAGGACCACATGGAAACCAAGATAAAGGTGGCTGTCCTCGTGGTTCTGAGCTAGGCTCTATTAACTAAATTTAAGACTCTGCAAGTTACTGCTAATTCACGTCTGAGCTGCATTCCATACGCCAGGAAATAAAAGAAAGTTCAGCTTTGCCTCCTGGACAGTATGGGTTTCTCCCCTTTGTGCCAAAGAGCACACACCCTGGACACAAGCCACGATCTTCCCCGAGTGATGGCCATACTGCTGCAGACCTAGCTGCACACTTCTTCCCTGCCGAAGGAGAGCTCTTCCCAGACTTATAAACGCTTCCCCACCACCACCATCTTGTCTGTGAAGGTAGGTCTGCATCCACATGGGACAGATGGCAGGATGGACGCTGAAGGAGAGCGTGCCGGGCTGAAAGACAGATAACACTTTCACTTCTAACTACAAGATACACACAGTGTTTCCCTCATGCTATTTACATCATTCTGTGAAATAATCAGACACAGAGAGGACACTCAGCTGTCATTCATCTACAAATCGGGGGCTTGTTCCTCTGACTGGTGTGTGTGAGAGATGTCCCTTTGGTTAAAGAGGAGCCTGCAGTTAGCAGGACACCTCTGATGAGACCTTCCCTGTCCAGCAAGTTTGCTCCCCATACACACACCAGTCAGAGGAACAAGCCCCTGATTTGCAGATGAATGACAGCATCAGAACTTGCAAAAAACAGCGGCCACCCCATTTGTCCAGGGCAGGCGTCCTCAAACTACGGCCCGCGGGCCACATGCGGCCCGCCGAGGACATGTATCCGGCCCGCCGGGTGCCGCTGTCTGTCCTGCTTAGCAGCCGACTCGTCCCGGGCCCGCAGTGCGCATAGGAATTTGTTCATAGTTTTTTTTTTTAACTATAGTTCGGCCCTCCAACGGTCTGAGGGACAGTGACCTGGCCCCCTGTTTAAAAAGTCTGAGGACCCCTGGTCCAGGGTGTCGCCATGCTCCTCAGGACCGACATGAGAAAGGAAGTAGAGTGCAGTGGGTAGGGAGGCAGGTGAGGAGAAAGGAACCAAGGTCTCCTGAAGACACTTTATCGTGTCCTTGAATAAACCGGTAAATGTGTTTCCCAGAGTTCGGGGAGCCACCCTCGCAAATTAATCGAAGCTAAGGAGGGGGTTGTGGGAATCTCCGATCTGTAGCCAAATCAGAACTTGGGAGTAACCTGGGGACCTACTACTTGTGATTGGCATCTGAAGTGGGGGGTAGTCTGATGGGACTGAGGTCTTCACCTGGGGGAGCTGGTGCTTTCTCCAGGTAGGTACTATCAGAATTGAGTTAAACTCTGTAGGACACCCAGCTGGGGTCACGAAGTCTTGCCTGGTGTGGGAAAAAGCTCCACACGGTTGGTAACCACAAGTGTCAGGAGTGAAGCGCGCTGTGCGTGGTAAAGGGGACACAGGCAGGAAACTCTCAGGTGGACAACGGAGCTTTCCCCTTGCACCACCTTCCTAGACTTCGTCTGGAAGGGGCTCCCGCTCTCACTGTCCCGCTCCATTAAACTAGGGCAAATGGAAATGGAGCTAACCCAGGTGTGGGCAAACTTTTTGACTCGAGGGCCACAATGGGTTCTTAAACTGGACCGGAGGGCCGGAACAAAAGCATGGATGGAGTGTTTGTGTGAACTAATATAAATTCAAAGTAAAGGAGCGGAGGGGAGAGCAAGAGAACTGGATAGAACAGCCGGATCCGGCCCGCGGGCCGTAGTTTGCCCACGGCTGAACCCTATTCTACCACCCCAACAGGAGGACCTGTCCCACCCCTTTGTAAGGCCTTTTGTAAGGCTCTGCTGCCAACAACATCACACTCCGCAGGTCAGAGGTTGCAAACTGGTAGCCCCAGGCCCATTCTGCACTTTGGAGGTATGTACCACACAATGGATTTACATCCTCAATTTCCAAATCTTAAAGGGCAGGAGATTTTTACATTGGATATTAACTCCCGACTATCTTGAAAAATCGGAAGTTATGGCAACACTGGATTGGCCTTTATCAATGGCAACTCCCTTTAAAAATATTTTTAAACATATTTTTATTGATTTTTAGAGAGAGAGGGAGGGACAGGATAGAGAGATGGGGAACGGATAAAGGATAGAAACATCTATGAGAGAGAAACATCATCAATCGTCTGCCTCCTACATGCCCCTTGCTGGAGATCGAGCCAGCAACCGAGGCATGTGAATCAGTGACCTCCTGGTTCATGGGTTGATGCTCAACCACTGAGCCACACCAGCCAGGCAGTGGCAACTCCCTTTAAATGAGCACTTGTGTCTAAGCGGCGACAGCCCCTACCTACTGGCTTCACTCACATAATGTACCTGCTTAGTCCCCATAGGCATTTGATATCGCTACCTCTGCCACAGATAGAAACTTGTGCAGGATAAATGTGGGCAGACACTTTTTTCCCCACTTTGTGGATGTCCAAACACAGTGTCCAAATGTAAGAATCATCATTAAGGAAGCAAGGGTATAAAGCATTTGTACTAAGTTATAAACTGTAATGACAAAACACGTGATTTTGCATTGAGAAATACTGCTTTAAGCCTGTTCCTGTAGTCTCCGCATCAGCCTCAATTCTTAAAACTGTGATTCAGTCTTCTGTTCATTCTTCAGGATTTTTATTCCTAAAAGATTTATTTTAAAACACATATACTGACATACAAATCGTTGGCCACAGCATTATCCTTCTCTGTTTTTAAATCAGAGAAGGTCTGAAAGTACATCACAAGGAAATTTTGAACCTTAAAAAAAAGAATATTTTAACACATGTTTTCAATTACATTGGAATGAATTTAAAGCTATGGAGACCCAGCTTGGCACACTGAGCAACTGGCCTGATGACCATCCCCACGGCTTAGTCATGTGATACAAACCAGCCTTCTCAACAGCGCTTCTGAGGTCAGCTTCCAAATGTCATCTGGTCCACCCAGACCTTTCACAGAAAGAGGAAAACATGTATTGTCTCTCCCTCAATCCATACACCAGTGAGTAAGTCAGGACGTGAGATTCAGCCGCTGCATTTCATTTGTCCTGAACACTGCATCTCAGAGGCATCAGCCTGCCTTCCTACATCTTCCAGGTTCTCCTCTCCATTTGAAACAGGAAAAGCCAGTTAGGGTAAAACTGTTTTCCTCCGTGTGTTGGCTTGGAAGATGGCTTGCTTTAACACCCACCAAGGTTGAGAGTCTTTCCTGAGTCAAAAGTGGCGCAGTGTTATTTTATGGCTACACGTAGTCTTCTTTTAATGTGTTGTAGGCAGAGAATTCCAGAGGCCAACACTAAACTCAAGGGACACTTGACTAACCCAGTAGGAGTCAAATTAGTGTGTACTAGAGAGAGTCGCCCCTCTCAATGACTAGCTTCCGAACCACCCGTAAGAGGCTGGCAGTTCCACAGACATGCTCGTGGGCTGCTTCAAGGGGGAAAAACCAAGAGTGAGGGCTCAGCTCTCAACCCAGGCTGCAAACCCAGGCTGCAAACAGGGCAGCTATGTTAAGTCCGCTTTAAGATTAACCTACTTGGAGTGATCTTATTTAAAAGGAAGTCTGATGGATAACCAGTTTGAAAACCACTGCTTAAGGATAGATTGCGTTTGGGCAACCTAAATACCACCACCAAAGAACAGGTTTTTTAGTAATCAGCACACGTGACCTAATGTAACTACTAGTACATCCCTCACTATCCAAAGCTATTTGTTTCCCGTAACAGAAACCCGAGTGGACACATAGGCTTCTATTGAGTAACTGCTACCAGGCTCTCAATGGCAAGTTCACATTGAAATCTTCCATGGGTTGTGTAACTTCAAGCTCTTCACGTTTTAGTCACTAAATTTCAATCCTGAAATTTAGGAAGGATTGATTACTGACATCCAGAAAGGATATAACGAAAGACTCCACACATTTGACCCATATTCAAGTGACTCAAATCCCTTCAAATCATCATTCTATCAAAGAAAATGTTGACAAAGTTCACACACATTTGGATTTCTTTTTTTTTAAATATATTTTATTGATTTTTTTACAGAGAGGAAGGGAAAGGGAGAGAGAGTTAGAAACATCGATGAGAGAGAAACATCAATCAGCTGCCTCCTGCACACCCCCTACTGGGGATGTGCCCGCAACCAAGGTACATGCCCTTGACCAGAATCGAACCTGGGACCCTTGAGTCCGCAGGCCGACACTCTAGCCAGTGAGCCAAACCAGTTAGGGCCACATTTAGATTTCTGATCATGTATGTAGCCCTCAAATGAAAACACAAAACACTTGATTACCCGAGTTGAGAAATGGACTTACCTATAAATGTGAATCCCCCTGCAAGTTTACCCAGTAAGCCATTCTCAACCACCAGCACCTTAGGTAACCGGGCTAAGTAAAAAGCTGAGCTCAGGTCCTAAAGGAATGAGACATCTCAGGGCAATGGGACTCCACTGTAAGCTCTACAAGCATGTTTCTCAAGTCTGAAACTACAACTCACAATTGAGCAAGTTCAACTATGCTTTAGGGACATTTACGCTGAATACTTAAAATCAGAACTGTCTTGAGATGTTCTGATTATACCCTTGCCAGAGCCCTGAGGTGGGGAAAGCAAGGGAAACGAAGAAGGGAGGAGCCAGGAGCAGGGCAGGCACACCCTTGGTTGGCCTCACCATATACCCATTGTGAGCCCCGAGCTTCACAACTGCGTCTCACAGGTGGCGAAACTGAAGCCCAGGTGTTGCCTAAGTTGGGAGAATGCCCTGGGGCCTGGGCTACGCAGAACACAGTTAAGAACTTGTGCTTGGAGCCAGTTCCTAAAACTATTTCATGAGTCAGGAAATTCTATGTGGTTTTTCTTTGGAAACAAAATCAATTTCTCGTTGCTTTCCTTTTTGCAAAACATACAGATTCCTCTTGAACGTTTTCAATCTGACCCAACACCACTAAATTCTGTAAAGATTTTTAGATCAATATTAGCAGATATTCTCCGTGAACCAAGAAGAAGCAATAACTTGCTCATTTAGGGGGGTTGGGAAGAGAGACTAATACATAAGAACACAGGATAGCCCTGGCCAATGTGGCTCAGTTAGATTGGGCATAGTCCTGTGCACTGAAGGGTTACTGGTTCAATTCCCAGTCGGGGCACATGCCTGGGTTGTGGGCTCGATCCCTGATAGTGGACATGCAGGAGGCAACCGATGGATGTTTTGCTCTCACATTGATGTTTCTCTGTCTCCCTCTCTCTTCCTCTCTCTCTCTCTCTAAAAAAAGTAAAATACATACATACATAAAATTTTTAAATAGGATAAACTGAGGCCCAGAGGGAGACCACTGCCAGGGTGACAGTGGATGGAAGGCAAAGGCTATCGGCAAAGGAAAGCCCCATGTGGGCCCCTTTCTCAAACCTCAGCCAATCATGAATTTCAACTTATGTTAAGGTTGTTCAGCCCAGCTGGTGTGGCTCAATGGTTGAGCATTGACCTATGAACCAGGAGGTCATGGTTCAATTCCCAGTCAAAGCACATGCCTGGATTGCTGCTTGTTCCCCAGTAGGGGGTGTGCAGGAGGCAGCCGATCAATGATTCTCTCTCATCATTGATGTTTCTATCTCTTTCCCTCTCCCTACCTCTCTGAAATTAATAATATATTTTTTAAAGGTTGTTCATGTTCTCATTATCACAATAGATAAGTGAAGAGAATTTTGAGCTCTTGTAACATGGATTTTAGAATTAGTTCTCCCGTCTTCTCGAGCTAGGCCTTTTGATCAATAAATATTTCCTTCCTCTAAAAAAATTAGGAGAAACCAAGATGGCGGCATAGGTAAGCACCTAAACTGCTGCCTCGCACAACAATTTCAAAACTACAACTAAAAGACAGAACGGACACCATCCAGAACCACAGGAAAGCTGGCTGAGTGAAAATTCTACAACTAGAAGGAAAGAGAAAAGCTCACAGAGAATTGGAGGTACGGCAAAGGGTCTTTGTGCGCGCAGAGAGGAAGGGCGGCTGAGAGCCTGGCTGACTTTCTCTGGCGGGAGGGGGAAGGAAGCCCCCAACTGCACTGAACCCCAGTTCCGACTGCACTGAACCCCAGTTCTGGGCGAAACCCCGTGGACCCAGGCTCATACAGGGGGAGTCTAGACTGTCAGGTAGAGAGAAAGGCACCCGGAGACTCGGAGACCCGGGAGAGACTGGGGGAGCCCCGGAGGGCAGGGGTTTGGAGGCGCGCACGCCAGTGTGCACAAAGGCTGCAGAGGTTGCCACAGGCTTTCCCTAGCAGAAGGGAGTCGGAAGCTCCTGACTGCACTGAACCCCATTTCCAGGTGAGCCCCTGGGGACCCATGCTCTTGTGGGGGGAATCTGGACTCTTGGGCGGAGACTCGGGAGCCGGGGAAGGCAGAGGTCTGGAGGCGCACACGTGCGCAAGGGCAGAGCTGACGGGAAGCCAAGACTGTCTGCTCCGCCCTGAGACTCCACCCCATCCAAGCTGAGCACAGAGGCTTTTGCAGTTTGGCAAGTCTAATCCTATAAGGCTGTCTCTAGCACCAAACTTCTCCCAGCATAGACACAGCTGATCCTCACAGCCAACTGGCCTGGAGGTCAATTCCTCCCAGTGATACCAACAACAATCAAGACTTAACTACAACAAGGCTGTACACACAGTCCACAAAGGGGTGCACCAAGAGTATCCACCTCAGGTTAACTGGGAAGGCCGACCCACTGGGCCATATAGGAAGCCTAAAAAAATTAAAAAAAGGTAAGTAAGGAAATATTACATTCTTGACTCCTGTTAAATTCACCCTCTAGTATCACAGTATCTCCATCCAGGAGTGGACATGAACATCCGAACACCTACTCCTAGGAGTGCAGTGTAGATGTCTGCATTTAACTAGAAAACAGTCATGTAGTGTGACTTTCTTAAGTCATTACAAAGAATTATCTAAACTTTGGCACTAAGAAAACTAAGTTTTTTGGTTAAAGTCCAAGGGAGAAAAGATATCAAAAAAGTAAAAATTCTATTTTTCCTTTATTCTCCCATTTTATGAAATCACTTGTTTTTCTTCTTTTTTGCCTTTCAGTCACTGATCATTTATTTAATCATCATGTCCCCCAGTGAAGAAGCCAGAAGACTTCAGACTCTAGAATGAGGGTGGGAGTTGACATATAATTTCCAGACATCCATACTGGACCCAAAAGACCTGTCAAGATGCCTAATTGCCCCATAAGTCATATATATAAAGCCATGAATCCTTATTCCCTGGATCCGGAAAGTAAATTGTGTCAAGAAAGCCTTTCCAGTATTATAATTAAGTCCCTTCTCCAGTTCAGCCAAACACTAGGCCCACAGGCAAATGGCTGAGTCTCAGGGGCTGCAAGTGACCGAAGAAAAGCTAAAAATTGGTAGGAGAGTAAGAGGGGCCAATTCTCAATGGCCCTGAGCTCTCAGGCTCATAGACATTAGGTCACAAAGGGGACACAAAGTGAGTGCCGGTAATGGTCAAAGGGAAAACTGAGTGGAGAAAAAAATGAAATTAAAGAAACCAAAGTTTTATCACATCAACCTTAGGGAAATATACTTTATTTACTGGTTTTGTTCAATGAAATGCTCCTATAGCTAATGTTGCATTTGCTTTCTTCATTTCCTCTTTCCTACTGATATTTCAATTCTCGGTATTAATTTAATGGTGCTAGACAAGTGCTATATAACTAAATAAGCATATATATTGGATGCCAGAAAAGGTTAAATATTAGTTCATGCCGCCCGGCTGGCGTGGCTCAGCAGGTGAGCTTCGACCTATAAACCGGGAGGTCATGGTTCAATTCCTGGTCAGGGTACATGCCCGGGTTGCAGGCTCGATCCCCAGTGTGGGGCATGCAGGTGGCAGCCAATCAATGGTTCTCTCTCATCATTGATGTTTCTATCTCTCTTTCCCTCTCCCTTCCTCTCTGAAATCAATAAAAATATATATTTAAAATATATATATATATATATATATATATATATATATATATATTAGTTCATGTCTTCATAAATATTAGCATCCTAAATTTAAAATATGAAAGGTAGAGAAGGAGAAAAGCATGACTGAGAGCATACCAGAAGCTTCTCTTAGTTTCAGACAAAAAATCAGGGTAATGAGGATGAGATGATGGACAGCTGGGTGAAAAATAAGCGCTCAGTCATGCTGTTCTCCCTGTGCCACCTCAGCCAGTGGGGTCCTTCAACTGCCCAGGCAGGACCAGTGCATTCCATCTAGAGCAGACAACTGTAATTCTTGCAATATTAAAGGTAATTTTTAAAAATAGAATTATTGAATGTTTTCAATAAAGTGATCAGAAGTAACAAAAATATTTAAATAATTTTCCAGTATACCAGCAAATATATATAATGAGAAGACATTCCATTAGGAAAGTAACAAAAGTGCTAAATACTTAGGAATAAAGAATAAATTGTATGCCTTTCTTTTTTAAAATATATTTTATTGATTTATTTTTTTTACAGAGAGAAAGGGAGAGTTAGAAACATCGATGAGAGAAAAACATCGATCAGCTGCCTCCTGCACACTCCCTACTGGGGATGTGTCTGCAACCAGTGTCATGCCCTTGACCGGAATCGAACCTGGGACCCTTCAGTCCACAGGCCGACACTCTATCCACTGAGCCAAACCGATTAGGGCTTGTATGTCTTTCTGAAAAATAACTTGTGTCCAGGAAACATAACCAAAGACCTTCTTGTAAGATGACAGCATTCAGCTCAGTGCCTGACACATACATAGTAGGTTCTCAAAAATATTTACTGAACTGACTAGAATTGAAAACCTAACACATTTTGGCAAACTGGCTTGGTTTATCCAATCATGTTTGAAGATAAACACAGTTCTATGTCAAGTCTGCCGAGTTTTATCCACAAGGCTCTATGCTTGACGATTTTGTTATTTTTGTTACTATAAACCGGGAGGTCATGGTTTGGTTAAAGAGAACTAACTGCTCATCGTGTATGATTAGAACAGTATCTCTACGTAATGTCCAGAATGGTGTCTCCAGTGGAATGTCCCCCCAAAACCCAGAAACACCAGGGTAATTGCCTGGGCAGAGTGGTGTGAGTTGGTGGGGAGGAGGGGAGGCAGGAATCTTTGCTAAACTGGGAAGGAGATCAAATTTTTTATCAGCATGATGGAAGCTGGTCAAAAGCCCATCCTCCTGCTCACACACATATGCAGCAGAATGAGAGACAGGAGTGCTCACCATCTAGACTAAAGGTGCATCTACACATAGAGTGTAGCAGCGGGCATAGTTAGAAATAGGTCAAACTCTAGATCCCTCAAAGCTTTGCCCATCTATGGGGTACAAACGAGGTCACATCAATCGTAAGAATTCAAAACTATACTGGTCTGACCTACACTTGCCAATTTGAGACCCCCTTGGTCCTCCAACCCTACCCTCTGCTCCCCCACACAGACAGCCCCCCTCCTCTTCAGTCTTGGTATTTTCCCCAGCACTCTCCATCTCCACCACGTGCCCTGCCCCAGCTGCACTCAGGCCCTCATGGAGCTGTTGAGGCAAAACAAGGCAGGAGCCTCTCACCCATGGGAGTTGCATGTGGGCCAGATCACTGGAGAGCTTCTGTGGTTGTCCCTGTCTTGCAGAGGTTATCAGTAACAGCCTCCGGGACCAGGACATTGAACTGGAGACAGATCACAGCATCCATGTGAAGCCTGGAAGTCTCTCTCCCCTCCAGGATGGGCACTTGCCAACCTACACTGCCCCTGGCGCAGACTTGGGCAAACACGCTTACCTTGGCCTCTCCCATCGCCAGTTTGCCAATCTGTCCACCTCCAGCATGGTCACAGTTCAAATTCTACCTCAGAAGTCTCCTCCTTGGTGGAGGTCCCAAGAAGACACGGAAAGAACCCCCCAATCATCAGCAGCATCCCTCTGCCATGTTCTTTTATGAGTAAAACAAGTATCACCTCAATCTTGTACAAAGCACTACCCGTATGCAGCTGAAGACAAGCCCCCAAGCTGCGCCCGCTGAGCCTGACGCCACCTCAGCCCACGCTGAATAAAGTCTGGGCTCCCTGCCCCCCAGGATGCCCACACTCCCCCCACCAGCGAGGCTCCCGTGGGGCCTGTCCACCTCCGGTGACAGAGTTGGAGGGGCCCTTCTCAGTTCCTCTTAGATTCAAACCAGGCCCTCCAGCACCTGCAGCCTAATGTCCCACCATCCTTCCCACCCCTAGACACTCCCTGAACAAGCAGGGAGGCAGGAAAGCAGCGCCCTCCCAAATTCCCGCTCCTACCCTATGCTGTTTTCCAAGTGGACTTTCTAAGTAGAGGAATTTTCTGATAATAAAGAACCGGAAACAAAGTATAAGAATTTTAAGAGTTGCTCATATCTGAATTTCCACTTGGCATGTTCAGAGCTGTACCATCTACTTAAGAGCGAGAGGAATTAGGAAAAAAGGGTTGTCTGGCTTTCATTCAAAATGAGGACCTATTTGGACAGGTTTTTGGTTAGATTTGACGTGTTTGGGGTTGGTTTGTTCATTTTGTAGGGAGTGGTTCTATTGGTTCATCAATAGATGAGCATTTTAAATCAAGGAGACTAGTTTCGTTTTGACAGAGCAACTTTGACTGACTTTAAAAAAAACAAACAAAAAAAAACTCAGTGACTCAGAGACCAGAAGGGAATATAAAATATCCAACCATCCTTCAGTCTTCTAACACAGACATTAAGGGATTAGTTTGCCTTGAAATATTCTTTTTAAAGAAAGAAAAGGAAGGAAAGGAGGGAGGGAGGTAGAAAAACAGAAAGAAGAAGAAAATAAAAAAAAATAAGTTTGTGGGGCGGGGTAGTTCTTTAAAAACATTATTAAAATATATGTATATATGTGTTTAAAAGCATAAACAGATGTTGAAGGAGGATTAAGAACTTGGTAATGTGCTGTTTTAAAACTTTAGCTCTGTATAGATCTCTCCTTAAAGAGAAGTAAATATATGTAGAAAGAAATAAGAAGTTGGGTGTAAATTTGGAATAGAAAGCTAGGCGGTATGGCCAGAACATTGAGGTGACGGTAGAGTTTTTTCTAAACACAAAGAAAAGGCTTGGAATTGCACATTTATACTTTGCAAAGAAGTAAGAGCACAGCTGTTAACACTCACATTTGAAACACATTACTGCTTTGGAATTTGCTTTTTATTGGACTTTGCAAATTGCTAAAACCAGGACTACTAATCATTCTTCTTGACAATGATTTTCTGCTTTTCTTCGAATGCAATCCTGTGAGAGTGGTGCTGACCGGCCTTTTCTGACCCCAGAGAAGCCCTTAGCCCAGCCGTCAGCTTCTGGAAGTGGAGAACAGCACTTGGCCCCGAATACCATACAGTGGGTCAAGCATTTAACTAGAAAATCAAGTTTGTCCAGATTCTTCCACCGACACAGAAAACATAGTGCCTACCTCCTAGGGTTGTCGTGCGAGTTAAATGGGTTGACAGTTGTAAAGCACACAGCTCTGTGCTCGCTCTGACCTTGCTTTGCTTGCCTAGCCACTCTACTGGAGGACTCTGCAAGACCATTCGCAGCATTTTCCAACAAGTCTTCAAATGTGAATGGTCCCAGCAACCAGAAGCTGCGGAATTTCATCATCCTACGCTGTTACCTATCCTGTATGAACGTGAGAAAGCTCTCCTAAAGGAGATCTTTAAGCAATTGAGATGCACACATCTCTCTAAATAAATCATCCAGAAAAAACATCAACCAACTGCCCAGTAAGTTTTTCTAAACTTCATCCCTCCACCTCAAGCATCTAAAGGTGAAAACCCTTTTTTCTCAGAGAAAATAGCTTTTTCCAACAACAAACGTCTATTTTAATTTCTAGTAAAGAAAATAAAAACAGTAAAGTCTTCTTTAAAGTCATTTAATAAAACAAAGTAAGACATCTGAAAGACAAGAGTGAGTTTCTTTTAAATTTACACAAGTTTCTTCTACTTATTTACCCAGGAAATATTTTTCCCCATGGGCCATTAACATGTTTTGAAAGGATAACAAAGGAAAGAACACGATAAATATGTAAGTTAAAACAAGATGTATATCATGGAAATGTAAATATATCAGACTTTGTTGCACACAAAAAGCAATACTGTGTATATATGGAGAGTGTTTCTTCACTTCCTCCCCACCAGCCAGATTTAGGGTGCAATATTCTCTAGTCAAGGTCCAAAAGCAATTTATCACCAGATTGTCAAGTCCTTCACCAGCCTGCCCTGGGGAAGTTTACTACTATACTTTCCAAAGAACTGTGGGAACGTCGTGTAAACAGATAACAAAAGATTATGAGCGACATTGTATAAACAAGAAATCACCTTAGACATCAAGTCACTGCTCCTCACAGCCTCTGCCTCCTGCTGCTCTCACAGTCCTTAATCCTTCTCCTCTTTGTGGATATTCATCTTAATTAACTAATCTAAAATATTAGAAAAACATGCATGCATACTTCCACCTTTTACAGTATTTACAATAGAAATAAACGGCCCTACCACTCAGAGCATTGGCCTGTGGGCTAAAGGGTCATGGGTTCAAGTCCAGTATAGGGCATGTAGTCAATACCCAGCCCTGGTTGGGGTGAGTACAGCAGACAACCAACTGATGTGTCTCTCTCTGTCTCTCCCCCTCCTTTCCACTCTCTCTAAAAATCAATGGAAAAATATCCTCAGGTGAGGCTTAACAAATCTGTATATATAAAAGGCTAATATGCAAAGTGTCCCCTCAGGAATTCGACCAAGAGAATGGGAGTTCAATCTCTCGCTATGACGTGCACTGACCACCAGGGGGCTGCGCAGAACATGGTGAGCAACCAGTGGTGGCAGTGCGGCGCTGAGGGAGCGAGGGAAGGAGGAGGCAGGGAGGTGGGGAACCTGATTGGCCCTGATCGCTGGCCAGGCCTAGGGACCCTACCCATGCATGAATTTCATGCCCCAGGCCTCTAGGAAAGAAAGAAAGGAAGGGAGGGAGGGAGGGAGGAAGGGAGGGAGGGAGGGAGGGAGGGAGGGAGGCCATAGAAAAAAATGAAACAACCTAAATATACAAAAGTTTGAATGCTTAAATTATGGTATGCCAAGCCAACAGACTGCTGTGAAGACATCCTATATAATAAAAGGGTAATATGCAAATTGACCCTAACGACTGGTCGCTATGATGTGCACTGACGACCAGGGGGCAGAAGCTCAACGCAGGAGCTGCCCCCTGGTGATCGGTGCACTCCCACAGGGGGAGCTCCGCTCAGCCACAAGCCAGGCTGAAAGCTGCAAGTGTAGCAGCAGTGGCGGGAGCCTCTCCTGCCTCCTTGGCAGTGCTAAGAATGTCCCACTGATGGCTTAGCAGGCCTACGCCATTAGTCAGACATCTCCCGAGGGCTCCTGGGCTGCCAGAGGGATGTCTGACTGCCAGCTTAGGCCCACTCCCCCCGGAGAACAGGCCAAAGCCAGCAGGTGAACATCCCCCGAGGGGTACCGGACTATGAGAGGGCGCAGGCTGGGCTGAGGGGCTCCCCCACCCCAAGTGCACAAATTTTCATGCACCGGGCCTCTAGTTTTAAATAGGTGATAAAGGCTATGGAAAATGAAAAAATCAGAGCACCTCACATCTTGAGCTTTGTCCCTGTAGCTATGGCCCCAAATATCCCTGGGTAATGAAAATTGGTAAACACAGACCATGTGACTGGCAAAACTTAGGAGAATCATATTATGAGCATCAATAAATATTTGACATTTTCCTACATAATTATGTATGAACTCCAAAATTGCAATCACTTCCTCCCCATTCTTACAAATATTCCATCCTTATCTCAATGGACACTGTGGCCCCTGTATGACTCGACGGTGAAAGGGAGTGGACAGAACCTTAAAGACAGAATGAGCATAAAATGTATCACCCAAAGGAGGAAACTGCTGAGGATATAAAGAAGCACTCTCAGGATTATGCCAGGACAGCGGTTGTAAGCCAGGACTGTTCCAGTTGAACTAGTACATCTCATCACCCTAGGAGTCTACAAGTTGTGGGAGAGAATGCTTGTGCCTCTCACGTTAGCCTTTTGTTTAATCGGCTATTTTATCCTACCACTTGCTCTTGCTCTTTTAGATACATCTTCCATCACCCAAAGCAAAAATCCAGGCTTTCCCAGACAGACATCTTGATGAACCCTGCCAAAACTAGGAAATCCTAAATAACAATCCTAGATATGCATATTCTTGGCCTTTCCCGCCTGCGCCCTTTTTCAAAGAGAACCAGGGATTTCTAACAACAGGATGCAGGTGGTTAGCCATTCAAAAGCATCCTATCTTAAAGAGCTGCCTCTTGCCCAGGCCCATGTGCACTGCGAGGTCACCAGTTTGATTCCTGGTCAGAGCACGTGCCCAGGTTGTGGGCTCGATCCCCAGTGGGGGGCATGTGGGAGGCAGCCCATCGATGTTTCTCTCTCCCTCTCCCTCCCTCTCTCTCTAAAAATCAATTTTTAAAAAACATATAAAAGCTGGCCTAGTTGGTGCATCTCAGTAGAATAGGCGTCATTCCATGCACCAGGAGGTCACTGGTTCAAGTCCCATTTGGTGCACAAGCCCAGGTGTCACGCTCAGTGCCCTGTGGGGATGTGCAGGAGGCAAGGGATTGGGGTATCTCTCCCTCTCTCTCTAAAAATAAACAAAATAATTCAATAAAAACATTTTTTTAAAAGAGCTGCCTCTTGCCCTAACCGGTTTGGCTCAGTGGATAGAGCGTCGGCCTGCGGACTGAAGGGTCCCAGGTTCGATTCCGGTCAAGGGCATGTACCTTGGTTGCAGGCACATCCCCAGTAGGGGGTGTGCAGGAGGCAACTGATAGATGTTTCTCACCGATGTTTCTAACTCTCTACCCCTCTCCCTTCCTCTCTGTAAAAAAATCAATAAAATGTGTGTGTTTTTTTAAAAAGAGCTGCCTCTTGTTCATTTAAAAAAAAAAGCATTTATTAAATGCCAGGCACCCTTCTAGGTACTGGGTGATAAGGCTTTTAAAAAGACAGGACTGTCACCCAGCTCACTGGATCATGCCTTCAGGGAGGGAGGCCGACAATGAGTCAGTAACAGATCATTGTGAGACTTCCTGACTGAGGTACTATCCTTCATCTGGGGTAGAGGGAGAGCCCAACTCAACAGGAGAAGTCAGGAAAGACATCTCTGAGAAGGCGCCATTTTATCTAACTGGCAGGACAGGCACTGGCCAGAGTGACAAGCCGTTCCACAGGTCAACACCAACGCTGTTTCCTGCTTTCCCTGTTTGCTCCCAATTCGTGTCGACCACATGTGTTACTATCCGGGTAGTGACACCTCAATGGTTTTCTCACGGAATAAAATGAATACAGATGAAAACCAAAAGAGGTCTCCATTGCACACGTGGGGAAGCCACGGGAGTGGAATTATCACCATCAATCACACGAGATGGCCACAGGTGCCCGAAATGAGATGCTCGGAGGCGTGCAGTTTAATCATTATGCTCCCCTAGTCCTCTCTGGCTTGGGACCAGTAATTAAAGTCTATACTCGGAGAAATACTGAGGACAGATCAGTGCTCACTGGACTTCACTGACCAGAGTATTTTCTCAGGACAATTTTGAGATCAGGTTTACGCTAAAGCCGGTCTGAGGGGCAGTTTTCTGAACCCATAATGTTCTCGTTCCCAACTTCCACTGGCTGCTGGTCCCACTAACTGAATCATTCTTGTGGTTAGGTTATTCCTGGTGTTCATTATTTATTCCCCCTGCTGGAAGGTTTACACTGTGATTTCTTATTCCACTGTTCTGGACTAATCAGAATAATCGAAGCTTCTCTCTTTCAAACATGAGCCGCAGGTCGTTAAGTCCCCATCAAGCTGGGTTGGGTGCTTAATAGTTGTTCGTATTCCTCTTTTTTTCCAAACTCCAGGTCAAGATTGCTGTACTGCTCTCAACTTTTTGCCAACATGTGATTTTTGGAAATGTAACAAAAAGAAAGTCTGAATAGGCTTTTTTAGCTGGGGCCCAGCAAGAGCCAAAGGAAATGGAATAATGAAGCATGTTCTGCTCTGCAGGCCAGTTTGCTCCCATGTCTAAATGCGGCTTTGCCTTTTATAGTATTTAGATCATATCACTGACTCATGTTCCATAAGAACCATTTGTATTTACCCGCGATAGCCTATTCCAATCCCCACTGCCTTTCTTACTCTTTCTTTCTGTGAACCTTCTACCCAAAGCCAGTTTTTTATAACGGTATATTTGATGGTACCATTGTTCAGAGATAAGTTACCCAATTGTTCTTTTTTTTTTAATTTTTATGATTTCAGAAAGGAAGGAAGAGGGAGAGATAGAAACATCAATAATGAGAGAGAATCATTGATTGGCTGCCTCCTGCACGCCCCACATTGGGTATCAAGTCCGCAACTCAGATATGTGCCCTGACCTCCTGGTTCATAGGTCGACGCTCAACCGCTGAGCCCCGCCGGCCGGGCTACCAATTGTTCTTTATTAACTCTGATTGCTTTCAGATGTTTTCTCCTACTTGTCAAGTTAGGTAATATATTCCTCTTCTACACATAAAATATTTGCCATATTATTTGGTTCCTCAATAGACTGTGTGTACTGGTTGTTTTTTTCAGGTATTCTTACCACTTGACATCCAGGTAATGCCCAATAATAACAACGAACTCTTAAACAGCACTTACTATGTTCTAGGCCAGTGGTCGGCAAACCGCGGCTCGCAAGCCACATGTGGCTCACGAGCCGCGGTTTGCCGCTCTGTTGACTAATGAGTTTGCCGACCACTGTCATATACTACCCTTTACCTCTTTGCACACAATATGCCACAATTGCCTAATCCTCACAGCTCCCAACTACACGGTAACATTTAGTCTAGTCCAGTGGTCGGCAAACTCATTAGTCAACAGAGCAGCTCGCGAGCCGCGGTTTGCCGACCACTGTTCTAGGCCAAGCATGTCAAAATAAAGGAGGCATGTGGCCTGGCCGCGAGTTTGCATACTTGTTCTAGGCATTGTTCAGAGCACTTTATTAACACATGAAATCCCCAACAACCCCCTACAGTGGTCAGCAAACTCATTTAGTCAACAGAGCCAAATATCAAGGACGATTGAAATTTCTTTTGAGAGCCAAATTTTTTAAACTTAAACTTCTTCTAACGCCACTTCTTCAAAATAGACTCACCCAGGCCATGGTATTTTGTGGAAGAGCCACACTCAAGGGGCCAAAGAGCCGCATGTGGCTCGCGAGCCTCAGTTTGCCGACCACGACCCTAGGAAGTAGGTGTTTTCACACTAGAAGAGAAGATAGACAATGTGCTCACCAGAAAGGGGAACTCCGGGATTAGGAAGAGGCAGAGGAAGCTTTGAGCCAGTGTCTCCGGTACAGAAGGGGAAATATTCTGGCAGAGGCAGTTCAGCTGCTAAGATGGCCCGCTGTTTTCACCTTTCCATAGCTTTCTGTGCTGTGAAGTGAAACAAGGCTCACACTTAATCAGCGGGTTTGCACTGGGCCTAAATGACCACCTTTCAATTAAACGTTAACATGCTCTCCTTAAAATTCTTCTAGTTAGTGACTTCGGTCAGGAAAAATGTTTGCATCACTATTTAATGACACACTACTGTTGTAGGTGGCCTTATTTTTACCGAAGAAATACATGCAAAAGGCAAAAGAGGTATCTCAATGGCTAAAATGGACATCAGTACTAGTATATACTCCTTGCCTCTCTATTCAAATTCCTTCCTGGAGGTGGCACTGGGGGACAAATGTACTCCAGGATCGACATGTCCTATATTTAGTAATAGTGTTCATGGCACTGTTAAAGACAAGGCAACAGGCCCACACCAAAATGAGACTTCATCACAGTTTTAGCTCCTGCCCCCCCCCCCCACCATGGAATCTTAAGCCAGGCAATCAGGAAGCACCTGCTCAGCATTAATCAATCTGCCGGAAAGACCCCTGTCATCCCCACTAAGGAAAATAACCTGCAACAACCTACCTGCTCTTTGGCCCAGAACAAATTCCTTGTGCCTGCGCCCTCTACCCATAGTCTCTTGCCTTTTATTGCTCTCGGGAGCTCCTTCCTCCCTGCTACATTTGATGCTGCCCGACTTACAAATCACTCAGGGGTCCTCAAACTACGGCCCGTGGACCACATGCGGCCCGCCGAGGACATGTATCCGGCCCGCCGGGTGCCGCTGCCTGTCCTGCTTAGCAGCCAACTCGTCCTGGGCCCGCAGTGCACATAGGAATTTGTTCATAGTTTTTTTTTAAAACTATAGTCCGGCCCTCCAACGGTCTGAGGGACAGTGAACTGGCCCCCTGTTTAAAAAGTTTGAGGAGCCCATATGATCTTTACATTTTACCCCACTGAATTTTGGGTTTTCACAGCACTTACTATTAAACTGAGTGACCATACTTCATTTGTGGGCGAGAAGGGCCTGGAGTTGATATTCCCTTATTAAATATTGTCCTTATTCCTAAAATCCATCCCAGGAAGACTGTAGGAATTGATGTGAGAATCACTGATTCCAGTCTTAATTTTATTTTTTATTTTTTTTTTTATTTCAGAGAGGAAGGGAGAGGAAGAGAGAGAAACATCAATGATGAGAGAGAATCATGGATCGGCCGCCTCCTGCACCCCCCACACTGGGGATAGAGCCTGCAAACGGAGCATGTGCCCTGACCAGAATCGAACTGTGACCTCCTGGTTCATAGGTCACGCTCAACCACTGAGCCACACCGCCGGGCTGATTCCAGCCTTAAATCCCATCATATTCTGACTTGTTCCCATTATAACTGAGCTCACATATTCAAATAAGGAAGAACCAGGTCACAGAAAAGACAGGCCTCTCCCAGAAGTCCCTCCGCCCCCCACCGTGCAGGCGGCTGAGCCCCAGTTCTCTTGGAGAATGAACGCAGGGTCTGCCGGAGACCCCCTCACCCTTCCTGCCTGGAGCCGCCGAACCCTGGTGACGCACTCATCTGCCAATTGAAGGCCACGCTCAAAAGCAAGCAAGGGAAAGTACTGGAAGAAAGACGAAGAAGGAACCCGCTGAGAGACGGAGGGCAGAAAATTCCTGCGGAGCCTGGCACAGGTGGGACGCCCATCGCCAGCGCCTGCCAACTTCGGGGAAGATGGAAGGCCAGCCTGTGAGGCTCTGACAGCGGGGCCGCCCCGTGAGCCACGTGGGAACCGAGAAACAGGAGCCTCGCTTACAGTGGAGCCGCAAGGCTGGGGGTGCGAACTCAGACGCCCGCATCCCGCAAGCACGGGACTGACCCCACCGGACAGAGGTACCTGCATTCCGACAGGAAGTGATCCCACTTCACTCCCTCAGCCCAGGAAGGAGGCTTCCTCCTGGCCCGGGACAGCCCCGCCAATAGGAGGGCGGGAGGCTGCCACAGCCCCGCCAATGGGAGGCTGCCACAGCCCGGCCAATGGGAGGGCGGGAGGCTGCCACAGCCCCGCCAATGGGAGGCTGCCACAGCCCAGCCAATGGGAGGCTGCCACAGCCCGGCCAATGGGAGGGCGGGAGGCTGCCACAGCCCCGCCAATGGGAGGCTGCCACAGCCTGGCCAATGGGAGGCTGCCACAGCCCGGCCAATGGGAGGCTGCCACAGCCCAGCCAATGGGAAGTCACTACACTTGGCACTTTCTGTTTCCTGCAATGGGATCTTCGTTGCAGCAGCCTCCCAAGTCCATAAAAGGGCACCCGTGTTTCTCTGGCCCGGCTTGCAGGTTCGCCATTAGACTGCACGTCACCAACCACAACTGTTTGTTGTTCCCAAATAAAGCCATTTGCTGGAGACATTTCTAGCCGTTTATTTGTTTAAAGTCAACAGTAATTGCTGATATTACTTTAGCAGGAAGACAATTTAGCCCAGAAGGGAGAAGAGTGCTTGAAGCAACGATGATCCTAAAACAAACAACTGAAGACTTGAAGAAAACTAAACAATAATTCATCTCAAAAATAAAGATAACAAGCCCTGGCCTGTGTGGCCCATGGCTCAGACGGTCGTCCGTGCGCTGAAAGGTTGCAGGTTGGGTTCCTGGTCAGGTCACATGCCCAGGTTGTAGGTTTGATCCCCAGTTTGGGGGCATGCAGGAGGCAGCCAACTGATGTTTCTCCCTCACATTGATGTTTCTCTCACTCTCCCTCCCTCTCTCTTACTCTCTCTCTAAAAATACATTTTAAAATCTTTTTAAAAAATTAGTCTAATTTTAAGATTACAAGAGGGAGACTAAAATAATAGATAATAATGGAAGATGATAAGCAAATTCAAAAGGAAGTTAAAGCATTCTAAAGTTATCATCATGCTGAGAAGTAGAAAAAAATACTTATTACTTTAGGCATTGTTAGAAAAGTTAACGTTAGAAATATATAGGATATACATCCAAGAGATGCAAATCAAAACAACTATGAGATACCATCTCACACCTGTCAGAATGGCTATCATCAACAAATCAACAAAGGACAAGTGCTGGAGAGGATGCAGAGAAAAAGGAACCCTCTTGCACTGCTGGTGGGAATGCAGACTGGTGCAGCCACTGTGGAGAACAGTATGGGATTTCCTGAAAAAATTAAAAATGGAACTGCCATTTGACCCAGTAATCCCACTTCTAGGAATATATCCCAAGAAAACAGAAACACCAATCAGAAAGGATATATGCACCCCTATGTTCATAGCAGCACAATTTACAATAGCAAAGATTTGGAAACAGCCTAAGTGCCCATCAGCAGATGAGTGGATTAAAAAACTGTGGTACATCTACACAATGGAATACTACGCTGCTATAAAAAAGAAGGAATTCTTACCATTTGCAACAGCACAGATGGAACTGGAGAGCATTATGCTAAGTGAAATAAGCCAGTCAGAGAAAGATAAATTATCACATGATCTCACTCATTTGTGGGATATAATGAACAACATAAACTGAAGGACAAAAATAGAATCAGAGTCATAGAAGCATCGAACTGACTGTCTAACCCATGAGGGAAGGCGGGGGGTGAAGGGGTAAGAGACCAACCAAAGGACTTGTATGCATGCCTATGAGCATAACCAATGGACACAGACGCGGGGGTGGAGGGTGGGGACATGTGCTGGGGGGGGGCAGCCAGGGAGTGGTCAATGGGGGAAAAAGAAGACTTATGTAATACTTTAAAAAATAAAGAATTTAAATTTTAAAAAAAGAAATATATAGGCTATATATTTTTGAATGTATATTAAATATGTATTATATATATATATATATTAGTGGATCAATAAACTAACATATATACAATGGAATACTGCTCAGTAATAAAAAAGAATGGATTCATTTTTTATTTGTAAATTATTTTATTATATTTTTATATAATGAAAAGCACATTTCCCTTTAATATTATGTAAGTATACCATCACTGTAGAAAATATAAATAAAAATGAAAGTTAAATCATTTGAAATTTCACTGTACACAAATAAATAACATTAATTATTTGGCATAATTGTGTCATTAGTTTTCCTCTTGCAAACATATGTATGTAAAGTGGAATCCTATTTTAAATTATATTTTTTAACCACCTAAAATAATCTTTTACCTGAGTAAGCACCTTTCAATAGAGGTGGTAAAAAAAAAACATGAAATAAAATGCAGAGAAATACTTCTCTTTAAAGGGAATGAATTCTTGTCCAGTTGGCGTGGCTCCATAGCTGAGCATCGACCTATGAACTAGGAAGTCACTGGTTTGATTCCCTGTCAGGGCATATGCCCGGGTTGGGGGCTCGATCCCCAGTGTGGGGCATGCAGGAGGCAGTGGGCAGCGATCAATGATTCTCTCTCATCATTGATGTTTCTATCTCTCTCTCCTTCTCCCTTCGTCTCTGAAATCAACAAAAATATATTAAAGGGAATGAATTCTTTGTTTGTTTGTTTGGGGAATGAATTCTTTTGGGGGGAAATGAATTCTTGATGCACACAACAACATAGAGGAATCTCACCATGATTGTGCGAAGTTAAATTAATTATTTAAAAAAGAGTACATATTGTATGATTCCATTAATATAAAGTTCTAGAAAATGCAAACTAATCTATAGCAGTGATTTTCAACCAGTGTGCCACAAGAATTTTTAAAACATGCAATGCCTGCCCTAGCTGGTTTGGTTCAGTGGATAGAGCGTCAGCCTGCGAACTGAAAGGCCCCAGGTTCAATTCCGGTCAAGGGCACATGTCTGGGTTGTGGGCTAGATCCCCAGTGGGGCAATTGCAGGAAGCAGCCGATCCATGATTTTCTCTCATTGTGGATGTTTCTATCTCTCTCTCCCTCTTCCTTCCTCTCTGAAATCAATAAATATATATATTTAAAAAAAAAAAACAAAAAAAACATGCAATGCCTGAGTATTTAGTCAGGGCACTGATCTCCTTTCCCTTAGATTGTCAAATAAAAAATTGACAACAGCCAACACTACAATAGCCTTCGAGTGTGAATGAATCAAAATTATATCTTTTTTTTTGTCCGATCGGCAACAAGTACAATATATTTTTTGTTGTGCTGCAAAATTTTAGTAATTAGTTTATGTATGCATGAGATGAAAAAAGTTGAAAATTTCTGATCTATAGCAATGGAAAGCAGATCAGTGGATGCCTGTGGATGAGGAGTCAGAGAAGGACAAAGATAAGGGATTGCCAAGAAGTCTCATAATAAAACTTTGTGTGGGATGGTCATTGTCTTAAGTGCAGTGATGGTTTCATGAATGTATAAGTCAAATTTATGAAATTAAAAACTAAATATATGCAATGTGCTATATGTTAATTAGACCTCAATAAACCTGTTTAGAAAATAGTTTGATATTGGTGCAGAATCGATAAAAAGATCAATAAGTAAGAATAGAGAACCTAGAAATTGACCTGTATATATGTTGAAACTTGACATATGATAAAGATGGCATTACCAACCAGTGGAGAACTGATGAGCCATCCAATAAATTGTATTATAGCAAAAGACTTTTTAAATTGAAAAATTAAATTAGATGCATACTCCCAAATCAATACCAGATTGCTCTAAGATTCAAATATTGAAAGGAGAAAAATGGTTTAAAAGTACTAGCATAAAGTATAAGAGAATATATTTATGACTTCAAGGTAGGTAAGGATCTGTTGTTTTTTTAATCCTTACCCAAGGATATTTTCTGCATTGATTTTTAGAGAGAGTGGAAAGGAGGGTGGGAGGGGGAGAGAGAGAGAGAGAAACATCAATGTGAGAGAGATGCATCGATTGGTTGACTTCCACACACACCTGGGCCAGGAATCAAACCTGCAACTCAGCTACATGCCCTTGACTGGGAATTGAACCCTGGACCTTTCCATGCTCAGGCCAATGTTCTAACCACTGAGCACAACAGCCAGACCTAAGGACCTCTTAAATAAGGCACAAAAAGCATCCTATCTAATAAAGAGGGAATATGCTAATTGACCCTCACGCCGTCGCAAAGATGGTGGCACCCACAGCCAATAAAGAGGGAATATGCTAATTGACTGCCCCGCCCTCAAAGATGGTGGTGCCCACAGCCAATAAGGAGGGAATATACCCACAGCCAATAAAGAGGGAATGTGCTAACTGACTGCCCCACCCTCAAAGATGGCGGCGCCCACAGCCACAAGATGGTGGCGCCCAGTCCCCTGCACGCCTGCCTCTGGAGTCCCCCAGTCCCCTCAGCCCCCCAGCCTCCCAGGGCCAGCCCAAGGTGCAGGCAAGCCTCAGATGGCGGCTGCCCAGCTGCCCAGGGCCGCCCGAGGCTCAGGTAACCAGAGCTCGCCAAGGCTTGTGCTGCCGGCAGTGGCAGCAGCAGAGGTGTGATAGGGGTGTCGCCTTCCCCCAATTGTCGGGTCACCTCCCGCCCCTGAGGGCTCCTGGACTGTGAGAGGGGGCAGGCTGGGCTGAGGGACCCCCCCCTCTCCAGTGCATGAATTTTCATGCACCAGGCCTCTAGTAAATAATAAAGGAGAATATCTGTTTGACTTCATCAAATATAAACTATAATTTTTCAAAAGATACTATAAATAGAATTAAAAGAGAAGTCACAGACTGAGAAAAAGTCTTTACCCTTAAAACAAACCAAGAATTAATATCCAACTATGTACTTCTTTGAAACTTACAAATCAATAAGAAAAAGGCCAACACCCAATTAAACATGCAAAGGCAATGGCTACACAGTCCTCAGAGGAAGGAGTCCAAACAGTGAACAAACAAATGGAAAAAAAATTCAACCCCACTGGTAATGAAGGAAGTGCCAATCAAAACTAGGAAATGGCACTTCGCATACATGAGACCAGCGAAATTTCAAGATGTGAAAATACCAAGAGTTGAGAAGGATGTGGAGGAATGAGAGCTCCCACACAATCCTGAGGGGAAATGTTGAACAATTCATTGGAGAGCAGGTTGGCACTATCTAATAACATTGAAAATATATTTGTCTTCCAACCGAGTGGTTTTATTTGGGGGTGGGGAGAGGGAGAGAGTAATGACAGTCCAGTAAGTTTGCACCACCCATGTTCCAAATTATAAGTCAGTCTTCCCCACCGGGCGAAGAAAGGAAATGGGGCAGAACGAGGTGACACGGAAGGAAAGGAGAAGGCCATTCAGTTACTGCTCTCCCTTCTACCATTTGCTCTTCTGCATTGACCCAGGTGCTTCTCTCTTCCTGCCACACTCTGCCCTCCCGTGTGACTAGGCCTGCTTCCTTCCACGTTTGTGACTGTGGCCACCACACTACTTAGCCCTGTCAGACAGTAATGAATCTGAGCACAAGATATTAACCACAGGCCCTGGCATCGTGTCTGATCAGGCAAAACTAGGGGAGAGAGTTTTCATCCTCACCAGCAGAACTAAACAGCCTTCCCACAAGAAAATAAACAACTTTTTCCATTTGCAGAAAACAGCAAAGACAGTTTTGTCAGTTGGGGTATCAAGCTTGCTGGTCTCACGTGAAAATGACCTCACTGACCCCTCCCTCCCCACCCCATTACAGCTGAAAGTTGGAGATGTTCCCTAGTCAGGGAGATGGGCTGGTGCCAGCATACCCACATTCATCGCTCAACAGCTCTTGGTGTGGCTTGATGGGGGTGTGGGATAGAGCGAGCACACAGCCAACAGAGGTGGAGCCCACAGCCCTGACCTCACCATGACCTTCCATGGCTCCCAGAGCTCACCAGACCCAGACAGCCTCTATTTCAAGGAGAGAGACCTCAACACTTCCATCACCCTACTATGTGCAACACAAAATTACAGATGTCCGTGGGAAACCAATCAGTCAAACAGATTGTCTTCAAATATTCTTTTAGTATTTATTTATTGAGGCCAATATTTACTGGTTGGTTTTCTATCACTGAAAGTCATGTGCCACATAAATTTTGGTCAAAGACTGACCATATATAGCACAGTGATCCCATAATACTGTCATGGATTATAATCAAAAAGTTTGTTTTCGATGTTGAAAGAAAAGGCTGGACCCGACTATGATGTTGAATGTTCTGCTAGCTCTGGGTGGCTTAGATGAGTCTCCACGTGCTGTCCACTTGCTCTGTGCCCCTCTCAGCTGTGCCCTGGAGTTGGTGAGGGAGCAAGAGGGACAGGCTGAGTAAGAGGGGAACCCGGGCATCTATCCCTGCCTGCCCCTGCATGCGCACACACGCACACACACCACACACACCACTGTAAAAGTTTTAGATACACAAATAGCATCTATATATATAAAAGCCAAGTGACAAGAATGGAGGAACGACCAGAACGACCGGCCACTATGACGTGCACTGTGGCAGCCAACCAGCCCGATGGGGGCCCCAATCGACTCCCCCACAACCTCCTGCGACCCTTCCCCCTGGCCTGCCCTGCCCCCAATCAGCCTCCCACCCTGATCAGGGGCAGGGCCGGTTGGCCAACTGCCCATGGCCCCTCCCCCTGGCCAGCCCTGCACCCAATCATCCCCCACATCAGGGCGGGCGGCCGGACCCCACCCATACATGAATTTGTGCACCAGGCCTCTAGTTATGTTATAGTTGCCAACAGTATTCAGTACAATAACGGGCTCTACAGACTTGTTGCTTAGGAGCAATAGCCTATACCAGGCAGCCTAGGTGTGCAGTATGACACACCACTTAGGTGTGTGGAGGTGCCCCCGATGATGTTCGCACACTGACAACATCACCTAAGGATGAATGTATCCACATCCTTAAGCAACACATGACTATATATAAACAGGTTCATTACTAATTCATTTCCACAGGCCAACACAGAGTCAATGTTTTGGGGAAAATATATTAGCAAGTTTCCCACTTATCTGCAGTTCTTTTTCTCTCTTCCGTTTTCCTTTGGGATTTTCAGGATTAGATGGTTCCAGAAAGCAAACACAAGGGTTTTGATTAAGGATAATATAACTGATTCCGAGTAAGCAGAATAATGTGTGCATCAGTTTCCACTGGCCTTGACTTTCACCTGATAACCTCTAACAGGGGTCCTCAAACTATGGCCTGCGGGCCACATGCGGCCCACCGAGGACATTTATCCGGCCCTCCGGGTGCCGCTGCCTGTCCTGCTTAGCAGCCGACTCGTCCCAGGCCCGTAGTGTGCATAGGAATTTGTTCATAGTTTTTTTTTTAACTATAGTCCGGCCCTCCAACGGTCTGAGGGACAGTGAACTGGCCCCCTGTTTAAAAAGTTTGAGGACCCCTGCTCTAGAACATCCCCATATCACAAAAGCACAGTCAAGGTTGGTACCGCCAAGGGTGTTGCTTCACTCCCACGCCAACACCTTGTTCCAGAGCACTTTCTACCTCGGGCCAAAACTCCCGTGTCCTAAGAATGACCCATATTCCTGACTTACTCCCACAATGGAGTAAACAGATTTCTGCCAAGCAGACCTGCCCATAATTCAACTCTTACCTTTGTCCTAACCCTTCCGCATGCCAGCTCAGATCCCAGCAGGAGCAGGCAGGGCTGCCAGGACGAGGGGCTCCAGGAGTCTCTGGGTTGCCGTGGGAAAGTGAAAAGGGTCCTGCCATGGTGAGCAGGCTCAGGGCTGAGCCACAGAGCAGCTCATCTGCCCCGCTCACCCCTCAACTGGGAACCTTTGGGCCATACAGGAAGGTCACCACTTTCCTGGTATCTCTGGCCAAAACCCCTCTTCCTCAGCTTTGAGATTACCTATTTATTAGTCCCGTTTTTATCAACCTTCCCCCCATTACCACCCTTCCCACAAGAAGCCTTTTTAGAACGTTCTTTTCCTAATTGCTTCTCACATAAAACTGTAACCCCACAGACGTCTGCCCATCTGTCCGTGGACTGAGACCCTTCGGAGGGCCTGGAGCCCTGGCTGGGTAGCAGCCAAGCCACAGCTGCTCAGAAAGTGAGCCTTTGCATGCAGTTGATATTGTGGATGTCAGAGACGACAGATAGAAAATCCTTGAAGTCCACACTGGGCGGCCGGACCAGCCCACCACATCCTCGGACTTACATAACATGAGCCATTCAATATCCTCCTTAGTTAAGCCAGTGTGAGTTGGGATTTTTTTAATTTATTTATTTATTTATTTTGCAACTAAAACACCCTGATTCACCCTCACTTGGGACCAACCTTCAGTCTCATGGCTCAACACGATGTTTGTCACTGAAGGTTTAACTGAGTGCACCTGTTTGTTTATAGACTCAAATAAACACCTTGAAAAATGTAAAATGCCAAATGAAACTTCTAACATGATTTTTAAGTTTGTATTTGCATACTGTAAAGTGTGTCAACAAATTAAGTAGTGATATGGACAATAAACATTGTATAATGGCAAGTGCACATACATGCAAATAGAGCCTATTAACATAATCTTAACTAGGAGGGTAAAAAAATCAGCGTTTGAGGGGATGACACTTTACCAAAATTATATTTACAGTTTCTCCCTGTGGCAGTAAAACTCCAATGCTTTGGGGGAAAGTTTTAGGGTGGGACTTTAAAAGCCCCAATAAATCTAGCGAGCAAAACTGAAGCAAACAGGAATGACACTGAGGACAGCACAATGGCAGAGTCAATGTCTATTAGCCATGTTACACTAGGGCCAGGCCTACACGATGCCAAACGTCTGGTTGAAAACTAAAAATAATCCTATATAATAAAAGCCTAATGTGCAAATTGTCCCCTCAACCGGGAATTCAAACAGAATCGCTATGACATGTGCTGGCCATCAGGGGGCGGCGCAGAACAAGGCGGGCGTTCGCAACACACTGTGACCTCTCACTGGCTACCTGGGGGCAGGGGTGACGAGGACAGAGGTGCAGTGAGAATGCTGGGTATCCGCCAAGCTCGCTCTCAATCCCCCTGCTACCCTCCCCCGGATGCCAGGGTTCACATGCGCCAGGGAAGCCCCCGCACTCGGGTGCCAGCGCCTGTGAGGAGCCCGCCCCACATCTGTGCAGCGCCTTCCGGGTGAGCTGGGCCACAGCTGCTGGGACCACAGGGGCCCCGGGCAGGAGCTGGTCTGCAAGGCCAGCCGGGAGAGAACTTGCTGCCCTGCCCGCCCAGCTTCCAAGCAGCGCCGCTGGGCGGCCCAGAGGCCCATGCTGCATCCAGCCTGTAGCCTCCAGCCATGCTCACCGCATCTCCATGTGAGGACTCGGGCCCCCTGACTCAGGAGGAGGGGTGCACGCAGGGGTCAGGGGCCCAGGTGCTGCCCAGGGCCCAGCTGGGACCTGCCCTTCCATGCCAGACGCTCATGCTTCGATCACCAGCCAGGCCTAGGAACGGCACCCACGCATGAATTTTGTGCACTGGGCCTCTAGTCAAATAATAATGTGTGTCCCAAATCGTCACAGATTTGGAATATGAAGTAGAAATTCATGTTCACATATCAAAATTTTATATGATGGTGTGACTTTAATACACTTTTGCTGTTTCTCTAAGACAGAATTAAATTTAAAAACTAAACTTTAACATTTGCGTATTTTGCTAATTAATATCTAACATGTTTTATTCATAAACCATGAGAACTTCTCTATAAATAAAACTAGAAAATAAAGCATGAAATTGAATTTAATACGGCCATCTAAATATTGAGGCTCTCATACATTTTCAAGATGTAGATTCCACATTAATTCACAATTAGATTTTGAAACATAATTCCATTTCAAGTGTTCACAGATGTTAGAGTTCAAAAACTCAAATTTAAGACAAATACATTCTTTGGCAGTAGTAAAGTATATACTGTATTTTTGAAGAATCCACAGAATACTTCAGAAAACATTTGTGTAAAGTCAGGAAAATAAAACATTTTAACTGAGGTTTGCTTCATGACAATTACTAAAGACTGGAAACAGATAATAAACCTATTTATTGTCGTCTAAACAAACATCAGTAAGTTTTAGGTAAAATAGCTAACAAATAGTCCAGAATATGGCAAAATGGTAAGCAACATCTCCAAAGAAAATCTTAAAATATTTGACTTAAGTGGAAAATAAAAAGCAATAGTCTTGGGATTTGCCCAAGACATGCATTCTCAAATCCTTATATTTACTTACCAGAACTACATTGTACCTTCCATCTCAAGAAGTCCAACTTCATGTTAAAAATCTTAAAAATAGTCAGAGGCAAGTATACAGCCTGATCCTCCTCAAAGATCCCAAAAGAGATTATGTTGGCATCAAAATTTAAGGACCAGCCTGCCCAGTGTGGCTCAGTGGTTGAGCATCGACCCATGAACCAGGAGGTCACAGTTCAATGCCCAGTGGAGGGTATGCAGGAGGCAGCCAATTGATCATTCTTTCTCATCACTGATGTTTCTATCTGTCCCTCTCCCTTTCTCTCTCTGAAATTAATAGAAACATATTTTTTTAATTAAGGGCCAACTTAAAGTAAACAATTATATTTAAAGAATAACTCCTCTCGAGAGAAACCAAGATGGCAGCATAGGTAAACACCTAAACTGCTGCCTCACAAAACAATTTCAAAACTACAACTAAAAGACAAAATGGACATCATCCAGAACCACAGGAAGGCTGGCTGAGTGGAAATTCTACAACTAGAAGGAAAGAGAAAAGCACACTAAGACTTAGAGGAGCTGCAGGAGGCAGAGGTACTGAGACGCGTGCACAGAGAGGACCGGCAACTGAGTGCGTGGCTGGCTTTCTCAAGCGGGAGGGAGACAAAGGCTCCTGACTGAGCTGAACTCCAGTTCTGGGCAAGACTCTGGGGACCCAGACTCATATGGGGTGAAACTAGACTGACAGGAAAAAGAAAAGCACACTGAGACTCAGAGGAACTGCGGAAGGCAGAGGTACAGAGGCACACGCACAGAGAGGGTGGGCAACTGAGTACATGGCTGGCTTTCTCAAGTGAGAGAAAGACAAAAGCTCCAGACTGCGCTGAACACCAGTTCCAGGAGAGACTCTGGGGACCCAGACTCATTCGGGGAGAAACTGGACTGTCTGGCAGCGGGCAGAACTCAAGGGCGGCTTTCTCACAGAGGTGCTTGCAGCGATTACCACAGGACACTGAGACACAGGGGCCTATTAGGGCAGGGCTGACGGGAAACCAATGCTGTCTGCTCCACCCTGAGACTCCACCCCATCCAAGCTGAGCACAGAGGCTTTTGCAAGTCTTGTCTCATAAGGGTGTCTCCAGCACAGAAGTTCTCCCAGCGTAGACACAGCTGATCCTCACAGCCAATTGGCCTGGAGGTCAATTCCTCCCAGTGATACCAACAACAATCAAGGCTTAACTACAACAAGACTGTGCACACAGCCCACAAAGGGGTGCACCAAGAGTGTCCACCTCAGCTAACTGGGGAGGCTGAGCCACAGGGCCCTATAGGACACCTAGCACACAAAACCACTCTATCAACTCAGGGAAGCAGCCAAAATGTGGAGACAAAGAAACAGATCACAAACGAAAGAAATGGAGGAAAGCAAATGACTGGATATATAGTTCAAAACCACAGTTATAAGGTTTTTCAAAAATTTTCTAGAAAAGGCCAATAAATTTAGCGAGACCCTCGAGGATATGAAAAAGGACCAACTAGAAATTAAGCATACACTGACTGAAATAAAAAAATATTATACAGAGATCTAACAACAGACTAGAGGATCGCAAGAATCAAGTCAAAGATTTGAAATACAAAGAAGCAAAAAACACTCAACCGAAAAAGCAAAAAGAAAAAAGAATAAAAAAATATGAAGATAGTGTAAGGAGCCTCTGGGACAACTTCAAACGTAACAATATCAGAATTATGGGGGTGCCAGAAGAAGAGAGAGAGCAAGATACTGAAAACCTATTGGAAGAAATAATGACAGAAAACTTCCCCGACCTGGTGAAAGAAATAGACTTACAAGTTCAGGAAGCACAGAGAACCCCAAACAAAAGGAATCCAAAGAGGACCACACCAAGACACATCATAATTAAAATGCCAAGAGCAAAAGACAAAGAGAGAATATTAAAAGCAGCAAGAGAAAAACAGTTAGTTACCTACAAGGGAGCACCCATACGACTGTCAGCTGATTTCTCAACAGAAACTATGCAGGCCAGACGGGAGTGGCAAGAAATATTCAAAGTGATGAATAGCAAGAACCTACAACCAAGATTACTCTACCCAGCAAAACTATCATTCAGAATTGACGGTCAGATAAAGAGCTTCACAGATAAGAAAAAGCTAAAGGAGTTCATCAACACCATACCAGTGTTATATGAAATGCTGAAAGGTATTCTTTAAGAAGAGGAAGAAGAAGAAAAAGGTAAAGATAAAAATTATGAGCAACAAATACATATCTATCAGAAAGTGAATCTAAAAATCAAGTAAATAAAAAAAACTGATGAACAGAACAAGCTGGTGAATATAATAGAATCAGGGGCATAGAAAGGGAGTGGTCTGACAATTCCCAGGGGCAAAGGGGTATGGGGGGTGCGGGAAGAGACTGGACAAAAATCGTACACCTATGGATGAGGACAGTGGTGGAGGCGGTAAGGGCAGAGGGTGGGGTGGGAACTGGGTGGAGGGGAGCTATGGGGGAAAAAAGAGGAACAATTGTAATAATCTGAACAATAAAGATTTATTAAATTTTTAAAAAATAAAGAATAACTCCTCTCTCTTCTGTCCTCCTCCTTTATCCCCCCCAACACACACACACACACACACACACACACACACACACACACACACCACATGCACACACAAAGAAATAATACCAATTGGGTTATTTGGGTCTGAATGAATAGGCAATAAGTAACTATTTCTCCTAATATTTTTTAATTCTCACCCAAGGATATGTTTTTATTGGTTTTAGAGAAAGAACAGGAGAGGGAGAGAGGGAGGGAGACAGAGAGAAAGAGAGAGAGAGAGTGAGAGAGAGAGAGAGAGAGAGAGAAACATAGACGTGCAAGAGAAACGTCAGTTGGTTGCCGCCCATACCCACCACGAACAGAGATGGAACCCAAGACCTAGGTAGGTGCCCTGACCAGGAATCGAACCTGACACCATTTGTTGTACTAGACGATGCTCCAGCCAAGTGAGCCACCCAGCCAGGGCTATTTCTCCACATGTTTTTAACTCCAGTCCTCTGATATATTTTTGAATACTCTCAAGTTTTTCTACACAAATGAGTAAATTTTTTACTTCAGTAGTAATATAAACATTTTAATGGAAACTTCGCTTTCTGGGCAATTTGGAAGCCTGCCTTAGGTCTGAGGAGAACAGAACAATTTCCTTCGCAGTGTGCTTACTGATGACCGGCCGCCAGGCAGTACCACTTGAAGTTGGTGGCTAAGCAAGAAATGAGCTGACTAGATCGATGAGGCATTTTTAACCCCACAAAGGTAAAAGGTATACTGCATTGCAGGTGGCAGAAGGAATGTTTATTTTGCAATATTTGAGTAAAGGAGAGCTGGATGACCTCAGGGGATGGTGGGGGAGCCTGCCAAGGAGGACATGGGGGCGGGTGGGGGGGGAGGCAGGTGAGGTACAGTGTTCACATGGGAGATGCGATTTAGTTTCACGGATGCGGTTCATTTGAATTATGTCTTCGAATTTTGTTTGCATTAAATGATACATTTATTTGATTTTTATAGTTGTATAAGATCTGTAAATATTGTTTTTATATAGGTTTGAATTTTTACATATTTATATTAAATATGATAAAATCATTTATGCTTAAAAAAAACACCCTCAACTAGTCTCCTAAATTCTTTCACTTAAACACACACACACACACACACACACACACAATGGGCTTCCTTATCTAATCTTACCATTTCTCTGAAATCTTCTTGTCTGATTTTCCAACAAATTGGCAGAACAGGAACATTTCAGACCATTGCTAAATCATGACAAAAGCTGGTCCCCCTGGCCCACATCTTGCAGGCATGAAATTTAGTCTTGCAATGTATTTTTACATAGAGAGATTTTTATGCAATAATACAATTGCCTGTGGCTCTCTGAACAGAGGTTTTATAATGTGAGGCTCTCACATTATGGCAGTAAAGAAAATAAAAAGTGTCACACTGATTCAACGTATTCAATTATTCAACCAATATTTATCAAGTACAAGGGCAGTGCAGTGGGTCCTGCGGATACAATGCACGCCACGGCCTCTGCCTGATGGTCTAGTGAAGCGGTCAGCAAACTCATTAGTCAACAGAGCGGCAAACCACAGCTCGCGAGCCACATGTGGCTCGCGAGCCGCAGTTTGCCGACCACTGGTCTAGTGGAGGTTTAGTAATCACCAGTAACCCAACAGTTATGCCGGCAATGGAGTAATGACCAACCATGGTATGTGCCTGGGAGCTAACAGAGACCAGCTTTCTGGCGGTCAACACACACACACAAAAACACAAACTTGGAAGTCACACAAGTCAGACATTTCATAATCTTATCTGAAAACCAACCAGCTGCTCAGGATATAGCTGAACTGCTGCTGTCATTTGAGGGGAAATTTTCCTGTTGATGTACCAGAAGGAGGAGGGGAAGGAGAGAGGAAGAGGATTTCGCAAATTTTAGAGAACAGATGGACTGCACCACCTTTATCACCATCATACTCATCACGAGGAGAATGAGGGGGAGAGAGCAGAATCGACCCCTGATGCAGGATCCATGCCATGTACCAAGCAGGTATGCTTCGGACAGACTTGTACAAATATTTTTTCTTGATCTTTATGAACATCGGTTAGCAGAGAGTTTGAGGTTTTACTTTGACAACCATCAGAAGTGCAAATTCTATTCTGCAAGTGACAGGCAGATCCAACACCTTCCTCAGCTGCTGGGTTGAGGCGAATCAACCACAATGCACATGAGCAGAAGGCCACTCCATCCGCAGGGAGGTGGCCCGAGGGACAGCAGGAGGCAGGGCCACCCTCCTCCCCAGAGGACAATTTTAGGTCCACTTCAACACAAAGACAGGTGGACCCTTGAAGTGCAAGTTGTAGGCCATTAAGGACACCGGCGATAATGCTCACCAGTGTTTTTATTTATTTTAATAGATTTTTATTGATTTCAGAGAGAGGAGGGGAGTGGGAGAGATAGAAACATCGATGAGAGAGAATCATGGATCGGCTGCCTCTTGCACGCCTTCTACTGGGGATCGAGCCAGCAACCCGGGCAAGTGCCCTGACCGAGAATCGAACCTGGGACCTCTTGGTTCATGGGTCAATGCTCTACCACGGAGCCACGCCAGCCGGGCCAGTGCTTCCCTTTTTCAATTGACCATCGGCTAAGTGCCAAGCCCTGAGGTAAGCTGTAAGGGTACAAAATGAATCAAGAGCTGATCCCTGCTCTGAAGAAACTCAAAGCTTCGCGGAGAGAACAGATCTAAAAGCAGATTGTCAGTGCCAGGGCAGAGAGGGGCAGGCAGGGCACAGAGGAGCGGCCAGTCTGACCCGGGTGTCCGCAATAGACAGCATCACACCAAAGCTTAGAGGACATGTGCTGACACCTTGAAAAAGTATTTGTAAGTTACCTGATAGCTTTCTTTTCCCAGGAGAAGGAAGAGATGAAAGGAACAAATGAAATGTTTAAAGAAATAATTATAACCTACACATATCTGATTACCTTCTTGTGGGAAGAAACTCCTGGGCAGGAAGGGGGGAAAATAAAACCCATCTACAACATCATGGTTGACACCCACACGGGCTTTTCTTTAAAGGCTCTGAAAACTGAAGATGCCATCCCCATAACCTAAATCAGTCAGAACAAAGAATTTGAAAAAAGAGCATGAAAAATGAGCTCTGGCCTAAAGGGAATTATTTTTCGGATGAGTAAGAAAGAGAACTAGTAAGGGCGAATTGAAATCGGCATACCACAGACTCACCTTTGGCAGATTTAGAGCTTTCTGCTTGGAGCCTTTACAAGACTGTGCATGTAGGCTAACTACCCAGGCCAAATATATTGGAGGCACAAAACAAAGAAAAGAGTGTTTTTCCCTGTACCAACGTCTGCGATGTGGGGACCTTCTAACCACACACAGCAGCATCGAAGGCAGGAGACATGATAACCAAATACAGTGGTGATTCTGGACTGGGATCCTTTTGCTATAAAGGGCATTATTGGGACAATTATTGAATGATATCTGAGAACTACGGGATAGAATATGTGATTGTTAATTTCCTGATTTTGAAGGCTGCCTAGTACATATGTACTAGAATACCATTTTTTGCAGGGACTACAAAGTACTTGGCGGGAATGGGGCATCCTATTGCCATGGACCCTCAAAAAAGTCTGAAAACACAAGGGTTCTTGTACTATAATTGCTTTTATGTACTTTTGAGGTTGTTTCAAAATAAAAAGAAACGTTAAAATTTAAAAAGTAAAAGAACGTCCTTTGTCAAATGAACAAAAAAAAAGTTTCAGTACCAGTCCTGTGTGTGTGCAGGGGCGGGGGCGGGGGCGGGGGAAAGGGGGCGGGCTCCTTTAAGTCCTTCCCATACCCTGAACCATTCCGCTTTTACTTAAACCCTGTTTTTAGCAGTGCCTGGAGGGAGAAAAGCATTTAAATACTGCCACCTAGTGGTTTTAGTCGTGAGTGTCTCATACTATTAATTATTGTATTATTTTCCCTAATAACTGTAACCCTGCTTTCCCCCACCCTGTTTGTTTACGGTAATGGAGGCAAACTGAGGTTTCCTCTGGATGGGGGAAGAATAGAGCTTTTCATGGGGATTAACTTCTGAACGAAGGCTGTTGGAGAAAAAGGGAAACAGGTGGTTGAGCCTTGGGGCTGCATCCGGACTCCTCTTCGGTGCTAAGGAAATGAGCTATGGAGCCATGAAAAGACACGGAGGCCACCAATGCATGTTACTACATGAGAGAAGCTAATCTGACATGCGGTATGTATGACAACTCTATGACATTCGGGGCAAAGACAAAACTATGGAGACAATAAAAGCACCTGGTTTCCGGGGACGAATAGGTGGAGCAGAGGGTTTTCAGGGCAGTGAATCGATCTGTCTGGTACTTCAATGGGGGATGCATGTCACTGTGTCACTGTCTGCTTGTCACCCACCCAAGCAGCCCTGCAGAAGCGACAGGACACTCCAGCTCCTCTGGGCTGGTCCCTCCCCGTCACTGCAGGGCTCTGTTCGTGGCCCTCGGCCCTGGAGGCACAGTAGGGTCACCTGGGAATCTTTTAAAATATACCCATGCCGCCCTGGATGGTTTTACTCAATGGTTAGCGCATCGGCCTGCATTTAGCCACCATAATTTTAATTAACACACAGATAAATCCGTAACGTGCTACAGCTGGCACCTAAGATCCTCTGTCCAAACCCATTATTTTACATGAGAGGAAAAAGGCCCGAATGAGGAATAAGCAGCACACCGGTGCGGAGTAAAGGCACCGGGACCCAGGCTCCCAGGACCGGATTCCTTGCTCTTTCTGTGCCGCGTGCCAAGTCGAGCAGCAGGAGAGGAACCAGCCGAGGGCCCTCGCAGTCCCAGGAGCCAGGCTGTCACACAGACGGGGGTTTGGTATTCATGAGCCTTGGGGGCACCATTATTTACATTATGATGACACCATTATTTACATTATGATGACTCTACTAAATCACATCACTTAATAAAAATATGTGAATATGGGCCCGGAATTTTGTGCGCAGTACCAAAGACACACAAACGGACAAGAACCTTCTGGCAGGGCCGCCCTGGAGCTCACGTTTCAGTGGAGAAGCTGACGTGGAATTATCACTAAGCTGTGCATTACAATAGGCAAATACATGTTTTACTAATGAACAATTAAGTGAGAACTATCCAGGACCTTATAGGGCTTTTATTTTATTTATATATATATATATATATATATATATATATATATATTATTGATTCTTTACAGAGAGGAAGGGAGAGGGACAGAGAGTTAGAAACATCAGTGAGAGAGAAACATCGATCAACTGCCTCTTGCACACCCCCTACTGGGGATGTGCCCGCAACCAAGGTACATGCCCTTGACCGGAATCGAACCTGGGACCTTCCAGTCCACAGGCCGACGCTCTATCACCCTATAGGGCTTTTAACATGGACTCACCGAAAGGACGACGACTAGCAGGAAGCAGGAACTCCAGAGCAGTCACTCTTTCCGTCAGACTGAGACATCACGTTTTTCAGAACGTGTTCCCGTGTTCCCAGAGCACCTGAGAGCAGGAGTACGCACTGTTGTAAGCACACGGGCCACAGCAAACAGCGCGGCTTCATGAGACACAGGTGAACTTCACCTTGCTTTCCCAAAACATTACCCTGGCGGTCCAGGGAAAGGGGCATTAGGTAAGCTCATACTCACCAATACCAGCGGGACTAAAGCATCACTTTTTACGTAAGTCCAGAACTTGAGCTAAAATGCATCTTGTGATAATTCTACTTTTTTTCCAGAGTGTAGGCAATATTTCATGTGTGGTTAAAGGTGTTATGGTAACTTTATAACTTAGTAGATAAAATACTGTGCTATTACATTACCCGATGATGTTACTGCAGATAGGGAGATAGAGTTATATGCCTTCTGGGTTTTAAGGGTAAATTTCATCTACCTACCATTTAGCATTTCTTTCCCACAGTACAAGTAAAGCACTGTAGGAGGATTAATGTTTGGCACTCATGCATGACACACCTCTTTTGAAAGTTGAAAGACTTTTACTAACAACCTAAGAACTTCACACTTACAACAGGAAAATAAATGTTTCACTAATGAAGAATTAAGTGAAAACCACCAGGATCTTACGGGTTTTTTAACATGTACTATGAGTACCTTAGAAGACAGAACATCAGCTTGCTGGATCATAGGGTATGACTGAAAATGAGACAGTATTTGTAAGTTACCTAACAGCTTTCCCAAACGGTAGTTGCCCTGAAATTAAAACAGGAAATGAAGTTTGAATTTATACCTAGTTTTAAACATGACTCACCATGCACATCCATCTTACTTTTATGATTCTGCTGTTATTTTTTAAAGGTACTCATCAAAGCCCAGCTCGAGTGGCTCAGTAGTTGAGCATCAATTCCCAGTCAGGGCACATGCCCATGCTGCCGGCTCGATCCCCAGTGTGGGGCGTGCAGGAGGCAGCCAGTCGATGATGCTCTCTCATCATTGATGTATCTGTCTCTCTCCTGCTCCCTTCCTCTCTGAAATCAACAAAAACATTTTATTAAAATAACAGGGCTGAAGCACATCTGCTCTCATTTTCCACTGGAGGGTTGAAATCTTTGCTCTGTAAATTATCTTAGTCTCTTAGTATCTCACAGGGAGGAAAAGGTGAATCTCAGTAAGTGCGCTTCCCCTCAACATGAAGGCAGAGCAAAAGGAAGCCTGAGAAATGTCAGCACTGAATATGGTTGAGATCTTAAAGCGCAGTAACAGCCAACCGGCTTTATACACATCAGTCGTCTCTGCATATGTGTTAGTTCAATACATAACATGACCTAGCAGGACACTTCTGTTCCAAGCTCATCTTTCCAAAAGGCCCCGCCTCTCCCAGCTGGCCTACGGAGTTCACTGCCTGTGTATAGACATACAGGCACATCCTATCTAACAAAGAGGGAATATGCTAATTGACCATCACTCTGTCACAAAGATAGCTGCACCCACAGCTGAGGCCAAGTTCCCATAAGGAGCCTTAACAAGCAATCAGCAGGGACCTAAGGCTACCCAGCCGTGGGCAAACTACGGCCTGTGGGCCAGATCCGGCTGTTCTATCCGGTTCTCTTGCTCTCCCCTCCACTCCTTTACTTTGAATTTATATTAGTTCACGCAAACACTCCATCCATGCTTTTGTTCCGGCCCTCCAGTCCAGTTTAAGAACCCATTGTGGCCCTCGAGTCAAAAAGTTTGCCCACCCCGGGCTACGCCCTCCCCCACCCAGCAGGGCTTGACAGGGGACCTCAGGCCACACCCCACACCAGGCAGGGCTTGACAGGGGACCTCAAGGTGCGCTTCCCGTCCTGGTGCTGGGCTAGGGGACCTCAGGCTGCTCCCCCCCGCCCCAGTGCCAGGCCAGGGGACCTCAGGCCCCGCCCCCCACCAGGTGGGGCTTGACAGGGGACTTCAGGCCACACCCCCCACTCAGCGGGGCTTGACAGGGGACCTCAAGGTGCACTTCCTGTCCTGGTGCTGGGCTAGGGGACCTCAGGCTACTCCCCCTGCTCCAGCACCAGGCTGGGGGACCTCAGGCCGCTCCCCCCACCTGGCAGGGCTTGACAGGGGACCCTCAGGTCATGCCCCCCACTCAGCGGGGCTTGACGGGGGACCTCAAGGTGCACTTCCCGTCCTGGTGCTGGGCTAGGGGAACTCAGGCTGCTCCCCCAGCCCCAGCGCCAGGCAAGGGGACCTCAGGCCACACCCCCCAGCAGGTGGGGCTTGACAGGGGACTTCAGGCCATGCCCCCCGACCCCGGCACCAGGCCGGGGGACCTCAGGCCACACCCCCCGCCCCAGCACCAAGCCAGGGGACCTGAGGGTATGCCCCCCTGCATGGTGGGGCTTGACAGGGGGCCTCAAGGTGCACCCCCAGTGCTGGGTCGGGGGAACTCAGGCCGAGCCCCCCGACCAGGAAGGACCTAAGGCTAAACCCTCTCCGATGGGGCTGACAGGGTACCTGAGGCTGTTCCCCCCTCCCAGTGCAGGGCCAGGGGACCTGAGGCTGCACCTGCCCCCCCCTCCCCCCCCCCCCGCCTGGCGGTGCTTGACAGGGGACCTCAGGCCATGCCCCCCACCCAGCGGGGCTTGACAGGGGATCTCAGGCCATGTCCTACACCTGGTGGGGCTTAACAGGGGACCTCAAGGCATGCCCCGCCATCCTGGCGCCGGGCTACATTCCCTGCCCGGCGGGACTTGACAAGGGTGGGACTAGCCAGGTCTGGATCTATCCCAATGAGGGGGGGGGGGGCGGCTGGGTCTGGTCTCACGCGATTTTGAGGCGCATGTGGGTGGGCGGGGACTTGACTCTGGGTCCCGTGGTGTGCCCCAGACTCTGACAGGAAGGTTTTCATATACATTTTACTGATTTTCTTTCATCTCTGACACTTCTATTATAAAGGGCAAATAGCAGTATTAAATTATTTCCTCTAATTAATCCCCTTTTAATGTGCATGAATTTCGTGCACCAGGCCACTAGTATATTATATATGTAAGCAGTGATCACATGATTCCCTGGTACTCCAGGCAAGTCATTTTACTGCGGTATGTAAAGATCAGTCTCTGAAGTATTTTCAGGCCACACACATGCACACGCAGTTAGCATCAACACTTGACAATTCAGAAAGCCTACATCCTTTTCTGTGAATTCGGAAAAAGTGCCTTGAATTTAATTGTTCTTTTTTTAAAAACTTCAGTCTTCAATATTGAAACTGCTAAGTTATTCCATTTCGCATTAAAAAAAATAGGAAAATGAAGTGTGGGAAGAGGCAAAAAAATAAACGTGGGAAAACATCCTGTTACTAAATAGGTTTAAGAATAAAACCTCTGGCCCTAACCAGTTTGGCTCAGTGGATAGAGCGACAGCCTGCAGACTGAAGGGTCCCGGGTTCGATACCGGTCAAGGGCATGTACCTTGGTTGCGGGCACATCCCCAGTGGGAGGTGTGCAGGAGGCAGCTGATCGATGTTTCTCTCTCATCGATGTTTCTAGCTCTCTATCCCTCTCCCTCTCCCTTCCTCTCTGTAAAATATCAATAAAATATATTTTTTTAAAAAAATAAATAAAACCTCTGGCCCAAACCGGTTTGGCTCAGTGGATAGAGCGTCGGCCTGTGGACAGAAGGGTCCTGGGTTCGATTCTGGTCAAGGGCATGTACCCTGGTTGCAGGCACATCCCCAGTAGGGGGTGTGCAGGAGGCAGCTGATCGATGCTTCTCTCTCATCGATGTTTCTAACTCTCTATCCCTCTCCCTTCCTCTCTGTAAAATATCAATAAAATATATTTAAAAAAAAAAAAAAAAAAGAAGACGAGGCCCCAGCCCGTGTGGCTCAGGTGGTTGGGTGTCATCCCGGGCACTGAAAGATCAAGGGTCTGATTCCCGGTCAGGGAACATACCGAGGTTGCGGGTTTGATCCTGGTCGGGGTGCCTGCAGGGGGCACCCAGTTGATCTCTCTCTCTCTCTCTCTAATAACAATAAAAACATTTTTAAAAAGACAATGAGGAAGATGCTGAAACATAGGATGGACAACCATGTTGAGCCAAATACACCATGGCTGCATGCCACGTGGAAACAGCTCCTTTTGCCACGCCAAACAGAACACAATCTGATACGCTGTGTTACTGTAGGGTGTGCAGTTTTCCCTTCATTGAAAACACTCAAAAATATAAAGCTTCACCAGTGACTGTACATTATCCTAAGAGAAGGAAAACGTCAGAATGGATGCAATGACTCAGACAAGTCTTCGAGCACAAATGTTCCTGCAAGAGGCACGCCACTGAGCGTCACTTGCCCTCCTTCTGGGAAGACAGCACCTGGCCTGAATTTACCCTTTGGGCACTCATACAATACACATCTCTATGTTTGAGGACAAAATTTCACACACACGTCTTTTATTTGCCCCTACAGAAAAATTCAGATGCACAGCTAGTTCCTTCTTACAATAAAGCAATGCTCAATTAGCAATCACCTTATTTCTTTAACGACAAAATGGTGTCAACTTTGTGCAACTTGTGATCAAAAATAATTGAAGACCATTGGGTGATATCCACCAGAAGTAATATTAGACACAGGATTACTTACAAAACAAGCCATTGCCATAGAAAACTAAGTATTTCCCTTGGGAAAAAAAATGTAATATTTTATTATTAAACAAGTCAGGCAAAAGTCTAGATTTTCTCTAAGTGCAGAACGGATCAGAAAGGCTTCCACAGGGCCCCAACAGCAGAGGGATGTGATTCTTTGGACGGCTTTACGATGACATTCATAACCTCCTGGGTATTTTAGCTCTCTGAAGAAAATGTTCATTCAAAAGGCTAAATCATACAAAGCGTTTAATATCTTCAAATGGATGCCCAATAACAAACCTTTGTAACAAGAAGTGAGTCCTAGCACTACACTGTGTTTATCAAATACTTGAGTGAGCTACATTCAGAAATGACAGAGCAGCTTGCAGGTGCAGGGAGGTGCTTTGCACTGCCACAAAAGCAGCACGAGAGCTTTATGTACTCGGTGCCGAGCTGACGTTTACTTTTTGCAAGCCACGTATCTCTCGGCTACATTCTCCCAGTTGATGATATTCCAAATAGCTTTCAGGTAGTCAGGCCTGACGTTTTTATACTGGAGGTAATAAGCATGCTCCCACACGTCAATCCCCAGCAGTGGAACAAGACCTATTGGAAAGAAGGAGAAAAAGCAAAAACTATCAATTTCAATTTAAACGCTGCATCTTCTCAGTGTAACCTTTATCCTATGCATCCACAATTATCCTTTACAACATTCATATCCATTTTGCAGTTTCTTATATAAACAGGATATGTGATAAGAATAAATACCCTTATAAAGAGATTTTCAACTTGACTCTTTAGAAGGAAAATGTGATTAGTACTAAAAATAATTACTAGTAAAATAGACCTGAGAAAAATAAATTAACTACAGTATTTTATTTATTTTCTAATATATTCTTATTGCTTTCAGAGAGAAAGGAAGAGGGAGAAAGAGATAGAAACATCCATGATGAGAGAGAATCATGGATCGGCTGCCTCCTGCAAGTCCCCCACTGGGGATCGAGTCCACAACCCGGGCATGTGCTCTTGACCGGAATCAACCTTTCAGTTAGCAGGCTGATGCTCTATCCACTGAGCCAAACCACTAGGGCTAACTACAGTATTTTAATAGCTGTTCTTAAAATACCAACAGATCAATACAAGAGCCAGTTCTTAGGCGTCCTCACTGGGGGTCTCAGTAGGAGCATGTTGTTTGTGGGGTGACTGAGGACCCTCCAAAGGTCCTGAGTACTCAGGGAGGTGATGAGAAACCTGCCCTGCTCCCCAAGGCTGTTAGGCTTGGAGAATAAAAGTGTCTGAGATGCTAAAAGAACAAGTTAACAAGGAAAACTAAATAGGACTGAAGAGAGACACAGGAGGTGCGGCCAGGATCCACCAGGAAATCAAGCCTCTCCAGGTGGGTCCTTTCGGAGATAGGCCTGACTCCCTAAGCATGCCAGGCTCACAAATCTTTGCTGCTTTTACAAATTCTGTAGCATCTCACTTTCCCAGAGGAGCGGTGTAGGTTCTGGGAAATCTGAGTATGGCCAGGGAAGCGTCACGCAACCACGTCTTCGGATGTGCACGCAGGTGAAAAAGGCAGCTTTGGCTTCTTTACAGGGGAGGTCACAGCCCCAGCTAACTGCCGGGCGACGGGCTTCTTTCTCCGAAAGAGCTGCTATCCAATCTGGCTCAACATGAAAAAGGACTGGGTGAGCCCAGCCTGGCGCCTCCAAGCCAAATATTGTCGTATACCAAAACCCCTGGAGAGGCAGCGTCTGGAAATCAGTGTTCTCCTCCCAGTCTGACCACAAGTGCTCAGTCAAGAGTGGTCCAAGGTCTGAAAGCAGACGTCTTTTCCTCGTTCTTGTTGTTTATCTAATTTTAGTGCATATAATTATGGAAGCTGATATGAACTCACTATCAAATGAAGCAGTTTACGTTTAAGACATTTTTTGTTAATGTGTCTATTAAATTACACGTGCTTTTTACACATATACTAGAGGCCCGGTGTGGGAATCAGGCTAAAACCGGCTCTCCGACATCCCCCAAGGGGGTTCCAGATTGCAAGAGGGCGGTTCTTCGGTGATGCACCCTGGAATCAGGCTCCCTCCTCTCTGATTCTGAGTGTGTCACCCGAGAACCGTAGCTGCCAAGTCACCGCAGCTCAGCAGCTCCTGCATTGAGCATCTGCCCCCTAGTGGTCAGTGCGCATCATAGCTACTGTTCAGACAGTCGCTTAGGCTTTTATATATATAGACTAGAGGCCCAGTGCATGAAATTCGTGCACGGGGGGTGGGGTGGTCCCTCAGCCCAGCCTGCACCCTTTCCAATCTGGAACCCCTCGAGGGATATCCGACTGCCCACTAGGATCGGGCCTAAACAGGCAGTCGGATATCCCTCTCACAATCCAGGACTGCTGGCTCCCAACTGCTCGCCTGCCTGCCTTCCTGATTGCCCCTAACCGCTTCTGCCTGCCAGCCTGATCACCACCTAACCACTCCCTTGCCAGCCTGATTGATGCCTAACTGCTCCCCTGCAAGCCTGTTTGCCCCTAACTGCCCTCCCTGCAGACCTGGTCACCCCTAACTGCCCTCCCCTGCAGGCCTGGTCACCCCTAACTGCCCTCCCCTGCAGGCTTGGTCACCCCTAACTGCCCTCCCCTGCAGGCCTGGTCACCCCCAACTGCTCTCCCCTGCAGGCCTGGGTCCCCCCCATCTGCCCTTCCCTGTAGACCCGGTCACCCCCAACTTCCCTCCTCTGCTGGCCTGGTCAGCCCTAACTGCCTTCCCCTGCAGGCTTGATCGCCCCTAACTGCCCTCCCTTGCAGGCCTGGTACCTCCCAACTGCCCTCCCCTGCTGGCCATCTTGTGGCGGCCATCTTGTGTCCACATGGGGGCAGCCATCTTGTGTGTTTGTCAATTTGCATATTACTCTTTTATTAGATAGGATAGAGGCCTGGTGCATGGGTGCGGTCCAGCTGGTTTGCCCTGAAGGGTGTCCCGGATCAGTGTGGGGGTTCCCTTAGGGCGTGGGGTGGCCTGGGTGAGGGGCCTGTGGTGGTTTGCAGGCTGGCCACGCCCCTTGGTGACCCAAGCGGAGGCCCTGGTATCTGGGATTTATTTATCTTGTATAATTGAAACTTTGTAGCCTTGAGCAGAGCAAGCCTCCTGCTTGCTCCATGGCCGCAGCCATTTTTGTTGGGATTTATTTATCTTCTATAATTGAAACTTTGTAGCCTTGAGTGGAGGCCTGGGCCCACCAGGGTGTGTGGAAAGCTTGGCTTCCTCCATTGCTGGGGAAACCCAAGCCTCCTGCTCACTCCATGGCCGCAACCATCTTTGTTGGGTTAATTTGCATACTCACTCCTGATTGGCTGGGGGCGTGGCTTATGGTTAATTTGCATATTACTATTTTATTAGATAGGATATTTTTATTGATTTCAGAGAGTGAGAGGAAAGACAGAAACAGCAATGATGAGAATCATCGATCAGCTGCTACACGCCCCCTAATGGGGACAGAGCCCACAACTCAGGTACATGGCCTGACAGAGAGTCAAACTGTGACCTCCTGGTTCATAGGTCAACATTCATCCACTGAGGCACACCCAACCAGGCACATGTGCTTACTTTTTATAAGACTTAAGATTTCAAAATATCAACAACTTTTAAAGCACTTTTGCTTAATAGACTCTGGGTATCATCTGTTAAGATTTGCTCAAATAAATCCAGAGACTTATGATGGGCATGAACCCTGCTAGTTTTCTACATTCAAGTTAAATGCTTTATAGTGAACCATCTCCCCTGAATGATGGGTAACAATTTTCCAATCTAACCTGTTGTTCCTTGAAGGGGATCCTGGTTAGCACAAGCAGCAATCTGTAAGCGTCCTTGTTCCTTATTGAAACCAAGCCAACCCCAACCTGAGCCTTGAACACCAGCAGACACAGTGGTCAACTTCTCCTTAAACGTGGCGAAGGAACCGAAGTCACGTTTGATGGCTTCCAGCAATTCCCCTATTTAAAAAAAATCCAAAGATGGGGGGTAAGGACACATATGTAATAACTTAATCAATAAAGAAATTTTTAAAAATAAAATAAAAAATAAAAAAATCCAAAGAACACTCACAAATGAACAGCTGGCAATAACTACACTATTTTATTACATATATTAAATAAAATGTTCTTGTCATATGGCCCAGAAACAACTAGACAACACCATGGAGAAGACACAACAAAGCCCCGTGAGCCTCCACAACAGGGCATTACTCGGCCCCGGGGGCAGCAGCCCAGGTCTCACAATTCTAATTCACGTGTTTGTCACTGAAGCACTGCCGAGGGATTTCTCCCCTCACGGTGCTCCTGCCATCAGGAAAGAAAGAACAGTTCCCATCAGCCTTCTTTTCCCCACTCAGTAGAAAATTTTACTTTGACTTCTACCCTACCTATTCTGTCTGAATTTGGGACTAAAACGTTATGGCTGTTATATTTCTTCCCCAAGGCAGCCTAGATCTTTCCTATCTCAATGATATCATTTCAAAAAGTTATTTTCTCCCTTCTATTACTGAACTAAGGATACACTTGAAGAGCTATAGCCCTTTTATTCTGTGGCAATACAGAATATAATTCTAGACTGAGCACATCAACCAAATCAACTAGGCCAGTGGTCGGCAAACCGCGGCTCGTGAGCCACAAGCGGCTCGCGAGCCACGGTTTGCCGCTCTCTTGACTAATGAGTTTGCCGACCACTGTCATATACTACCCTTTACCTCTTTGCACACAATATGCCCCAATTGCCTAATCCTCACAGCTTCCAACTACACGGTAACATTTAGTCTAGTCCAGTGGTCGGCAAACTCATTAGTCAACAGAGCGGCAAACCCCGCGGTTTGCCGACCACTGAACTAGGCCAAAAAACATCACATCTCTGTTAAAAGGAATCGTCTGTCATAGCACATGAGGAATAAAGTGACACGGAAAACACCAAGTGGCAGGCAGTACCAACACCTGTTGACCGAATAGAGGTGTATCTGACACTCTGGTAACTCACAAAAACTCAACACTATTAAATCACAGTCTGAAGACCTAAGTCGCAAAAAATAAATTATCCAGCTTCTCATTCATCATTACTTCCTAATAAAATTGCTTATTTCAAGTGCCTAAGATGTCTTCTAGAACACAATTAAAACACACACACACACAAATTTAAGGTACATCCCAGAAGCCCAGAAACAAGGGAGGGAGCCATGTTCATGCATGCCCCACACCTTCCCTGGGGTGCGGGGGATAATTAAAGCCTCCACACACTGCACACGACCTCAGTGAACAAGGGGAGTGGCCCAGCCATCAGCTCTGTACTCCTTCTTCATTACCTAGGTTTTCTGGGACAAGGGACTTCTTCTCACTTAGGAAGAATAGTAAAATAATAGCAAAAAGCACTATTCTAAGTCCTTTACATATAGTAACTCATTTCATTCTCAAAACAGTCCAATTATTCTCCCCGTATCATATAGAGGAAGAAAGTAAGGTTCAGAATGGTTAAGTCTCTCACCCCAGGTCCTAGAGCTAATGAGTGAAAGCTTGTTTTTTCTAAAAACCATTTCTCAGTCTTTCCGTAATGTATACCGCAGGACATTTCAACCACAAGTCGGCACCGTATGTGGCACTGCGTGTATGTATATGGAATCTGAGGACACAACTCCCTGAATGCACTCTCCATTCTTACAAATGTCCCTTCGAAAGTCACTACAACTTGACTGCACTCCTTGCTATGAAATATATGCCATGATGATACCTCAGAGAAAATTAGGGTAGCATTACAAAAAACAACTAGTCAATCCTATCATGCACAAAATGTAGCTAAGCTAGCACCAATATACACCAACCTTTGGGTTCTCCGCCGCCATTAGGGCTCAGGTTTGTCCAGAAAATGCTATGATTGACATGGCCTCCACCGTTGAACTTCAGCGCAGGCTGAAGAGCTACCTGAGCTGTGACGTCACCTGAAATGTTAAAATGCAAATACATTTTTTTAAATGCTTACTTTTTCAGCCATCCTATATACTATTTTCTTCTTTGTAAAATGTCAGATAATTGGATCAGCTTCTCTGTAACATCCTATAGGTCCTAAAATTCTACAATTTCAGGATTCTACCAAAAAGGAACTTCCCAAAATTTCTTGTCCCAGTGGATTTTCAGGTGATTAGTAACATGCAGTAACAACCAGTAAGGCAGCAGGGTTAGCAAAACTAATAGAAAATCCACTCTGAGCTTCAAAGAACTCAGTTTTCTTGGATAGAAAAGGTTTGGGCAAATGAAATAATGAAGAACAAAGATAGAAAATGGAATGCTAAAATGTCTGGTTCCATATACTGACTATATGAAAATTTTCCACCTCGTTTCCTAAGTAGACAGCTATTCACTGGGAAATCTCTAAACGTTACATTAACAAGAAACACAACTTATTCAAACCTGAACTGCTGATTGTCAGCCCCAAGCTTACTCCTGCTGTGGCTTCCAGTCCGCATGCCAGCTGTCTCCTCAGGACATTCTGACAACTTGGTCCTCTTGGCCCTCCCTCCCCCCATCTCACCCACCAGCGTGTCCACCAGCAAGGCCTGCTCTCCCCTAACACACACGTGGACCAGCAGCATCCATCTCCCAGCAGCGCTCTGCCACCCTCAGCGCTCATCCCCCGCTTCCACATCTGCCCGGCAGCCTCGTCTCACCGCACGGCCAGAAGGCTCCTCTAGACCCGTGGTCGGCAAACTGCGGCTCGCGAGCCACATGCGGCTCTTTGGCCCCTTGAGTGTGGCTCTTCCACAAAATACCACGGCCTGGGCGAGTCTATTTTGAAGAAGTGGCGTTAGAAGAAGTTTACGTTTAAAAAATTTGGCTCTCAAAAGAAATTTCAATCGTTGTACTGTTGCTATTTGGCTCTGTTGACTAATGAGTTTGCCGACCACTGCTCTAGACCCCACCTCGATCTCGGCACTCCTCTAGCCAAACCCCTTCCCCAGGCTGCTCTTCTCAGAGCGAACCCCAGGTCCTTACAATCAGCTACAGAAATGCATGCCACGTGACCTCTAGCAGGGGTCCTCAAACTGCGGCCCGCGGGCCACATGCGGCCCGCGGAGGACATGTATCCGGCCCGCCGGGTGCCGCTGCCTGTCCTGCTTAGCAGACGACGCGTCCCGGGCCCGCAGTGCGCATAGGAATTTGTTCATAGTTTTTTTTTTTAAACTATAGTCCGGCCCTCCAACGGTCTGAGGGACAGTGAACTGGCCCCCTGTTTAAAAAGTTTGAGGACCTGCCGAAACCGGTTTGGCTCAGTGGATAGAGCATCAGCCTGTGGACTGAAAGGTCCCGGGTTCGATTCCGGTCAAGGGCATGTACCTTGGTTGCAAGCACATCCCCAGTGGGGGGTGTGCAGGAGGCAGCTGATCGATGTTTCTCTCTCATCGATGTTTCTAACTCTCTATCCCTCTCCCTTCCTCTCTGTAAAAAATCAATAAAATATATATTTAAAAAAAAAAAAAGGTTGAGGACCCCTGTTAGCGGCCCAGCTGCAGCCACACCGGCCTCCTCGCACTTACACGAGCTCAGCGCGCCCCCAGCTTAGGGCTCCCACAGCTTCCTGTGCGGGGACCCCGTCCCCGAGGCAGCCTCCTGCTTCATTCCCTCCTTTCTCCTCCAAGTTCCTACCGAACCAACAACTCCATCCGTGAAGCCATCTCTAACCACAGTAAATCTGGGCCATTCCTCTACTTTGTTTTCCTGCCCCTGCCATCCTACATATTTACTTGTTCATCCGTCTCCCCAAGAGAATGAAAGGACTTTCATGCACTGCTATGTCCCCGAGCCCATTATATTGCCTCATACATAGCAGGCGCTCAATCAATGTTTGTTGATTGACTAGATAATTGAATATATTGAGTGTAGTTTCTAAGGTAAAAAATTCTCTGGTATCTATAGCAAAGAATGACCGCTGTGTCTCAGCTGGTTGGAGGGTCGTCCCATACATACACCGAAGGGTCATGGTTTTGATTCCTGGTCGGGGCACATACCCAGGTTTCGGGTTCAATCCCCAGTCGGGGTACACGTCGGAGGCAGTTTCTCTCTCTCCATCTCTAAAATAAAATTAAAAAAAGAAACATATCCTTTTAAAAAAAAGTCATGTTTGGAAATTGTTTTTCTACCTTGCTTAATAAGTAGGCAAAATAAAGTATTTTTCCTATGCCTTCCAAAGCTACAGATGAACTGAACTCTCAGGAAAAATGGGAATTCCCTTACTAAACAAAGATTGATTCACAAGATACCAAGAGGCAAAATGAAGGACAGAAAAACCACTGAGCACTGCTCAGAGATTACCTAATAGAAAAAGTTCTCTACTTCTGTTCTTAGGGCAAACGCTAAGAACATATGTAAGAAATACTATTGTTCCCTTAAACAAGGCCAAATCTCCAGTTGCTTAGCAATAAGAGAGGAGGAGAGGACCACAGTTGATCTTTGAGAGTTTTTTTAAGATGCCGACATTTTGCTGTTATGTTTATAAAATGATTTTCTCACAGATCAGTGCCTCCCTTTAATAATTTTTCTTGGAAAGTCACCCTAAAAATAAATGTAAGTTATTAAATTATGTTTTATTAAGTCAACAGTAACTACATATTTCTAATGGCTAAGAAACATATTGAAAATTAGTTTAATAATTTCAGTCTCTTAAAGTGTAGTTCATCATTTTAAGAGAAATGGGGGGGCTTAGTATCTGCTTTTAACTTTTTAACTTAGTAACACTTTTCTGAAGTTCAACATTTTCTTTGGCTTCACTTCAGCTTTTTCCTTCTGTTAAACACAGTAAAAATTAAATATGTTTCTTTGAAAACTATGTTACTTACATGGGATGAGACTGATGATGTAATTTTACTTATACACCTTTAATCCCAAATTTCAAACCTGAAAATTCAGATCTTTAACGATTTTTAAAATATAACTTTTTAAATAAAAGAAAGGTCTGTGGCTACTTATTAATTTATGATCAATATAGAATATAATATAAAGCTTTCTTCCCAGTGGCTTTCATTAAAAAAGGGAAGCTTCAAGTGCACAAGAAAAGGAGTGAAAGGAAGCTGTTTTTAAAATATTGAGGAGACAGGTTCAGGAGTGTCAAGATGTTGTCACGTAGGAACTAGTTTCACAACTGGGATATTCCCCGGCCTCACTAGTACCACCTCCTTCCCGCATTTGTCATGTCCTAAATCACCCAAACTTTTCTCGTATTCAGAACCTTTTGCCATACTTGAGGTTTCTCTGTCTGTCAGAAGTAAACATTCCAGAATGTGGCAACTTCCTCTTGTTTTTGCTTAGCCCTTTACCTTGCACACAATCAGGCTGAAATACTACATTTTTCCACTAGATGCCCCCAGTCAACAACATGTCGCTGTCTAAAATAGACTCCACCAATTTCATCGCGCTAAAATTCAATAAAAACACGTATATTTAAGAAAAAACACACATTTTTTTTAACCGTGTAGCTCATGAAGCCTTAGCTGTAGTCTGGAAACACGACTGTCAATTACTTCCTCTGCAAACCACTGCTTAAACTCATAGGTCGGGCACATAACCAGGTTAGAGATGGAGATAAACTGCCTCCGACGTGTACCCCTTCTGGGAATAGGTTGAAAGATGTAATCGCTTTTTGTATAGAAACACTAAAACATAGTATTCCCATACACACCCCCAGACACAAAACAGAGTCCACATGCTACCTGTCAACCGGACTCTTTTAAAAATATAGTAACTCCATCTTATATTTTAATGGAATTCTAAATGTTAGTAAATACACGCCTTTTCAGTTTCCCACAAATGGGTATTTTCCTTGTGAATTTCAAGAACACTGGAGTGACTTAGTGAGCAGAGGAGCATCTCCTTACAGAGATGCGTCCTGTTTCCCATGAGCCAGTTTCTCCGGGTCCAGGGCAGGCCACCCGCACCTACCCACCGCCCGCACCCACACTCCGCCAGCACCTACCGTTGACCTGCACCTACCCTTCGCCCGCACCCACACTTCGCCAGCACCTACCTTGGCCCGCACCTACCCTTCGCCCGCACCCACACTTCGTCAGCACCTACCCTTGGCCAGCACCTACCTTAGCCCGCACCCACACTCCGCCAGCACCTACCGTTGGCCCGCACCTGCCCTTCGCCCGCACCTGCCCTTCGCCAGCACATACCCTTGGCCCGCACCTACCCTTCGCCCGCACCCACACTTCGCCAGCACCTACCCGGGCCCGCACTCACACTTCGCCAGCACCTACCTTGGCCCGCACCCACACTTCGCCAGCACCTACCCTTGGCCAGCGCCTCGTGGTACTTCTCCTCCGTGGCGTTCAGGTTGTTGACATAGGCCGCGTGGTGCTTGCTGTGGTGCAGCTGCATGATCTGGCCGGTGATGTGAGGCTCCAGGGCGCCATAGTCGTACGGCAGGTCGGGGAGGGTGTGCTTCCGCCGGGAGCCCAGGGTCCCCAGAGCTGGCACCAGCTCCCGGCTCGCGCTGGAGAGACAACAACCACAGACCGGTCGGCTCCCGCGGGCAGTCGCTTCCACGCGTCTGTCCGCGCAGACGAGGCTGCAGGCAGGCGGAGCCGCGGGCCTCTCCATAGTGCGCTCGCCCGCCCGCCCGCCAGCCACTTTCCTTGAAGCACCAACTCACGCAGCGGCCCTGCGCCTTGGCCGCACCTGAACGCGCTCCACGCACACCTGTCCGCAGGCAGGGCCGCCCGCCGCGTCCCGCGCCACCTGCGCCCGAAGGTGCCCTCCACCCGCCGCGGCCCCGCATCCGCCCGCCGTCCGTGCCGCCCCACCCCGGGGCCGAGACCGCGTCCCCTGCGCCGCGGCCCGGGCGCCTCACCCGCACGCCGCCCGGCACAACATGGTGACGCCGCCGCAGTCCTCGCCGCGCCGCGCTGACCGCTCGGGACGAACCAGTGAACGGGTGACCCGGGCCGCGCCGCAAGGACACCGCCGCCGGCCAGGCTCCGCCCCCTGCGCGCCAGGCTCCGCCCCCTGCACGCCGCTCCCACCCCGGGGGGTGCGCGGCCCCCGGACTCGCCCCGCCCGCGCCTCGCCCGCGCCCTGGGCCCAGGGAACGCGGGTAGGGAGACCTTAGAGTCCCTCCCCAGTGGACCGCGGGGCCGGGGGCACCCTGCCGTGCTGTCCGCCGTGCCGCCCAGGGGAAGGCCGCCTCCCGCCCCCCCCCCGGTGTCAGATGGTGCGGTCCACGCTCCGCCCGCGCCGGCGCCGCCCCGCGGGTCCGGGTGGAGGAGCGGGGTCCGAGGGTCTGGCGTGCGTCCCGCCCTTCCCTGGCGCAGCGTCGGGGCAACCCCGGGTCGGGTGACTTTACGGGAGGAAAGACTCGCGTTTCCCTGAACGGCCTTGGCGCCGCCCCAGCGCGTCCGCGGGGAAGGCGGGTCCTGGGCGCTGGGAAGCTGTAGGGCCTCCCCCCGACACCCCACGCACACACTGCCCCGAGGGGCCTTTCCTTCCGAAACCACTGACCTTGGGGCCTCCCCAGGCCTGAGCCAGGCCAAGGGCGGTTACTGAACACCAAGCGTGGGCCCGGGGCTGCGGTGCAGGGTTTGCATACGTTTACCTTTATTTCACCCGGATAGGCGTCCTGACTCCAGGCTGCAGTTAAAGCTTCCCTGAAGCTGAGCAGGTTGTCCTGGTCACACAGTTAATAGTAAAAGAGTCAAGATTAGAACTCAAAGTTCATACTCGAGTACTAAGTCCTATCCGTCAAGTCTTGAGTATTTGTTAGGAGTGACTTCCATGGACCACTAACCGCTGGGAGAACAGGGAAGTGGGCAGGAGCCCGGGCGGCGGGCCTCCGGGGTTGAGCGTGGACCTATGAACCGGGAGGTCACGGTTCCATTCCTCGGCAGGGCACATGCCCCGGTTGCGGACTTGATGTCTAGTGTGGGGCGTGCAGGAGGCAGCCGCTCATTGATTCTTCCTCTCCATTCCTCTCTGAAATCAATCAATCAATCAAAAAATGTGAGCAGGAGCCGGGTAGAGGGGATTAATGGGGGGAATTGGGGGACATCTATAATACTTTCAACAATAAAGATAAATTAACAAAACAAAACAAAAAGAAATACAGCAGAGGATTCTTTCCTACAGTATCTAGTAGTCTAATAAGCTGTAAGGATCAAATGCTTTCTTAACAATTAAAAACAAATCCTGAGTTGTGTGAATATAGAAGTTGGGACAGCTTTACACTGTTTTTGGCCTGAGTGGGGCCCTTATTGAACAGAATAATATAAAAGGAAACAGATAGGTGCTTAATAAAGAACTTCAGCCCTCCCGGCAGGATGGCAGAGGTGGGGGTGCGTGGTGAGGGGGAGCTGGAATGACTCTGGGCTGCTGCATCTTTCTCCCCAGGATCTCGCAGCTTTGGATATTACCAAATTGATGCCACTTTCACAGGAAGTTAGCAGACGAGCCATTTATTAATATCGACAGTTAATATCAATACAATTGCTCATGTAGCTCATGGGAAATCCACATTTGTAAAGCTGTTTCTGGGGCTCACACTGTCGGGTTAAAAAATGGACTAGAAAGAAATATTATAGTCAAGCTTGGATAACCAATGCTAAGGTTTGTAAACTTGATGACTCAGGTTGTCCTCCTCCAGAACGTTACAGATCCCATGGATGTAGTACACCTGATGAGTTTCCTACAGACACTCCAGGGACCAAAGGCAACTTCACATCAGCCGGACATGTTTCCTTTGTCGATGTCCTGGCCACGATATATTTTTTAAATATATTTTTATTAATTTCAGAGAGGACGGAAGAGGGGGAGAGAGAGAATCATTGATCTGTCGTCTCTGCACACCCCCTCCTGGGGATTGAGCCTGCAACCCAGGCATGTGCCCTGACCAGGAATCGAAGTGTGACCTCCTGGTTCATAAGTCGCTGCTCAACCACTGAGCCACACTGGCCTGGCTTGGCCACGATATTTTGAATGCTGAACCGTGCAGCAGTGATGGAGGCAGCTCTTCTCTTGGTAGCTGGTCATGCGTCTTGTCCTCAGCCTCAGACTTCTGAACACCGGGCTGCTATAGAAATCATGAAACTAAGGCATATTTGGATTCTACAAAATAAAATTGATGTGGTAAAAGAAAGCCTGCCTAAAGAACAGTGTGGACAGATCCTTGCATTTGTACAAGATACCGCAGAACCGTGGTCGGCAAACTGCGGCTCGCGAGCCACATGCGGCTCTCTGGCCCCTTGAGTGTGGCTCTTCCACAAAATACCACGGCCTGGGTGAGTCTATTTTGAAGAAGTGGCATTAGAAGAAGTTTAAGTTTAAAAAATTTGGCTCTCAAAAGAAATTTCAATCGTTGTCCTGTTGATATTTGGCTCTGTGGACTAATGAGTTTGCCGACCACTGCCGTGGAAGAAGGAGCTCCTGTTATTCCAATTTCTGCTCAGCTTGAAATACGTATTGTTACTAGCTCCTTTGATGTCAACACACGTGGCTATACAGCTGATGACCTTAAGGGGGTGTAGCTGGTGGTAGTGTTCTAAAAGCAGTACTAAAGGTGGGCCAGGAGGTAGAAGTCAGACCTGGTATTGTTTCCGTAGATAGTGAAGGAAAACTCACGCGTAAACCAATGTTTTCCCAAAACTGTGTCACTGTTTGCAGAACATAACGATCTTCAGGACGCTGCTCCAGAAGCTCTTACGGGAATTGGAACAAAAATTGACCCCACTTTGTGGCGGGCTAACCGATGGTGGGGCAGGTGCTTGGTGCAGGTGGAGCGTCACCTGAGACCTTCACAGAATTAGAAATCTGTTTCCTGTTTAGACGGCTTCTAGGTGTGCGCGCTGAAGGAGACAAAAAAGCAGCAATGGCGCAAAAGCTGTCTGAGAATGAAGTGCTCGTGATGAACTAGATAGGATCCCTTCAAATGGAGAAGTTCATGCAGTCAAGGCCGATTTGGGGCAAAATCATTTAGACTTAATCCTTGTCCACAGAAGTAGGAGAAAAAGTTGCCCTTCGCCGAAGAGTTGAGAAACACTGGTGTTTAATTGGATGGGGTCAAATAAGAAGAGTGATGATTGCCCTAGCCAGCTTGGCTCAGTGGATAGAGCTTCAGCCTGTGGACTGAAGAGTCGCGAGTTTGATTCCGGTCAAAGGCACATGCCTGGGTTGCGGGCTCCGTCCCTAGTAGGGGGCGTGCAGGAGGCAGCAAGTCAATGATTCTCTCTCATCATTGATGTTTCCATCTCTCCCTCTCCCTTCCTCTCTGAAATCAATAAAAATATATGAAAAGAAAAAAAAGAGTGATGATCAAGCCAACAGTAGATGATGGCTGAAAATTTTGAATGAAGTCAGGTTTTCTCTTAAACAGGGTATATTTTCAAAGCAATGCTGGGGAATGACTCTCACAGCTCATTACCTTAATAGTAGCTGCTATTTTCATGTTTTGGTGATGAAAATGTAATCTCCAGTACTTAAAATAGTGTCTACAATAAATGCAAAAGTTGGCATAACGTTGGATTGAATCCACCAGAAGGTAATTACTTCCAAATAATGTCTAACATAACCATGCAGGTTTGAAGTGAAACGATTTTCTACAACCAGCTCCTGCCGAAGCGTGCGTACCACAGGACCTGTTCGCAATAACGTTTTTCTTCTCATTTTCATCCTTCAGTTTGGAGTCGCTCCGGGCTTGAAAGGATCGTTATGCCAATAAAAACCTGAAGACACAAATTCTTAGACCATCTTCCCTCTGCCTCATATTTTATGTTTCCTTATCTTCGCAATTTTGAGTGAAAAGAAATTAGTAGATTCAAATAAAATTATGCTTTAAAGCATGAAAACACAAAGAATTTCAGTTATTTTCTTCCACCTCCTTCACAACCTTCTGCCCCCCGCCTCCCCACACCCCTCCCCCGTCTCTACCTACCCCCAAGGATGACTAGGCTTTGGATTGGGGGAATAGCAAGGGGAAGCACCCGACATGACTTCCCGGCAAGAAGCCGGGCTTGCTGGCAGTCAGGAGAATGTAACCAAGGGTGTGGGTGGGTGAAGGAGGAAACTCGGGTTGAAAGCAGATGATGGATGTCCTGAAAACAAACACAAGGTTGGTTACAGGACATTGAGAAGCATTTTAGCTGAAGTGAAACACAACAAAAGTACTTTGTCAGGCCCTGGACAGTGTTGCTCAGTAGTTAGATTCCGTTCCCAGTCAAGGGCACATACTTGGGTGGGAGGTTGGATCCCCAACCCAGTCTGGGCGAGTGCAGGAGGCAAACCATCAATGTGTCTCTCTCACATTGATGTTTCTCCCTCCCTCCCTTCCATTCTCTCTAAAAATCACTGGGGGGTGGGGAGAGCAGTTTTTCTGGCATTGGCATCAGGAGGCGCAGGCGAGTTAAGAAGCTGTTGCATGAATCCTCCTCGTATGCAGTACCAAGGGCCAGGGCAGGGTACCAGCTCTGAGAACTGGAAGAAAAAGCGATGCTGAGGGATGGAACAACAGGGTTCAGGGGTAGCTCAGTCACTGATAAAAGGACTTGACCTCCTGAGAATATCGCTGAGACAGCCCAGGCAGACCGCACCCAGGTGCTTCTTGTGTGTTCAGATGATGACACTTGGAGACTTAAGTTGACCCCCAGGACGTGTCTTTTTTAAACTTTTTATTTAAGTATCGTTTGTATACCATTGTGTGTGTGTGTTTAATATGTTTTTATTGATTTTTAGAAAGAGAGGAAGAGAGAGGGGAGAGAGAGAGAGAGACATCAATGATGAGAGAGAAACGTAGATCAGCTGCCTCCTGCATACCCGCTACGAGCCCGAAACCCAGGCATGTGCCCTGACAGGGAATTGAGCCAGTAACCTCTCGGTTCATGGGTTGACGCTCAACCACTAAGCACACGAGCCAAGCAGCTGGTATACAATCTTATATTGGTTATATTAGTTTCAGGTGTACAATATAGTGCTTTGACATTTTTATACCTTACAATGTGATCACCCCACTAATAATAGTATATTATTATATTATATTATATTATATTATATTATATTATATTATATTATATTACATTATTATATTATTGACTATATTCCCCTACCCCTTTCACATTTTTATTCAGTCATTTCATTTGCAAGAGAGGAGGAATATACAAACTGGATATTCTGATTTGCTCAGGTATCAGATAAGATATGATGATACCAGAATGTGACAAAGGAGTTGAGCGCATAATAGGTAATTACAGTCAGTAAGATGGGATATGAGCTATGAAAGGGATGAAGTACAGTAGAAAGAAGGTAAGATCAACAGTTTAGATGTACCTTATTGTGTTCAAGTATTGTTGAAACCAGAATGAGAGAGAGAGAGCTGGTGAAAATATTTAAAAAACACATTGGAGATAATCACCAGGTATAGAATATCAATTACTACCCTGGCCAGTGTGCTAAGTGGTTAGAGCATCAGCCCACACACCACAGGGTCATGGGTTTGATTCATTCCCAGTCAAGGGCACATACCTGGGTTGCAGGTTCAATGCCCAGCCCCAGTCAGGGCCCGTGTGGGAGGCAACCAATTGATGTGTCTCTTTCACATTGATATCTCTCTCTCTCTCTCCTTCTCTCTCTCTCTCTCCTCCCTCCCTTCCACTCTCTCTAAAAATCAATGGAAAAAAAATATCCTCAGGTGAGGATTAACAAAAAAAATTAGAATACTGATTAACTCTAAAAAGAGTGTGGGAAATGCTGTTGAGGTGGAATAGAAGTGCGATTTAATTTATTTTTGTTTTCAGTTACAGTTGACGTTCAATATTACTTTATATTAGTTTCAAGTAAGACATTTGTAAAAAAAGGGTCTAGTCCCCACCTGGCACCATACATAGTTATTACAAAGGACATGCCCTTTAGAACACGCAACAAAGATTGGGGAGTGGGAAGTGACAATAACCGTCAAGCAGGAGTGTCCCCAACATAATATCTGACATCAGCTACATCCTTCCAGAAGACACCCCCAACGATGGGACTATCTGAGGTTGAGACCAAGGGTCTGGGGGGCATGGGAGGTAATGAGAAGAAAGTTCCTTACATCCTCTGTCTACCACATCCAAAGTACCTTTCCTTTTTATGTGGCCACTGTAAGCCGTTCTCATTCAATTAGCCCAGGGACCTAGGCAGACGTACAGTTCACTGGGGTCTGTCCCAAATTCCTCTAGCCAGCTCAGGAGTCATCTGCCACATCAGGGCCCCATGACTGTAGATTTCCCTTGGATAAACTTCTGAAGGCTACTTCACAGCCATCCTCAGACCCACCACAATCTAGACCAGGGGTGGGCAAACTTTTTGACTCGAGGGCCACAATGGGTTCTTAAACTGGACCGGAGGGCCGGAACAAAAGCATGGATGGAGTGTTTGCGTGAACTAATATAAATTCAAAGTAAAGGAGCGGAGGGGAGAGCAAGAGAACCGGATAGAACAGCCGGATCCAGCCCGCGGGCCGTAGTTTGCCCAAGGCTGGCTAGACCAACACATTGGTTGGAGGAGGCAAAATGTGGGTTCAGGGAAATCGTGTTGAGCCAGTTATTAATTGCATTCATATGCTAATGACAGAGATCCGGCCACAGTATGTCACACACAGAAGAGTGTGTTCCCTCGTGTGAAAGGGCCCCGGAGGAGGCAGGCCAGGGCTGGGATGACAGCGTCATCAGGGACTCGGGCTCCTCTGGCCTCAGGGTTGCCCCACGATCCATGATAGCTCCTACAGTGCCAGCCATCTCACCTCCTTTCCCTGAACAGGGAAGGGCAGAGGTTGGGCCCCAGCTGTCTCCCTTTTAAGGATCCTTTGTGGTAGGCTCACCCAACAAATTCCACTCAGAATTTAGGTACCAGGCTACACCCAGCTACAGAGGATGCTGGAAAACATAGTCATTTAGCTATGCCCAAAAAAAGTGGAATTCTGTAACTAAAGGGAAATTAAGTAATGGCTTGGAAAATACAGTCTCTGCCACATATCCTCCTACAAGGCAGTATTTCCACATACTTGGATATGAATTCTGACCATTCATGGAATAATCTTAGCCTCTCTCTCTCTCTCTCTCTTCCTTTTCAACCTTTGTATCACAAATCTTACCCAGGTAGGAATCTAAGTGAAAATAGCAACTTTCCCTTTGTATAACTGGGGTTGTTAATAGGACCGACAGTAGCACTTAAATTGCTAAAATAAAAGTAGTGATCCAGCCCAGCTGGTGTGGCTCAGTGGTTGAGCATCGACCTATGAACCAGGAGGTTACGGTTCAATTCCCCGTCAGGGCACGTGCCCTGGTTGCAAGCTCCATCCCCAAGATAGGGTGTGCAGGAGGCAGGTGATCAATGATTCTCCCTGATCATTGCTGTTTCTCTCTCTCTCCCTCTCCCTTCCTCTCTGAAATCAATAAAAATATATTTTTTAAAAAATCAGTGATCCAGGCTAAAAGAGAAAGTGATGATAGAGAAGTAGCCCTAGCCAGTTTGGCTCAGTGGATAGAGCTTTGGCCTCCAGACTGAAGGGTCCCGGATTCAATTCCAGTCAAGGGCACATGCCTGGATTGGGGGCTCCATCCCCAGTGGGGGGTATGCAGGAAGCAGCCGATCAATGATTCTCTCATCATTGATGATTCTATCTCTCTTTCCCTCTCCCTTCCTCTCAGATTAAAATCTTACCTAATAATAGACAAATATGTAAATTGACCGTACCTCCTCCACGCCCACAGCCAATCAGAATGAGTATACAAATTAGAAGGCCAAAGATGGCAGCAGCCCAGCTGCTCCAGGCGGCAAGTGGCCAGGCGGGGCATGACGCCTGCTATGAGAGGGAGGGCGGGGTGGCGGGGGCAGGGGGGGAATCTACAGGAGCGGAGTGCTGCAGCGAAGACAAGACTGCGGACTCTGGAGTCTGCAGCAAAGACGAAGACGGCAGACTCTGGCCGGGGCAAAGGCCTGGGTCCCGGGTGCTGGAGGAAAACCGGTGCTGGAAGCTAAGGGAAGGAAGGACTATTGCACAAATCTCTTCATGCAATGGGCCTCTAGTAATATAATAAATTCTTTTAGAGAAGTATATCATTAACAAAGGGTTCAAAGTGAGCTTCCCCCCCCCACCCCCCACCCCCGTCATCGTCAGGCTCATTATAATCAGATTGCATCCTCAAAGAACACATTAACTACTAGAAAGGGAAGTACTATGTAAACTAACTGATTTTTTAAAAAAGAGCTTAAAAAGGAAAAAGTTATTTTAATGAAAGCTAAGTGGAATGTTCAATAAAGGTGAGCCACTAAAAATAATGGCTGTTCAAACAGATGTGGGCAGAAAAATGTGTAAGACTGGGAAAATCACTCAACAGCTGAAGGATCAGATTCTTGACAGGTGTCATTAAATTCCCGCTCCACTTCAGAAACTTGAAAATGAAAATCACAGACAGTGCATTAGTCATGTGGTGATCTGTAGGTCCAATAATTTCCTGCCTCTTCATCGGAAAAGCATTTAAAGAATATGCGTTTGTATGTTTTAAGTTAAAATGCATTGTTTAAGGTAAGCATGTGACATTTTACTTTGACTTCAACTTTGATCACATGGAATAAAAAGCCTTCATCTTTCAGTGCTAAGAACAAATATCTCCGAGTACACTCTGGAAGCTATGTTTATTTTTTTTTTTTTAAATAAATCTTTATTCAGATTATTACAATTATTTCTCCTTTTTTCCCCCATAGTTCCCCTCCAGCCATTTCCCACCCCACCTTCTGCCCTTACCTACCCCCCACTGTCCTCATCCATAGGTGTATGATTTTTGTCCAGTCTCTTTATGAACCCCCCCATACCCCTTTCCCCCTGAGAATTATCAGTCCACTCCCTTTCTATGCCCCTGATTCTATTGTATTCACCAGATTATTCTGTTCCTCAGGTTTTTAATTCACTTGATTTTTAGGTTCACTTGTTGATAGATATGTATATGTTGTTCATAATTTTTATCTTTCCTTTTTTCTTCTTCCTCTTCTTTAAGAATACCTTTCAGCATTTCATATAATACTGGTTTGGTGGTGATGAACTCCTTTAGCTTTTTCTTGTCTGTGAAACTCTTTATCTGCCCTTCAATTCTGAATGATAGCTTTGCTGGGTAGAGTAATCTTGGTTGTAGGTTCTTGCTATTCATCACATTGAAAATTTCTTGCCACTCCCGTCTGGCCTGCATAGTTTCCGTTGAAAAGTCAGCTGACAGTCGTATGGGTGCTCCCCTGTAGGTAACTAACTGTTTTTCTCTTGCTGCTTTTAATATTCTCTCTTTGTCTTTTGCTCTTGGCATTTTAATTATGATGTGTCTTGGTGTAGTCCTCTTTGGATTCCTTTTGTTTGGGGTTCTGTGGGCTTCCTGGACTTGTAAGTCTATTTCTTTCACCAGGTGGGGGAAGTTTTCGGTCATTATTTCTTCAAATAGGTTTTCAGTATTTTGCTCTCTCTCTTCTTCTGGCACCCCCATAATTCTGATGTTGGTACGCTTGAAGTTGTCCCAGAGTCTTCTTACATTATCTTCAACTTTTTGGATTTTTTTTTTTGCTTTTTGCTTTTTCGGTTGAGTGTTTTTTGCTTCTTTGTATTTCAATTCTTTGACTTGATTTTTGTGTTCCTCTTGTCTGTTTTTGGGTCTCTGTATAATATTTTTTATTTCAGTCAGTGTATGTTTAATTTCTAGTTGGTCCTTTTTCATCTCTTCGAGGGTCTCGTTATATTTATCGGCCTTTTCTAGGATATTCTTAAAAAGCCTTATAACCGTGGTTTTGAATTCTATATCCAGTCGTTTGTTTTCCTCCATTTCTTTCGTTTGTGATCTGATTCTTAGACGCCGCATTTTCACTGCTTCCCTGAGTTGGTAGATTTGTGTGCTAGGTTTCCAATTTGGCCCAGTGGGTCTGCCTCCCCAGTTAACCTGGGGTGGACACTCTTGGTGCACCCCTTTGTGGACTGTGTGCACAGCCTTGTTGTAATTAAGTCTTTATTGTTGTTGGTATCACTGGGAAGAATTGACCTCCAGGCCAGTTGGCTGTAAGGATCAGCTGTGTCTATGCTGGGAGAAGTCCGGTGCTGGAGACAGCCTTATAGGATTAGACTTGCCAAATTGCAATAGCCTCTGTGCTCTGCTTGGATGGGGTGGAGTCTCAGTCTTGGCTTCCCATCAGCCTTGCCCTTGCTAGCACGTGTGTGCCTTCAGTCCTCTGCCTTCCCGGCTCCCGATTCTCTGCCCGAGAGTCCAGACTCCCCCCACAAGAGCGTGGGTCTCCGGGGGCTCGCCTGGAACTGGGGTGCACTGCAGTCAGAACTGGGGCTCACTTCAGTCAGAATTGGTGTTCGGTGCCGTCAGGAGCCTCTCACTCCCTTCCGCTAGGGAAAGCCTGTGGCAGCCTCCCGCAGCCTTTGTGCGCACTGGCGCGAGCGGACTTTCAGTCTTCCGCCTTCCCCGGCTCCCGAGTCTCCGCCCGAGAGTCCAGACTCCCCCCACAAGAGCGTGGGTCCCCGGGGGCTCGCCTGGAACTGGGGTTCGCTGCAGTCAGAACTGGGGCTCACTTCAGTCAGAACTGGGGTTTTGTGCCGTCAGGAGCCTCTCACTCCCTTCCGCTAGGGAAAGTCTGTGGCAGCCTCCCGCAGCCTTTGTGCGCACTGGCGCGAGCGGACTTTCAGTCTTCCGCCTTCCCCGGCTCCCGAGTCTCCGCCCGAGAGTCCAGACTCCCCCCACAAGAGCGTGGGTCCCCGGGGGTTCGCCTGGAACCGGGGTTCGCTGCAGTCAGAACTGGGGCTCACTTCAGTCAGAACTGGGGTTTTGTGCCGTCAGGAGCCTCTCACTCCCTTCCGCTAGGGAAAGCCTGTGGCAGCCTCCCGCAGCCTTTGTGCGCACTGGCGCGAGCGGACTTTCAGTCTTCCGCCTTTCCCGGCTCCCGAGTCTCCGCCCGAGAGTCCAGACTCCCCCCACAAGAGCGTGGGTCCCCAGGGGCTCGCCCGGAATAGGTGTTCAGTGCAGTCAGAACTGGGGTTCAATGCGGTCGGGGGCTCCCTTCCCCCTTCCGCCAGAGAAAGCCAGCCAGGCACTCCGCCGCCCTTCCTCTCTGCGTGCACAAAGACCCTTTGCCGTACCTCCAATTCTCTGTGAGCTTTTCTCCTTCCTTCTAGTTGTAGAATTTTCACTCAGTCAGCTTTCCTGCGGTTCTGGATGGTGTCCGTTCTGTCTTTTAGTTGTAGTTTTGAAATTGTTGTGCGAGGCAGCAGTTTAGGTGTTTACCTATGCCGCCATCTTGGTTTCTCTCTGGAAGCTATGTTTAAATGTCTGGTCTGTGCTGCACTAAGCCCTGGGCTCTATGAATTCTGGGGTCCTGATCAGTCTGGGACCTCTTTCCACCTGGGCAATGGTGCTCATTTGCACACTGTGGTTACTCCATCTTCTCCCCGACCCCCAGCTCTATTGAGGTATCATTGACAAATAAAATTGTAAGAGCATGAGCTATATATATATGGTATATATGCCTGAAAGACCTATGACGCGCACTGACCACCAGGGGGCAGACACTCAACACAGGAGCTGCCCCCTGGGGGTCAGTGCACTCCCACAGCCAACCTCCCCTGGCCAGACAACCTCCCCTGTCTGGCAGGCCCCGGCCGGCAGCCAGCAGGCCCCTGACCTGCCAGGCACCAATTGGGACTGGGTGAGATGGCCCGATAGGCCCTGATCATCGGCCAGGCCTAGGGACCCCACCCATGCATGAATTCTGTGTACCTGGACTCTAGTTGACAAATAAAATTGTAAGACAGTGAGAATAAATGTCAGATCTTTGACACAGTGCCTATTTTTGTTAAAAAAAAAAATGACTTTCCATTGGCCGACTTTTCTTTTAGGTTTTCCTTTTGACATCCAAAGAAGAGGTTTGGTTTTCTTTTCCTAAGGTTCCCTGGAGCACAACATAGTCTTAATTTTTGGACTAAAGTCTAGATGAGAAATTCTCAGTGACAGAGTGGTCTCCAAAACCAGGAGAGAAAGAGTCTGCTTTGAACAAGAGCCAGGCAAGACAACAGTGGTCAAATATGATGCCCCACAACATGCCCCACACAGGCTGCCATATGAACAGTAACCCCACACCTCCTCCCTCTCCCTCCTGCAGCTCCCTGCCTGGAGAAGTCAGAAACCAGGATTAGGGGAGGAGCAGAACAAGACAGGAAAGTAGAAGCCGCCAACCATCTCCCCACCTCTTTCTCCCACCACCGCTGCTAGCCTGCTATAGGCCTGAGCTGAAGAGGGAGAAGCCTCAACTTGAAGAAAGAGTCAGAGATTTATTGCATAGGACTGGGCATTTAAGATTGAGCCTGTGTTCTGACTTAAAGTGATTATATGACCTTTTGTTATCTAAGAATTAAAAAAAAAATCAGTGTGGTGAAGGCCTGGAGTTGGGGGGATGGAGACTGGGTGGAGGGGGCCATTGGGGACAAAGGAGTTATATCTGTAATACTTTCAACAATAAAGGTACATGTTTTTTTTTAAAAAAAATCAAGGGACTAGCATTTTGGTTCAGGGACAAAGAAAAAACAAATCCACCAGGCCAATATGAAGACATGGTGGGTGATGTAAGGACAGGAAAAAGGCCTTTCTTTTTCTTCGCTGTGGCTTTCCACAATTTATGAGAAGCACCTGGTACTTAAACCCCAGGATTGTTAGATCCTCTGGTTCAAACAGCCCCTCTGTTCAAACTACAAGACAAGGTAGGCTACTCTCAAGCCTACATTCTTGCATTCCCCCTCCTCCCTGCTGTTTTCAGAACTCAGGGATAATTTGCACTAAGGAGTCTCTAGTTAGTAGAAAGTTCCCTTCCCCTTCCCCTTCAAACAAGCCTCTTTTGAACTCTTCATAACTTTTACTCTAAGCATGTTTTACAGGCTTAGGAAAAATACTGATAAGACACCTCCCTAGGACATCTGCCAGACTATCTCCTGAAAAGCAAACAAACTGTATTTTCAAGACAGCCCCTGATGTCTGCTCAACGTCAGCCCAAATCCTCCCCCTTTCCTTGTCACCTAGCACCAGCAGCCATTACCCTTTAAAAGGGGGAGCCGCCTTTTGTTCCTTGCGCTTTATTGATTAGCAATGCACCGGCCCTTTCCTCTCTTGGGAAGTAAAAATAAACTTCCTCTCTGCATCTCTTCTTTCAGTTGTGAATTCTTTCACAGCCTATGCCACTGGCCAAAAACCTAACAGGTGACAAAAGGGAAGTCACGTTATGATCACATCCCATGAGTCATTGTTACTCAATGTGACTGTTACTCAATGTGCTAGTAACACAACATCAACAAATTGCCTACCAGAAATTCTCCCTTATTTCTGGCACTTGAATGTAATGCCAGATGTCTAGCACTAATGTGGGTTTTTTCCTCCCATGAGTCATTTAGGTGGGGATTTCAGAGCTTACACCACCATCTTGCACAAATCCCCAAACAAATGTGACCTTTAAATTTAGAAAGTAGTACACATATTTACAGCTTAGATTCTCCCAGTTTATGGCTTCCTTTGTTGTTTTCAAACATTTCTTGAAATTATTTTAGAAGCGTGTTAAGAGTATCAAGCATTACCTTCTCTGGCAGATGATAAACTCCTACCTCTCCAGGGTTTACATCCCTATCACAGTCCAGTATGCATGTTCCCTGATTTTCTCTCCATCAGCTGAAGAATGGGAAAGAGAATGAGAAAGGTTGTTTTAGGCCCAGCCTTGAAATGTCATATACCCGCTCTGGCCACATACCATTACCTGGAACTCAATCACATGGCCACAGTTGACTGCAGAGAAGAGGGACCATGTAACTCATCTCTATGACCAGGAAGAAGAGGAAATGAGCTTGGTGAGTATTTAACAAGTCCAGTCACTAATAGACATTATATTAAGGATTCTATAACTGGTAAATGTTAAGATATAAATTAATATTCACAGGATACCAAGAAGTATGATGACGTGATTTTATTAGTCAGGTAGGGAGGGAAATTTTTTCCTCTACCCTTCTAGGTTCTTTTGACTGGTCTAATAATTAAGTTGACATAGATTAATGGAGAAAAAAAACAAATTTAATTTTGTATGTTCATGAGCCCCAAAGCTATGAGACTCAAGGGCAAGGCAAGCAGTTAAGGCTCATGTGCCATCCTGAGCTCAGGAATGGTAGTAGGAGCCTGGGTCTTCAAAGGAGAGGAGGGCAATTACAGGACAAGAAGAAGAGATGTTTGGTAACTAGATGTTTGCCCTGCCATACAGACCAGTTTTATAGATAAAAAGTTATCTCTGATAATAGTACTCATTGTGGGCCTGGCCCCCTACGTAAATTCTTTTAGGTAAACAGGGAAAGGTAAACATTTTTCTTGAGTCTGCTGGGTCTTGATTGACTTCAGCTCAAAACAATCTCCATGCCAAAGTGGCACATTTTGGGGTGGCATATTCTGTTCTCCATCCACTTTCTAAAGCATTTAGAAATATAGCAAGTGCACACTTTAGCTGAATGCCTAATGACCAATTGTTATGATCAATATTTGGTCAAAGACAAATAGCACCATCACAGAAGGAACTTCAGAAATTCAAGAATAAATCTGAAGCTGTATTCAAAATAAAATTATTCTTTTATTAAAATACTAGAGGCCCGGTGAACAAAATTCGTGCACGAGGTGGGGTGGCGTCCCTCAGCCCAGCCTGCACCCTTCTCCAATCTGGGACCCCTAGAGGGATGTCCGACTGCCTGTTTAGGCCCAATCCTACCTGGATCGGGCCTAAATGGGCAGTTGGACATCCCTCTCACAATCCAGGACTGCTGGCTCCCAACTGCTCGCCTGCCTGCCTTCCTGATTGCTCCTAACCCAGTGGTGGGCAAACCGCTCTGTTGACTAATGAGTTTGCTGACCACTGGGATAGGGGCTTAATCACAAGGAACAACAACAGCCTGTAATTATTGGAATCGAGAATCTAGGTCAGTGGTTGGCAAACTTATTAGTCAACAGAGCGGCAAACCGCGACTTGTGAGTGACATGTGGCTTGCAAACCGCAGTTTGTCGACCAATGCCCTAACCACTTCTGCCTGCCAGCCTGATCACCCCCTAGCCACTCCCCTGACAGCCTGATTGATGCCTAACTGCTCCCCTGCCAGCCTGTTTGCCCCTAACTGCCCTCCCCTGCAGTCCTGGTCGCCCCCAACTTCCCTCCTCTGCTGGCCTGGTCACCCCTAACTGCCCTCCCCTGCAGGCTTGATCGCCCCCAACTGCCCTCCTTTGTAGGCCTGGTACTTCTCAACTGCCCTCCCCTGCTGGCTATCTTGTGGTGGCCATCTTGTGTCCACATGGGGGCAGCCATCTTGTGTGTTGAAGAGATGGTCAATTTGCATAGTACTCTTTTATTAGATAGGATAGAGGCCCGGTGCACGGGTGGGGGCTGGCTGGTTTGCCCTGAAGGGTGTCCCGGATCAGGGTGGGGGTTCCCTTGGGGCGTGGGGTGGCCTGGGCGAGGGGCCTGTGGTGGTTTGCAGGCTGGCCACGCCCCCAGCGACCCAAGTGGAGGCCCTGGTATCTGGGATTTATTTATCTTCTACAATTGAAACTTTGTAGCCTTGAGCGGAGGCCTGGGCCTGCCAGGGTGTATGGAAAGCTTGGCTTCCTTCATTGCAGGGGAAACCCAAGCCGCCTGCTCTCTCCATGGCTGCAGCCATCTTGGTTGGGTTAATTTGCATACTCGCTTCTGATTGGCTGGTGGGTGTGGTTTGTGGGTAGTGGAGGTATGTCAATTTGCATATTACTCTTTTATTAGATAGGATATGGAAGTAGTAGTTTGAATTTAAATTACTTTTAAACATGATATTATAATAACTTCCCAGCATGTCAGCTGTTAAGATTATTACTGAGGTCATTGCTGAACCTCATGATGTCACTCCACCTTTTCCAAAGGCCAAGGCTAAAGCCACACATGTAGTGAATTTTGGAAAATACCAAGGTCAAAGCCGTAACATGGTTTATCCTTTAAAAACTTAATGCTCAGCCCTGGCTGGTTTGGCTCAGTGGATAGAGCATCGGCTTCCGGACTGAAGGGTCCCAAGTTCGATTCTGGTCAAGGGCACATGCCTGGGTTGCGGGCTCGATCCCCAGTGGGGGACATGCAGGAGGCAACCGATCAATGATTCTCTCTCATCATTGATGTTTCTATCTCTCTCTCCCTCTCCTTTCCTCTCTGAAATCAATAAAAATAAAAAAATAAAAAACTTAATGCTCATTATCTTTTTAATGCCTTCTAGTAAGATTCCTGTACAGAAAACAAGTACATTCATCTGCTGGCATTTATCCTGTGTAACTTGATCATTCCTTGTTTCCAATGTCTGAGGCCCTGGAACACTTCCTGGCCCTCACTAGTCCTTTCTTCTAGGGGCTGGCTTCCCTTCTCTGCAAGTAGCAGTCCCTTCTCCTGACTGTACACTCCCACCTCCCTCCTAGTCTTCTAAGAGCCCACGTTGACTTGGCTTTGACCCAGGGCTTGGAAGCACAGCATTTAGACTTTTTGCTTTTGTTGCCTCACTAGGTGGTGCTCTTTCCCAGAGTTCCATAAAGCACTTCCTGTAAATGACTCGGATTTGGGGTGCCCAGGTTGTGAGATAATTCTGCTCCGGTGTCACCCCAATTGACCACATCCCAGATCACTGGTACTTTGACCAGAACCTGTGCTGGCGTGGATGGGGGTGCTGTCCAGAGAGCGTGGTTTGCTGTCTAAGGTTTTCCTCCTTGCTGGGCTGCCCCTTCCCTGGTCCTTTGGTTAGAGAAAGCAGATTTTCTGGGCAGCATGCTTTGTCTGTGCCTGTTGGTATTTCCAGATTGCCAGCTCCTAGGGTGTATGAAGCAAAAAGCAAGCCCAGGGGACCATACCCCCACACACACCCCCGTGGGGTTCTCAGGTCCCTAGTCAGTGTGCCTTGTGCTTGTTTTATAGAAAATACACAGGCTCTTGAGTTGTGCTTAATGAGGGAAACATGGAGTAGCGGGGCACTCCATCTCCCCAGCAGGGGAGATCTCCCAGCACTGTTTAGGAGCAGCCTGGCTTGCAGTGTGCAGGAAGGTTCTGCGGGTGTCAGGGCACCAGCTAGAAGGCGGTCGCAGTAGTCCATGAGAAGAGATGAAGACCAGACACAGATGTGTGGGGCAGAGGACAATATGTAGGAGGTTAATACGGCAGGAAAGAGCCCTGGACACACGTCTGTGCTGTTCCTGACCCATGTCTGCAGCAGGTGGTTGGCATGGTCGATAGCACAACTGCCTGAAGACCAGGGCCTTCTCCCGGGAGTACAGATTTGCAGTGTGTCCAGGGCAAAACAGGCACTGGCTTTTGGATACGCTGTCTCCTGGTCCTTTACTTTATTGGGAATAAAAGGCTGTCCTTTCTAAAAATTAGAAGCGGTTTCATTAAGTGTTTGACCCAACAAAGCCTATTGCACCCACCGGTGAATTAGTAAGCAGCAGAGGCAAACAGAATAGTATTTTGAAAAGTTCTGAAAATAAGATTGTCCAGCCCCTTACATTTTTAATGTAGCTAGATCTATATCTTCTAAAGTTTGGTTTTCTGGGAGTGAATAATGGTATTTAAATTTCTGATCTGTCACATTGCTAAACAATGAGGGCTGTCATCATACTATCTAATAAAAGAGTAATATGCAAATTAACCATCACTCCGCGACAAAGATGACGGCACCCATAGTGGTGGTGGGGGGGGACGCTGGTGGCATTGCCCTGGCGACGCGAGCCCAGTATCCCGCGCCATGGCCGCGCGGAGGGAGGGGCATCTGGCCAGAGGCCGGGGCGCAGGACGCTGGACTCGCAGTCGCCCCCAGCGACATGAGCCCAACATCCCGCGCCCTGGCCACTTGGAGGGAGGGGCCGGGGGCCCAGCGTCCCGCGCTCTGGCAGCACAGAGAGAGGGCCTCTGGCCAGAGGCCGGGGCGCGGGACACTGGTGTCGTTGCAGGCCGGGCTGAGGGAACCCCGCCCCGCCATGCATGAATTTCATGCACCGGGCCTCTAGTAACAACAATAAAGCAAAATGCCACAGGAAAAATAATTATTTTTTATTTATGGGTTCAGGAAAGGAAACCAACTCATATATTGAGATTTTTAAATATTCAACTCTCTGCAGGTGAATTGCTTGATATATATTTTTTTTTCCTGAAAAAAAAACAAAAAACAAAAAACTTTTGTTGGTACTTTTCCATTTTCTTTAACTTGTCTATCATGTACATACCATTTTTCTCTAATTAAGCCGGAATGTGGTTAGCAATCCTGATGGGCAGTGTTTTAAAATATAAAGACCTTCATATTTTACTTCCTAAAAAGCCAAACAACTGGCAGTCCCTGGGTTACTTTGGAAGCTCAACCATGTCATCCAGGATTTAGGGACGTGCACCCTCCACTCCGCCTTCTCAGCAGCCCTGCTTCTGTTCTCCGACTTGGCGCTCGTGGTCATGACAGTTTCTATAGATGCAAGTACCACAGCCTCTCCCACCTGCTAAGAGGCAAGAAGGAAGGGAGGGCGGACAAAGCACTTCCGCCTCCTGCACATCTCTTACTGGAGAAGACCATCTTCCTCAGAAACCCCCGATTTCCTCTGGGCCTGGCAGAACTGCTTAACTGGCCAGTTCTGTCTGGAAGAAGACTGGGCGTCTCTATTTGGTAAAGAAGACCAAGGTTCAGACAAGTGACCAGGGGTTCTCACCAGGTACCCTGACTTCGAGAGGTGTTGGAAATATAGAAGGAGCAGTTTCAGTTGTCACACAAATAGAGAGGTGCTGTTGATATTTAGTGGGTTGGTCCAGGGTCCTAAAATGCACAGAATACTTTTGCACACAGAAAAAGATTCATCCTAGGCGGTACCCCGTCTAAGGAACACGCGGGGAGAGGTGGTACCCCGTTTAAGGAACACGCCGGTACACTGTCTGAGCCGCGTCTCAGACATTGGTGGGTGGGGGAGGGGGCTTGGCAAATGAAAGGCTTCAGATGGTCAATGGGAAATACGTGGATTATTTCATATGTATATTGTATTTGACAGCCATGTTTTTATCACTGAATGTTTTTTAAACATACCTTTTTATGCAGTAAGTATGGCAATAGCATCCTGAAAACACACCTTAGAATGAGGTGAACTCAATAAAAAATTGCCAAACCTCTCGTGGCCAAAATAAATAAATAAATAAAAAGATTCATCCTATCCCAGATACCAATGCCATTCCTGTTAGGAAACACTGGCTTAGACCAGCCATAATTCATCCCCTGGCTGAAGATATGACTCAAACACAATCATGGGACCATCAGCAGGAAGAGGAGCGTGTGCCATGGACCCGGGTGGAAGCTGGAAGGAGAACGGTGATGCTTAGTCATGCTGGCACATGGAATCCTTTTCAGAAAGTGGTGTTATTTGCACAGAATGGGTGACAGGTAAAAAACTACAGAAATCAAGACTGTCTCCAAGGGCTGACTTTATTTTTTCTAATGGAGGGATTTCCCAGTATTTGCATGAGCTTGTTTCCAAGAAGTGACGCTGAGTTCTCCATACCTCTATTATCTCTGCTCCCTGCCCCCACCAAGGATTCAAAATGATTAAAACCCAACTGTAAAGCCACATTATTATTTTTTTTTTGGGGGGGGGAGGAATCTTTGTAGATCCTGTACTTAGTACAATGTGGCAGGTATTCAGTAAACGTTTCTTGGGTATATGACAAATACACTAACTCAAAACAATACAAGGAAACAAAGCCTGGAAAATGTTCAGCATTCTGTTCAAGGATATGGGTGCAATGAACTATAACTTTAAAAATAGTAGTAGCCTGGCCGGGGTGGCTCAGTGGTTGAGTGTCGACCCATGAACCAGGAGGTCACCAGTTCAACTCCCAGTCAGGGCAAATGCCCAGGCTTGACCCCCTGTAGGGGGTGTGCAGGAGGCAGCCAATCAATGATTCTCTCTCAAAATCAATGTTCCTATCTTTCCCTCCCATCTCATTTCCTCTCTCTGAAATCAATAAAGACATTTTTTTTAAAAAAGTAGTAAAATTTGTGAAAGAAATATAAGTATATTATTTTAAAAATACATTTTTTAAGAGTGCCAGTGGAGCTCTTTGTGGGGCCTGAAGGGCATGTACCTTGGTTGCAGGCTCCATCCCCAGTCCTGGTCGGGGCAAGTGTGGGAAGCAACCAATCGATGTGTCCCTCTCACATTGATGTTTCTTTCTCTCCGTCTCTCCCCCTCCCTTCCATTCTTTCTAAAGATTCAATGGAAAAAATATCCTCTGGTGAGTATTAACAACAACAAACACACACACACACATACACAAGCTTAGAAAATTAGTCTAGAAAGTTTGGTTTAGCTCCCCATTTATAAAACCACCAATCTCTCTGTTTGACACAATAAGCTAAATAAGTAACGTCTCCAAAGCTAATCGCTAAGGAGGGGAACAGGAGATAACCTGGCGGGCGGCGTGGGAAGAACACTGCAGACGGAAAGAACGAACCAAGCAAAGGTTCTGGCTCACGGGAGAGCGTGATATGTTCATGCTCAGGGTCATGGTCACCCCAGCTCTGAGGCTCAGGAGTGCGTCCATGAATCACTATCAACTTCTTCAACCACCGTTCCGCCCATGTCACGGGTCCCTGGACTTTTTGGACATCAATGACGCAGGCCAGACTTAGTGTAGATGCTGTTTTCTTTCTTCCCTCTGGTCTCCCTATGAACATTTTATTAGGTAGTTCCGAAATCAAAGTAGTAGGAATGAAGATGATAGGCTAAGTAGGAAGCAGGTGGGGAAAAAGTGGCCAATTTATTTAACATCAATTTAACTCAACAGTGCTATTTAGAACAGTCATATCTAAAAAATGTCATTATACTTTGGTATCTCATTTGAAACTGCAGCTTGAAGTGGCATGGATATTGAGGACTATGCGGGGCCTAACTCAGGTGCTCAGTAAATATTTATTGTTGATAGTTTCATAAAGTTTTTTTTGGGGGGGGGCGGTAATAGTTAATTTTACTAGTATTTTTATTTTATTTTTTTAAATATATTTTATTGATTTTTCACAGAGAGGAAGGGAGAGGGATAGAGAGCTAGAAACATCGATCAGCTGCCTTCTGCATACCTCCCACTGAGGATGTGCCTGCAACCAAGGCACACGCCCCTGACCGGAATCGAACCCGGGACCCCCCAGTCCTCAGGCCGACGCTCCATCCACTGAGCCAAACCGGTTTCGGCTTTACTAGTATTTTTAGATTTGCACTACTACTCTTTCTCCTGTACTTTCTGCAAATTGGAGGTTGTCTATTGCAGATTCTAACTTTGACCACCAGATGGCTCCACTACACAAGTGTGCTCTCTGCAATTAGATCAATTCCCTGTGGAGTGGTATTTTGGCGCCACATGAATACTGCCATTTCTCAGCAATCTGTCATCTAAAGGTTTTTAAATCCATGAATAATCCTTGCTTAAATCAATTATTTCTTTAATATTTGTGTAATAGTGATGTCCTAACTACATTTGCTAGCACCCTATTGTAAAGGTAGGGCAAATACTGTATTTCCCTTTAACAATTAATGTTCAGAGGGAAAAGCTGGTGTAGTAGTCATTTCCAATTATAGAAAAATACTCTCTTCCCCCCCATCCTCTCATCAAGTATAACTATAGAGTATAGATTTTTTTATCTATTTCCTTTAGTCATTTGCTACAATTGCCCTAAATTTGGCCTCTGGCAGATCTTTGTCTTTTTAAAATTTACTCTAAAAAAACAAATATACAGCCCTAACCGGTTTGGCTCAGTGGATAGAGCATCGGCTTGCGGACTCAAGGGTCCCGGGTTCGATTCTGGTCAAGGGCATGTACCTTGGTTGCTGCCACATCCCCAGTGGGGGGTGTGCAGGAGGCAGCTGATCGATGTTTCTCTCTCATCGATGTTTCTAACTCCCTCTCCCTTCCTCTCTGCAAAAAATCAATAAAATATGTATTTTTTTAAAAACCCAAATATACAAATGGGCATGGCCAGACCATATATAAAAATAGAATTTTGACCCACAACCTGCAGCCAAGTACCTAGGAAACCAGCCCCCTTACCTCCAGAAACCAGCCCAGGAAGCCAGCCTGCTATACATCAGACGTGGAGGAAGTCAGTCTACTACTATCTCTGTAACAATCCAGAAAGCTAAACAAACCCTCTATAACAATCAGCTCAAACGGCCAGACACGATTACAAACTGACAGCTTCCCTAATCTTTGTCCCCACTTGCAACTGAGAACCAACTGAAGAAAGCCAATTAGACACCCTAACTCAGTGGTCGGCAAACTCATCAGTCAACAGAGCCAAATATCAACAGTACGATTGAAATTTCTTTTGAGAGCCACATTTTTTAAACTTAAACTTCTTCTAATGCCACTTCTTCAAAATAGACTCGCCCAAGTTGTGTTACTTTGTGGAAGAGCCACTCAAGGGGCCAAAGAGCCGCATGTGGCTCGCGAGCCGCGGTTTGCCGACCACTGCCCTAACTGATCACAGGGAGGCCCACCTCCGACCAGCTGCCACCGGCTCCCCTGCCCACAGCCCCTCAGGGCACACCTAGGGGTGCCTTTCCTCCTCCAAGCTCTCCCTGTCCTGTCTGCCTTGGAGTCTCTGCCACACACACCCTATGGCTGACTCTCTTGCTACAGCAGGTTCTGGGTAAGCAGCCTTCGCTTGTCCTGGGTTGGTCTTTGTTTCCACACTTCACTGAAGTACAATTTAAAGTTCAATTTGAGGTATAAGCGAATCCAAGAGGCTCTGGATTTATTCAGTGGGAAACGGGATTTAGAAACCATGATCTCATTGGCAAGTGTGTTCATTATTACTGTAGGTGACCAACATGGTTTGCCTGGGACAGTTCTGGTACCAACACTGAAAGTCCAACATCCAGGGAAATGCCCCGTCCCTGGCAAACTGGAACATCTGGTCAACCTACTGCTTCTAGGTCCTTTCAGTGCACAGAACTAGGAAATTTATTTCAAAAGTTATGTGCTCAAAATGATATTTCCGATTCAAACGTATTATAGCTTTTCCCCTGAACTTCCTTGATCTTACATTTGTATCTCATTTTCTCTTACACTGAAAGTCTTGTATGTTATAACATTAAAACATCTGTGTACCCTATAATATACAGCTTCAAAACCATAGCAACAATATGACCATTTTTTCTTTTTCTTTTTGTTGTTTAAATATGTTTTTATTTATTTTAGAGAGGAAAGGAGAGATGGAAACATCAACTGGCTGCCTCCTGCATGCCCCATACTGGGGATCGAGTTGGCAACCTAGGCATGTGCCCTGACTGGGAAGTGAACCCGTGATGTCTTGGTGCATGGGTTGACACTCAACCACTGAGCCACACCAGCCAGGCCTTATTACCATTGTTATAAACCACGGAGTGAAGCTGAAGATTCCTTTGCAGTTCTTTTTCCATCCTTAGATTATATACTGAGTACTACGTTACAAATATCTGGGGAAGCCCTGGCTGGGTAGCTCAGGTGGTTGGAGCATCCTCTCAGACACCAAAACTTGCAACCTAGGTATGTGGTCAGAGCACATACCTAGGTTGCAAGTTCAATCCCTGGTCGAGGTGCATATGGGAGGCAACAGACTGATGTTTGTTTCTCTCTCTCCCTCTCTCAAGTCAGTAAGAACATATCCTTGGGTGAGGATAAAAAAATAAAAATACCTGGGGAATAATTCTTTTCTGTTTAATGACATAGTTGCCAATTTGACCTAGAGTTAAGCTCACTGATTTCAATTTGCTTTGGCTATGTAAAAACTTTAGTTCAAAGACGGAGAAGTCTTGCCTGTTTATTTCCCCCCACCTCCCCACCACCCTGTAGGTAACCATTTTTATTGTTCCTAGGATAGCCTTCCAACTTTACCTGGGGCTCATTCCAAAGCAACAAAACAGTCTCGTCCTAATAGAGTGCACTCCTCTGCCAGGGAGGACGAACCGCCTTTACGTTTAAGGACCATTGCTACTCTTTTCTGTGTAATGTCTGTTCCTGTTCTCGCCCATTTTCCTCTTTGGGTTTTGGTCTTTTTCAGTGTTGAAGAGTCCTGTGAGTTGCAAACATTTTCTCCAGGCCGATCTGATTGACCGGGTGATCCCTTTGACCATCTGGCGCTTCCTTTAATCTTATCCTTGTAAGTCACCGCATTCCAGGGCACCTTTGGGGAGAAGCGGTTTTGGTAAAGCCGGATAAGAGCAGACCAATCAAAAGCAAGACCTGACCCTGCAGTGAGTGCAAGAGACTGCTTCCCCTTTACCAGGCAACACCGTTGCTCTTTTTTTTTTTTTAAATATATTTTATTGATTTTTTACAGAGAGGAAGGGAGAGGGATAGAGAGCTAGAAACATTGATGAGAGAGAAACACCGATCAGCTGCCTCCTGCACACCTCCCACTGGGGATGTGCCCGCAACCCAGGTACATGCCCTTGACCGGAATCGAACCCGGGACCCTTCAGTCCGCAGGCCGACGCTCTATCCACTGAGCCAAACCGGTTTCGGCAACACCGTCGCTCTTATGCAGTGGAGGGGTGACACACAGTTCTGCGTAAGAGAATTACAAAACTTATTTTATCAGGTTCATTGAAACCACACCGGGTGAGCCTTCCTCTCGTTTCTGGGTCAGCAAGGTGCCCCCAGAGCTGCTGACAAAGGCACAACCTCCATCGGCCAAGAGCGCCTCCGCTGCGCCTCGAGATGTCAAGTCAGGGATGAACCGAGCGGCCAGGAGGCTGCACTTAACGACGGAAGACAAAGCGTCGGCTCCTAAGCTCCCACAACTGCAACCGCGAGGCGAGGGGCCGCACACATCGCCCCTGCCCCCGGCCTCGCCCCGGGCTCGTACCTGGCCGCGGCGCGCGGAGGCATCACGGCGCGGCCGGTGTATGTGCGGAAAGCTATCCAATCACGCGCCGCCTTTGCCCAGATCCCTCCGCCAGGGCCGCGCCGCAGCCGCAGGTGGCCGGCGAGCGCGTCCACCCCCCGCCGCCGGCCGCGACCCCGCCGCCCTTCCCGTGATGCTTTGCGGCTGACCTCCGACCTCACGGCCCACCCCTCCCCGCGGGCCGCCTCTCTCCCCGCCCCCGCCGAGCTCGCGGCGCTCCAGCCGCCGTAGGGGGTGCCACCTGAGCGCAGTCCTCCCTCAGCGCCTCGAGCCCAGGTCGGGCGCCGTCCCTTCGCCTTCCCTCCCCGCGGCGGGGCCCGGCGGCGGTCTTGTGGTTACGGCCGTGACGGGAGGCGACCATCGGTGAGGGGGCGGGACGCGCACCAGGCGTGGCGGGAGTGGGCGGGCGGCGGCGCACACCGGCCGGGGCCGGGCCCGGCGGCGGGCGGGGAGGGGCGGGAAGGGGCGGGGCGGCGGGCGGAGCGGGAAGGGGGTGGGGCGGCGGGGCCTCACTTCCTCCCTCAGCGCCATTTTGTGGCGGCGAGACCTGCAAATAAAGGGGAGCGCGGGGGTCTTCGGGAGCGCGATCGGGCGGCCTGGGCGGCGATCCGGCAGCGCGGCCTCGGCCTATGTGACTGGGCGGCGCCGGCGCGGCCTCCGGCTGGAGAGGTAGGTGCGGGCGGGCGGCGGGAGCGGCCGCGAGGGGCTCTGGGTCCCGAGGGCTGAGGCGCGGCCGCGCTGGCCCGGGAAGGGGTGCTGAGAGCCCTGAGGGCGACTCGGCTCCCGCGGCCCGCCGGCCTCCGTTAGCCGCGTCGCCTTCCCGCCCGAGGGACACTTCCGCCGCCTCGAGGCCGTTTTACCTCCTTTCCCGTCCCTCCGGGCCCGGGGTGAGGCGGGCGCTCCCGCGGCCGGCGGGACCCGGAGTCCGCCCCTTCGGTGCGCGCCCTGCTCCGCCCTGCGGCGCCCCCTCCCACCCCGGGGTGGGCGAGTTCTGCACGGGAAGGAGCGCCGCGCTCGTTGGCCACATTTCTCGCCGCGCAGTTGGGGGTTACCGCAGCCGCGTTCCCCGGTAGACTTCCATTTTTACACGATTGGTGCATCCCCGAGTTCAAAGACAACTCCAGGGAACTACTAACAGACTTCCGTGAAATTTTAAAGTCTCCCCTTGGGTCCTTGTACGGCTGCTAGTTGAATTTTTTCAAGTCCTGTCTTTCGAGTGGGGAACACAAGTCCACGTTCCTGTTTTGGTAATATTTAATTGGATGTTTGATCCCAAAGGACTCTGTTAAAAATCCCAAGTAACCGTGTTTACGTGGTAAAAAACGATTCTCTTTCACAGGGTAGAATAAATTCCCTGAGCATGTTACGGTCCTGAACTGTACTTGTTTTCCCTCCCTTGGAGGTTAGTTAATCCCGTCGCTGGAAGGTGAGGGAAAGTCGGCTCTGGCACCGCGGCCCTGGGATGTGGACGTGAGAGGGGTAGTAATGACACGTGTGTGTGTGTGTGTGTGTGTGTGTGTGTGTGGATGTGGACGTGAGAGGGGTAGTAATGACACGTGTGTGTGTGTGTGGGGATGTGGACGTGAGAGGGGTAGTAATGACACGTGTGTGTGTGTGTGTGTGTGTGTGTGTGCGCGCGCGGCGCCTTACGGTTTCCAGGTCCCGCCCCGCCTCCCAGGTGTGCCGGACAGAATCCCCTGGACGATGCCGGCAGTGGACAGAAGTAGGTTTGCAGGGGTTCGTGTGGAAAACGGTAACACAAGAATGCACACTTTCCCGTACTCCCAACTGTACACCTACTTCCTCCACTCTGTATACTTAGTAGCAGTCTTGATCATTTTCATTAATTTTGTATAGTATGTTGCTCTTGGGGAAAAGTGTTTTCTTGCTCTTAAAATTGTATGTTAGTAGGTCATTTAGCAAAACATGACCTAGGTAGTATTAGATTATCTCCCACTTTTTTGGCCTCAATAATTTCCTATTACTAAACTTATCAGAGAAAAACTTTTTAATATGCCCATAATCGTATATTAGTTATTAAAGTGGTGCATCAGGCTAGAATTCAATGTTATCCTACATCATAAAAGCCTGTTATGCTAAGTGTGTCTGGTCGTCTGTGGGCCGTTCAACCAGTCAAAGCATAATACGCTAATGGAAAGCTAAGGCCGCTCAACTGCTCGCTATGACGTGCACTGACCGCCAGGGGGCAGACGTCCGGTAGGTTAGCTTGCTGCTGGGGTCCAGCGGATTGGGACTGAGTGAGATGGGCCAGACATACCCTGGAGCCCTCCTGCAGTCCCTCCCCAGCCCTGATCGTGCACCATTGGGGGTCCCTTGGCCTGGCCTGTGCCCTCGGGGGATGTCGGAGAGCCAGTTTCGGGCAGATCCTGCAGGCCAGGCCGAGGGACCCCACTGGCACGAATTCATGTACCAGTAAATAAATGTTCTCCCCTAAATACACATTAAAGTTGTCTTTTATGTTAATGTAAGTGCTTTATTTGAAAGACTCTCCCCCCCCCCCCCGTTTTTGTTTGTTTTTTGTATGGCATTTAAAGCATTGAAATGTGCAGCACGTTGTGAGGCAGGCAGAATTGGTGTCCCCTTTTTGCTGTTTTGGAGACTGTAGCCCAGAGAGTTAAGTGACCTGCTCAGGATCACATGACTGGGAAGGTACCGGAGTCAGGATAAGGTGGTCTTCCGATTGCTAAGTAGCACCCTTTCTGTTGCAGCGCCAAGGCTAGTATCATGCTGTATTATTTGTTGAATTTCAGCTAGGTACATGCTTTCTTACTGAAGTTGTGTTGGCTGGTGCTTGCCTCTCAGTTTACAGAGAACTGAGTTGCATAACTTAGGATCATAATGCTAAGCGTCAGGAAAGTCCTGGGATTTGGGGTGCTAGCCACCCAGCCAACTCAAACTAAGCCTCTAGTCTAGATCATAATCAGTTATTTTGGTCTGGCATTCTAAACTTGAGCTATATTATCTTTATGAATTATCCACATGAATAACTGAAACCGTTACATAATTTTAAAATCATGTTTAACCAATTTTCTTAAATGTACTAAAAGGTAACCAAATTGGCCGATTTTGAATTTTACTTACTTTGCTTTTCTGCATTTTCTAGCTATAAGCTGCTTGATCACTATTTAGGATGAGAGAGTGGGAGAATTACCCATCTTCATTAGTTACTAATTTGTATTTCATCATCTGGGAAATGGGGACTAACTTTGAAAAGTTGTAATTATTAAATGAATGCCTCATAGCACTAAACACACACCCATTTTTTCCCTTCAGTGTTCAACTCCAAATGATATTTCGGTCATTCCATTTTTCCGATACAAGAATAGATTGATTGTACTAAGAACCTGGAATGTCCATTGTCTTTATGACTCTAGAATTGACTTTACATGGTTATTGTGTGCTGTCAGTTGTGCCAAAAAAAATGTACTGGGAAATAATAAATTCCTTAGCACATTTGTGCAATGTGAAAGTCAAAATTGAGAACCAGGTTCTATTTTGATTAATTAGTTGGATGTTGATGCTGTTGTTGTTTTTTTAATATATTTTATTGATTTTTTACAGAGAGGAAGGGAGAGGGAGAGTTAGAAACATCGATGAGAGAGAAACATCAATCAGCTGCCTCCTGCACACCCCCTACTGGGGATATGCCCGCAACCAAGGTACATGCCCTTGACCGGAATCGAACCTGGGACCCTTGTGTCCGCAGGCCAACACACTATCCACTGAGCCAAACCGGTTAGGGCTGAATGTTGATGCTTTTAAATTTTAAACTTGTTTTAAATTTGCCTTTTGCCAGACTGCCCATTTAACTATTGTGCAATATCATGGACTCTCAAGGAAAGATTTGACTTGTTATCAGTTAAAGATAAGGGAGGAGTTTCTAAATGCTTATGCTTTGAATTCCCAGGTTACATATCCCATAATATGTGTAATGACCTGCGACTGATAATCAACATGTGAAATGCAAAGATTTATACCAGACCTGTATTTATCCTTGACTTATATTACAAATTTCAAAATTTATTTTTGTAAAGCAAATACAGCCTGGCTAGTGTAGGTCAGTGGTTGAGCATTGATCTATGAACCAGGTGGTCCTGGGTCGATTTCCAGGTCAGGGCACATGCCTGGGTTGAGGGCTGGATCTCCAGTAGAGGGCATGTACGAGGCAGCTGATTGGTGAGTCTCATCATTGATGTTTCTATCTGTTTCTCTTCCTTTATCTCTAATATCAATGAAAATATATTTTTAAAAAAGAAAAAAATATAAATATCCTCTAAGCAGTGTGTTGTTAAAATCTACCCAGCATCAAACTTTTTAAAAAAGAATGTAAGCCAATATTAGAAATTAAAATAACTCACTGTTTATAATTCTAAACAGAGATCACCAAGAATTCTACAATGAGGCTTAGAAACAAATATTGTTATTGTCAACCTGTCGATTCTCCCTTGGGCTTTTCGAGAAATAGTGACTGAGGGTCTTTGGTTTTTTGTTTTGTTTTTTTTTTATGAGGAGTAACTAGTAATTAAATGCTTATTTTGTGCCAGTCACCATGCTAATGCTAAAGTCTAATGTTTATCTTTAAAAATAGCACAATAATTTTGAGCCTTGGTGGTAGTAATCATTTTTTAAACGGGGAAACTGAGGCTCTGGGGTTACGCTGCCTTTTTTACTTTCAAAGTTTATCACCCTGTTCTAGAAAAGCAGGGCTAGGAGAACTTCTCCATCATGTAAATGCCATTTAAAAAAAACACTTTAGCATATTTATTGCTAGTTAAGTTTGTAATTTTATTATAATAGAATAAGAAGCTGAGTAACTTTGTATTAAGAGAAGAATAAACAAATAGACCTGAGCAAAGTTCAGGTTATAGAAACATTTATAACTGGAATTTAATGTTTAATCTATATTAAATAGCATCCATAATACTTAGTTTTATAACTAAGATTTTGAGTGGCTCTGGTGCCCAGTAACTAGAAAACAGGTAGACTACCTATCTACAGTGGTAAATTTAGCTGTTTTCAAACTGTCACTAATAGAGCTCTATCACAATACCTATTAATATTAAGTTCCACATATATACTCAAAATTTTACAGGATTGTCATCTTGGTTGATTTTGGGGGAAAACTAGATTTGCTTATTTAGCTCACTTTTTAAAAAATTTTTAAATTCTTTATTGTTGAAAGTATTACATATGTCTCCTCCCCCCCCCCCACTTGACCCCCTTACTGTCCGTGTCCATTGGTTATGCTTATATGCATGCATACAAATATTTAGCTCACCTTTTATGATTTAATAGTAACAAGCAAATTCACTTGTTTGTTTAGCATATGTTTGAATGCCTACCAGTACTGAGGCATCAGCAGTGAATGGAAATTTTCTCATGGAGCTTATTTAATAACTGGGAGAAACATCCTATATAATAAAAGCCTAATAGGCTAAGTGTCTGGTCAGCTGATCAACCAATCAAAGTGTAATATGCTAATGATATGCTAAGGCCACTCAACTGCTTGCCATGACATGCACTGACCACCAGGGGGAAGACGCTCCAACCAGTAGGTTAGCTTGCTGCTGGGGTCCAGCCAATCGGGACTGAGCAAGACAGGCTGGACATGCCCTAGAGCCCTCCCACGGTCCCTCCCTGGCTGGCCAACCTCCCATGTCCCTCCCTGGCCCTGATAGTGCACCAGTGGAGTCCCTTGGCCTGGCCTGCGCCCTCTCGCAATCCGGGACCCCTCAGAGGATGTCAGAGAGCTGGTTTCGGCCCTATCCCACAGGCCAGGCCAAGGGACCCCACTGGTGCACGAATTTGTGCATTGGGTCTCTAGTAAGTATATAAAATGTCAAGTCGAGCTAAGAGCAATGAGGAAAAATAACCTGTAGGTTTGTTTTTTTTTTTAATTAAATAGATTATTGATGTTTACCTATTTAGCTCTGGACAAATGGGCAATTGCAAGTATATGCCAGACTTTCTGGGTTTTAAGAGGTTACAGTATAGTGGAGTGAATGCACATTAAAGCTAAAATAGAAATAGTGAGACCTCTGTGGAGATGAACTTGGAGAGGGTTTGTTTCCCAAATGATTGGCATCACTGGTCTCACATTAGCACTGAGCAGCCATCAGCTCAGAAAAAAAATGATATACTCGGATTTTTGCTAGCAACATCCAATGATAAGCTTGTTAAGGAGGGAAGAATTAAGCCCGTAATTTATGATGTGATCAATTTACAATTATTTTCTAACATGTCCTGTTCCTTCACAATGTACCTAATCTGAAAGTCAGGGTTTAAGAGTATTTGACTTACAGAGTTGGGATTGTATATGACATAAAAAATGGAATACCATTCTCAAATATTTACCATGCTGTACATTACATTTCTGTGACTTATTTCTATTGAGTTAAAATTTTAATAATTTGGAATATGTAGTGAGTATGGGTAGGTAAAATAAACTATAGAGAAAGTTTATAAGGGGAAAGTTTATAAGGGAACATTCATTACTATACTATTATAAATGATACCTAGCAATAAGTTTAAATTAGCTTGCCTCCTTGTTAAATTTGAGTACTAGGAAGTAACCAGAGGTATTTTCAGTAAGCATATAAAGTTAATGACAATAGTTCTTCAATTTTTGCTACAAGAGTAAGTGAATTTTGTATAAATTTATATAAAGAAACATTTTGAGATACAAATTATTGTGACATGAGATTAAATGGTGTGGGAATATTTTTATTAAGATGTATATTATATGTAAACATTGTACAGTAGTGAATTATGGCAGTGATAGCTTCTACCTTAACCATAATGCTGTAAAAGAAAAGGCTTAGCAACTGCTACTGCTCTTCTATATCAATTCAGCAAGATGCCTGGGATACTGCCTGAGGTCAATATCTGACTTCAGCACAAAGTTGTCACTTCTGCAAGATTTGTCTTTCATAGGGCGGTTGTAAGAATGCATTGAAAAATTATCTCTCAATCCTTTATGGCAACATCAAAAAGAACTACTTTTTTGCAACAGAATGTTTTTAATAACCTAATAACAGTTGCAATATAATGTAATAGTAATGCTAATGTAAGATGTTAACTTGAGACAGAGTGTGGCGTATTCAGGAATCCTGTAATATCTTTGCAACTGTTCTGTAAATCTAAAACTAAAGAACCCCTAATGATTTGGTCATAATTGAGTTCACTAATAAATTGGTTTGAAAAGGCTAGTATTTTTTGTTCCTACTTTCAATGGAATAAAACCAATTGAACCTCATCTCTCTATCCCTTTTTCTAGGATTCAAGATGACCAACGAGGAACCTCTTCCCAAAAAGGTGTGTTTTTCCAGCAATTTTTAAGCATATATATATATATATATATATATATATATATATATAGACTATCTCTAGTGTTTAATGTTCACTCCTTTGCCTATGATAATAATAGCATCATGGGTATATAATGTACTAGATATTGTATCTCATATGCAGTGTATTTTTAGAATATTTTTAAATTTTGAAAAACTCTTATAATGTTTTTCCCTTGCTCTACTCTTAGCCTTTATTATATGAATATTATACAAATAATGTCAGAAAAGGAGATTTTTTTCACAAGTTTCTATAAGTTAACTTTTTTCCTAATCTAAATTTCTTTGATTGTAATGTAAATTCATTTTTATAGTTTTCAAAAATATATAGTTCTTAGGTTTAGTTCTTTTCCTCTGGTTTCATTATCGCCCTGTTCTGTATTCCTATTAGTTCAGTATATTCACTATTTTATACACACACAAACACACACACGCTCACGCAGTTACAAAGAAGTAATAAAATCTTAGACATTTCTGGTAGCAATATTTTTTCTGATATATCTCCTCGGGCAAGGGAGACAAAAGAAAAAAAATAAATTGGACTACATCAAACTAAAAAGATTTTACATAGCAAAGGAAACTATCAGCAAAGTGAAAAGACAACCCACTGAATGGGAAAACATATTCACTAATACATCTGATAAGGGGTTAATATCCAAAATTTAAAAAGAACTTACAAAATTCAATACAAAAAAAATTGTTTTTAAATGAGTAGAAGACCTGAATAGACACTTCTTTAAATGGGACATTCAGATGGTCAATAGACAAATAAAAAGATGCTCAATGTTACTAATCAGAGAGATGCAAATTAAAACCACAATGAGATAGCACTTCACACCTGTCAGAATGGCTATCATCAATAAATCACAAGCAACAAGTCCTGGCTAGGATGTGGAGAAAAGGGAACCCTCATGCACTGTTGGTGGATATGCATATTGGTGCAGCTACTGTGAGAAAGCAGTATGGAGTTACCTAAAAAATTAAAAATGGAACTGCCTTATGACCCAGTGATTCTACCTCTGGGAATTGATCCGAAGAAACCCGAAACACTAATTTGAAAGACTATATCCACCCGTATGTTCATTGTAGCGTTATTTACAACAGCCAAGATTTGGAAGCAGCCCAAGTGTCCATAGATGAGTGGATAAAAAAGCCGTGGTACATTTACACAGTGGAATACTACTAGGCCTTAAAAAAGGAAATCTTACCTTTTGTGACAGCATGGATGGACCTGGAGAACATTATGCTAAGTGAAATAGGCCATTCAGAGAAAGACAAATATCGTGGGATTGCATTCTTGTGGGATCTAATGAACAGGAAGAATTAAGCAAAATACAGACAGACTCATAGATAGAGAGGAGGCTGACAGCTGTTGGGGCTGGTTTGGGCAGGTGGAGGGATTGAGGGAGAAAAAAACTCATGGACACAGACAACAGTATAATGATTGGTAGGGGAAGTGAAGGGTATATGGGGTGATAAATGGTGATGGAAGGATACTTGACTTGGCATGGTGAACACAGTACAGTGTACAGATGATGTGTGGAAGTGTGCACCTGAAACCTGTATGATTTTGTTAACCAGTGTCCATCATTACATTCAGTTGAAAGGGGGGAAAAAGAAATAGTGGAGATGGGGCTTCATATTCTAGTTGTTAGCTTGTCTTGGTACAAAGCACAAAGTCAAATCATTAAATCATACTTGTTTTATTAAAAGAAGAAATAACATTATTTCTAAGAGGAATTTATAATTCAATTGGGAAAGCGGGATATAAATGTATGTTATAAGGGAAACTAATATAGCCATAATTTTTTAAAAATACACTTTTACTGATTTCAGAGAGGAAGAGAGAGAGAGAGAGAGAAACATACATCAATGATGAGACTCATTGATTGGTTGCCTCCTGCACGCCCCCTACTGAAGATCGAGCCTGCACCTGGGCATGTGCCCTGACCGGGAACCAAACTGGGGACCCTTCAGTCCACTGTCCGACGCTCTATCCTCTGAGCCAACCAGCTAGGGCTATAGCCATAATTTTATACAAAAGGCTAATATGCAAAGTGTCCCCTTGGGAGTTTGATCATTCACTATGATGTGCGCTGACCACCAGGGGGCGGTGCGGAATGAAGGAAGGCCCTGATCAGCCCTGATTGCTGGCCAGGCCTAGGGACTCGTACCTGTGCATGAATTTCATGCACTGGGCCTCTAGTTTTGAAATAATTATTGATTCACAAAAAGTTGCAAAGAAATATGCTGAGAGGTTCTGTATACTCTTCCTCCAGCCTCCTTCAATGTTTACATTTTGCATAACATCATCAAAACCAGGAACTTGACACCGAGCTTATTGATATGATCCACGGAGCTTATTCAGATTTCACAGCTTATACATGCAGAGAGTGTGTATGTGTGTCTATGTAGTTTTATCTCACATAACTTAGTGTTACCACTAGTTAACTGACTCATCACCTCAGGCTTCCTTTGTGTCATTTCTTGATAGCCATATCCATTCCCTCCTTCTCAATCCCCAATACCTGGCAAACAGTAACCAGTTTTCCATTTCTATAATTATGCTACTTTACAAATGTATATAAATGAAATCATGCAATATATGTATTCTTTTGAGATTTATTTTTCCCACTCAGTATAATTTTCCTTGAGGCTTATCCAAATTGCTTATGTCTGTTTCTTTTTAGTATCCCATGGTGTGGATGTATCATAATTTACGTAACTATTCACCTGTTGAAGTACGGATAGTTTCCAAGTTTTGGCTGTTGCAAATAAAGCTGTACATTCATGTACAAGTTTCTGTGTAAAAATACATTTTCATTTTTTTGGGATATGTGCTTAAGAGTACAAATGCTAGGTTGTCTAGCACATCTATTTTTAGTTTTAAAAGGAACTATCAAATTGTTTTTCAGAGCAGCCATACCATTTTACAGTCTCACCAGAAATCTTATTCTGCATCTTTACCTACCATTTGGAGTTGTTACCACATTTAGCCATTTTAATAAGTGTGTAATGATAGCTCATTGGAGTTTTAATTTGAATGTCCCTAATAATGATACACATCCTATATAATAAAGAGGTAATATGCAAATTGACCATCATTCCAACACGAGATGGCCAGCAGGGGAGGGCAGTTGGGGGCGATAAGGCCTGCAGGGGAGGACAGTTGTGGGCAACCAGGCCTGCAGGGGAGGGCAGTTGGGGGCAACCAGGCCTGCAGGGGAGGACAGTTGGGGGCGACCAGGCTGGCAGGGGAGGGCAGTTAGGTGTTGATCAGGCTGGCAGGGGAGTGGTTAGGGGGTGATCAGGCTGGCAGTCAGAAGCTGTTAGGGGCAATCAGGCAGGCGAGCAGTTGGGAGCCAGCAGTCCTGGATTGTGAGAGGCATGTCTGACTGCCCGTTTAGGCCCGATCCCAGTGGTCCCAGATTGGAGAGGATGCAGGCTGAGCTGAGGGACACGCACACGCACACACCCGTGCATGAATTTCATGCACCGGGCCTCTAGTCTATACATATAAAAAGTTAATATGCAAAGTGTCCCCTCGGGAATTCAACCAGGAGTTCAGTAGCTCACTATGATGTGTGCTGACCACCGGGGGCAGCGCGGAACGAAGGGAGACCCTGGTCGGAAGGCCCTGATTGGCCCTGATCGCTGGCCAGGCCTAGGGACCCTATCCATGCATGAATTTTGTGCACCGGGCCTCTAGTTTTAAAGATAAACAGTTTACTTTTTAAAACTTTCCAATAAAATAAGAGTTGTGTGTGTTTTTTTAAGTACAGTACATACTGAACCATTTTTAAGTCTCAGGCTTGGAGATGTTTCGTGTGTCCTTTTTGGAAGGGCTTTGTATGTCTTAGTGATAAAGGGTTTCCTATTAGAAACCAGCGCTTGAGGCATTAGAAGTTATCCTATCTTCATAAAACATGAAAAGTGTAAGCACCAATGGTATGTACATTTAAAATTTTTAGGGAAAGCATCCAGTTCATATTTTAATTCTCTTTATAGGTTCGACTGAGTGAGACAGACTTCAAAGTTATGGCACGAGATGAGTTAATTTTAAGGTAAAATGTTCTTTTATCAAAATATAAAAATGTTTTTATAGAACATTATATTGTAATTCTATACTATAAAGTTTTTGTGTGTTGGGTATTCCTTTATTTTTAATGTGCATACATGTTCAAATCATTTAATGTACTTTTGAAATGTGTTTTTTATGGCCTGTTTCTTTATTATATAATTGAGGAAAGCATAACACTTTTAAAGATCTAAAGCACTAGGTTGGATAACTTCTAGACTAATAGGTAACCTGAATTTTTTCCTTGCAAAAATTGGTTTAATGTAGTTATTCCTTTTCTGTTTAATATGTGAAAAAGTTATAGTCCTAAAGGATATGTTTTTAGTTATGGAAGAAATACATTATTTACTGATGAAGGCAAGTTACTCTTACAAGGAACCTTGGTCAGCTCAGTTAACTTTTTATACCCTTCGTTTTCTCCTCTTGGAGTTAAAGGAGTTGGATTAAATTACTTTTAACAGTTACTTCCAGCTCTGATTTTCTGGAGTTATCTTGTGGTTGTTTTGCAAAAATAGATTTGAGAAATGCAGCATTAATGGTATTCATTCTTTTAAATGCAAGAAATCAGAAAAAGCCCTAGCCGGTTTGGCTCAGTGGATAGAACATCTGCCTGCGGACTGAAGGGTCCCAGGTTCGATTCTGGCCAAGGGCACATGCCTGGGTTGCGGGCTTGATCCCCAGTAGGGGGAATGCAGAGGGCAGCCAATCAATGATTCTCTCTCATCATTGATGTTTCTATCTCTCTATCCCTCTCCCTTCCTTTCTGAAATCAATAAAGATTTTAAAAAGAAATCAGAAAAACAATCATGTTTTGTGTTTTATAACTTAAATATATTCTTTCTGCATTTTATTACACCATGGTTGATAAGTTACATGACATTTTTAGGTAAAAATAAAATGAATATTTTTCAGGGTCATTGAACTTTCTCTAGAACGTTCACAGAATTTTTACCTGAAGAACTGAGTAAAGTTAACCAGCTGGTGTAGAGGAGAGAAGAGATGTTTTGTAAATAGACACAGATGACTTGTTCCATTGTTTCCTGGAGTCGGATAATTTCCCACTCGTTCTACTTACTCTGTTGTGGACTTTCTTTTATCTTCCTTTTGCATAATCTCATGCATAAGACAGTTTTCCATTGCGTACCCCTTGTTTTCCTCCACATAAAATTTGAATCCTTAGTATTCTAAAACACTCTTGTCCTCCCCTGCTGAGGTAGGCACTTGCTTATGATATACTGCCACTCACCTGTTGTTCTCTTGGTACCTCTGATATGAGACAGTTCTTGCCGTTTATCCTTTCTTAGATAATTTCTCTGGTTAGTATGTATAGTCTTTTTATTGATTTAATTGAGTGTGTGTGTAGGGGGGTTATTCTTGAGGTCAGGTTAACTTCTTTCTTTAGGGAATTCTCTCATGACTTTTAAGTGAGTTTTTCCCTCATTAATTCTCTTGGTGATTTTAAATCAACTGCTACATATTTAACTAATCTGTGCTTTTTGGCTTCTTGATAAGGATGTTTTTGTTGATTTTTTTTTTCATATTTTTCTATTCTTCTAAAACAAATAGTTCTTATATTGCCTCTGCAAGAGACCTTTATTGATCCCCAAACATTGAGGGCACTTGGTCTGTGTCCTAGCCATAAAAATAACATGCTCTTGGCTGAACAGTAGTCTTTATATGGAAGGTAGATTAGCTTGGTTTTGGGGTGGGGGGGGGTTGTTGTTGTGTTGTAATAGTAAATCTTATAGCTGACTTGTCAAAGTTTTTAAGATTATAAAAAGATTTTCTAGCCGAAACTGGTTTGGCTCAGTGGATAGAGCGTCGGCCTGCAGACTGAAGGGTCCCGGGTTCGATTCCGGTCAAGGGCATGTACCTTGGTTGCGGGCACATCCCCAGTGGGAGTTGTGCAGGAGGCAGCTGATCAATGTTTCTAGCTTTCTATCCCTCTCCTTTCCTCTCTGTAAAATACCAATAAAATATATTTAAAAAAAAAAAAAGATTTTCTAAAATTAAGTTTTGATTAGCTTCAACTAAAGAGTGGCTTGAAAACATAGCTCTTCAGTAAGCAAGACAGCGATATTCAGGGCAAGTCACGCTTGCATTAGCAGGTGCTTAAACATATGACTGGAAACGCTTTGTTGTTTATGTGCAATCATTGCAAGAGCAGCTAATATAGCCTCTGTTTTGTGTGTAGGGGAATATTATGAGGCAGAAAGGCCTTCTCATGCTCTGACAGTATATGGCATTTATGCAAGTTGATAACAGTTTTACAAATAGACTTGAAAAATATTATGTTCTCTCCCCCTTGTTTTACAAGTAAAAATAAATATTATTTTTGAAAGAGTCACATGTCATTTTCACAAAAGAGCCAAGATAACCCACAGTCTCTTATAATTAGGCATGTTTTATACTAGAGGCCCAGTGCACGAATTCGTGCACCAGTGGTGTCTCTTGGCCTGGCCTGCGGGATTGGGCCAAAACCGGCTCTCTGATATCCCCCGAGGGGTCCCGATTGCAACAGGGCTCAGGCCAGGCCGAGGGACCCCACTGGTGCATTATTGGGGCCGGGGAGGGAATGTGGGAGCACTCCAGGGCATGTCTGGCCCATCTCTCTCAGTCCCAATCTGCTGGTCCCCAGCAGCAAGCTAACCTACCTGTTGGAGCGTCTGCTCCCTCATAGTCAGTGCATGTCATAGCGAGCGGTTGAGCGGCTTTAGCATATCATTAGCATATTATGCTTTGATTGATTGAACGGACAACCAGACACTTAGCATATTAGACTTTTATTATATCGGATGTCTTTTGTTTGAGGTGGAAAGCCTATCAGAAAGTAGTAGTAGGTTTTTTTACTCAGCTTCCATTATGCAAGCATTGAGCTGAGCATCAGTGATACACAGTCCTGTATGGTGTGTGATCTGACCCAGAGAAGCACACTTGGTATGTTCTTAGGAGAAAACACTTTTCTCTGTGTTTCCTTTTATATAGTTCCATTAAGTTGAGAAGGAATAGTAAAGTGACTGATTTATTATTGGTTAAACTAGATTTATAATTATCTCAAAATGGAAGAGATCTTAAAAATCATGCAGTGGAATTCTTGGTGTTAAATTTCTAAGTTTACAGATGTGATTTTTTTTTTTTTTTAATAAAGCAATTTCAATTTAACAACTAACACGAATTTATTTTTGTGCTAGATGGAAGCAGTATGAAGCATATGTGCAAGCTTTGGAGGGCAAGTACACAGATTTGAACTGTAAGTTTGAGTTGTAGCTTCCTAAAGACCATACGGATATCTCTTTTTAGATTGTTATAGACATTCAGGATAATTGATTTTGCTAAGCAAATGTAATTTTTATTCAAACATGAAAGAACTATGGGCACTGTAACGGGTGCTAGGAAATAGGTGAATGACAGATGATCTCTCTTCTTGGGGAGTTCCCAGTCATTGGGGAAGACTGACATGCAATAATACAATAGCATGACTATTTTAGCAGAATTATGTACAAAATTCTGAGAGAATATGGATAGGGAAACTCAAAACTACTTGCCACTTTCTTAGATCTGTCCCTAACCCCTTCCACAGAGGAATTTGAATTAAAGCATGAGTTATTAGTCTAGAATGTATGTACAAACAACTAGTAATAAATTTATTTAAATTGTAACTTAATTGTTACTTAAATTGTAAAAATAGGATATGGCTATATTTTTCACAATCTGCTAAAAATACCAACAAAGTTTGTAATATCAAACCTTTTTAGTCTGTCACTTTTCACTGAGAGTAACATACTATTTGTGAGTATAAAACCAATATTATGCCCAATTGGTGTGCCTCAGTGGTTGAGTGTCAACCCATGAACCAAGAGATCACTGTCTGGGCACATACCTGGGTTTCAGGCTCGATCCCTAGTAGGAGGCTTACAGGAGGTAGCCAATCAATGATTCTCATCATTGATGTTTCTCTCTCTCCTTCTCCCTTCCTCTCTCTAAAATCAATAAAAACATATTAAAAATAAATTAAAACCAATATTGTTTTCCAAACCCAGAAAGCTTAGTACCCTGAAATTTCAATTATGTTAAAACTATATTATAATCCATAGACGTTATGAACATTATGAAAACTTAACGTAATAATTGTCCATGCAGTTATAGACATGTTTATTATATTGAATAGGTTAAAATCAATCCTAAGCAGGACTCTGTGAATAATGTATAATATAAGCAGATGCAAATAATGAAGTTTCCTGTGTTAACAGCTTAGACTGTAACAACGTAATTTCATCTAAGATTAGGTGGCTTTGGACCACACTATAGCACCATTGCCTTCTGCAAGAGCACTTGTGCTTGGGAACAAGCTTCCTTGTTCTAAAAGGAGTTAAGAGAGAAACTAAAGACTTGGATGAATTTTTTTTACCCTGGTTTTTATTATCCTTGACAGAGGCAATCACAACTTTCATTTTGTTAGTTCTGTTTGGTTTTGAAATTGTATTTCATAATGTTTTGAAAAAAATTTTTTTTAAATCATCAGCTAATGATGTAACTGGCTTAAGGGAGTCGGAAGAAAAACTAAAGCAACAACAGCAAGAGTCTGCACGAAGGGAAAACATCCTTGTAATGCGACTAGCAACCAAGGAGCAAGAGATGCAAGAGTGTACTGTAAGTATTTCAAATGTCTTAACTCTTTGAGGAATTGTTTTAGTCCACATTACATGTGTTAGTTAGTACTCAGCTAATTGTATATACTTAATAATAATTATAAATTCACATTTTGCTAGGTAGATATGCTTTGAGATATAAATAGCTAAATGTAAATTTTCAGTAGATAGCCTGTCATCATTAGATTTAAAATTAGGTTTTATGCTCTGGCCAGGTAGCTCTTCAACATTGGTTAGAGCGTCGTCCTGATACATGGGTTTCATCCCCACTCGGCACACATACAAGAATCAACCAATGGCCAGTTGTAGTGGCTCAGTGGTTGAGAATTGTCCTGTGAATCAGGAGGTCACAATTCGATTCCCAGTCAGGGCACATGCCCAGGTTGCAGGCTCGTTCCCAATGGCGGCATGCAGGAGGCAGCCAATCCATGATTCTTTTTCATCATTGATGTTTCTCTCTCCCTTCCTCCCTGAAATCAGTAAAAATATATATCTTTTTAAAAAGAATCAACCATCTGATTAGTTTCTTCTCTGCGCTCTTTACCCCTAAATGTGTGAAACTATTTTTCTTAGTATCAACAACTTCTACCACATTTTCTTTTTCATTAAGCTTTCATTTATATCATGTCTACATAGATCTAAAATGTAGTGACATATTTGATGGTTTAGCTGTGGTTGAATTTAGATTCAATTTTATGCTGTCTTCAACAGTATTAGC